>NW_022111373.1:63948367-63957793 GCF_000313985.2 Echinops telfairi
AAAAATTTTTATTTTTATTTATTGTTTTTATAATCATTTCTTAAATTGCAGTTCTGTTGACGACAGAAAAAAATAAGGACTCATTTTAGTTGAGTGAAATGTGAGAAATTCCATCATCTTTTAATGGAGGTGGTTTTCTACGAGTTCTTATGATCCAGAGTATTCTTAGAATTTGTCTTGAACATTTCAAATAAACTACCAGTCAGATCTTAGCTTTAATACTATTTCAGAGAAATTTCTTTCCAGATCTTCAGATAAAAAAAAAAAATGAATGGGTACTATATAATTACAATGAATTGGCTTATCTTTTTATCCCTAGTTTTATTTATATACTTTAACTATCAAGTTAGTTACTACATGTGAGAACAATGTATGGGTGACCATATCTGACTTCCTGTGAATTCTCTACTCCCATGAGACAGGATCAGCCACACCTCAACCTCCACCTTTCTTTACCCTATTCTGACACCAATTACTCCTTCCATGGCACACTACTTCAATATTGGAGTAGATTATTTATTGCAATGCCCACACAGATCTCACAATTCAGAGGATTGTTAGTGGAGTTATAGGTTACTACAAGACAGAATTAGTACACTGTAAGGATGCAGCCACTGATCCACAGAAATACCCATCCTTAGCTATTAGTCAAGTCTCTCATTAGTCCTCAGGCTCTTAGACATATAGTCCCTTGGCTTTTACCTCCATGGGCCAAGAAGCCCACCAGCTTCTTCGTCTAATAGTCTCATTGTCTCTTCAATGCTCTTTCACTCTGCCCTATGGCCTCCTTGCCAAAGCCTCAGATTCCTCTTATCTTGGCCTCTACCATTTCACACAAAGATCTCATATGTGCTCTATGCCCAAAGGTCCTAGGATTTGTTGTCTCTTCCTGCGCAAAAGATGGCTCATCCTTATAAACAGAGTGGGTGGTAACTAAAACTAGCCAATCCTCTGTAGTCTATAAGTAAAGTGGACAAATATGTAGCATCATGATGAGTGGAGAAAAGGTGAAAGTGGCCAAGGTTTTCATCTTTCTTGGATCCAAAATCGTGCTCCTGGGAACAGCAGTCAAAAATCAAAAACTCACTACATTGTGTAAATCTGCTGCATAAGACCTCCTTAGAGTATTTAACAAGGAAGGATGGTACTTTGAGGACTAGAATGTCCCTGATCCTAACCATGTGCATGGGAAAGTTGGACCTTGAATAAGGAAGACTGAATGAGAATCCATTTATTTGAATTGTGGTATTGGAAATGAATGTTGAATGTACCATGAACTCCTAATAGGACAAACGGAAATGTCTTAGAAGACGTATGGCAGAGTGATCCTTAGAGGCAAGGATGATAAGGCTTCGTCGTACATATTTTGGAATTGTTGTCAGGAGAAACCAGGCCCTGGAGAAAGATATCATGCTTGGTAAAATGGAGAGGCAGCGAAAAAGAGGAAGGGCCTCAAGGAGATGAATGACAGTGGCAGCAACAATGGGCATGGAGAAAAGTGTCCTGATGGTGTAGGACCAGGCAATGTTTCATCCAATAGTCACAGGAACACTATGAGTAGGGACATACATGATGGAACCTAATAACAGTGTTACACATGCCCTTTTTGCATAGTCCCACCTAATCATTTGGTGGGAATTACAAGGGCATGGTTAAAAGAACCATATTAAGAAATATCACTGCACCACAGTACATAAGCTCTATAAGAATAGAAAATTCCATTTAATATATTCTTTCCCTCCAAATTTGAGCAAAACCCTAACAGGATATTGAAAGAAGCATTCTTTGTTGACTAAAAGGAAATTATGTAACTAAATATTAGTTTTACAGATTATGAATTTATTTTCAATTTATATCCCTTTATATTGCAACTTAATTTCAACCTACTTGAAGCTATTTCCTTTGTATAAATTGCATCTGCTTCTAACACAGAAAGAAAATATTCTATTTGTTGATACCTTTTTTTCTGTTGAGATGTTAATCCACATTTTCTTTAACCTTTGGGTCCTATAATTACTCACAAGGTGAAATCATTCTTATTCTGTAGCCTTGAATACTTTTGTACTGTTTTTTTTGTAACAATGTTTAGTGGTACTTCCTAGTTCCTTCAAAAAATTAGACAAACTAACAATTCTTAGTCATTCTTGTTTCCTTAACTGTAATATGTTCCAAGCATAATTTAATGTTGAGAAATTTCTGAGACTGCCTATAGATAGATCCCTTTTCCTTCTCATATCTCCCTCTGTCAGGAGTCTTTACCAAAACATAATTCAATTTAGTGTAGAAGTTCTTGTTCATAGTATATATTAAAAGCACTATAATTTGTTGCTTCACACATATTGAATTATTGCCAAGGATTAAACAGTAGATTAGTGCTAAACAATAGGAAATACTGAGTTTATCCATGCTTTGGCATATAATTTATTGAAACTAAGAAATGTGATTTTTTGTTGTTGCTGTGAAGCCTTTGGGATCTTTGTCTGCTGATGGGGCATAACTCAAGGTAAAGAGAAACAGCTGCAAAAGCTTGCTAATGATTGGAACTTGAATATGTGAAGTATGAATCTAAGAAAATTGGAAGTTATCAAAAATTAAGCAGAACACATAAATATGAATATCCTAGGCATTAGTGTGATGAAATGGTCTAGTACTAGCCATTTTGAATCAGAAAATCATATGGTTTACTATGCTAAGAATGACACAATCAAGGGGAAGGTTGTTGTATTCATTGTCAAAATGACATTTCAAAATCAATCTTGAAGTATAATGTTGTCTGTGATAGGATTATATCTATAAGCCTTCAAGGAAATCCAAACAATACAACTATTATGCAAATTGATGCACCAACCACAAAAGCTTGGTGATAGGCCTATTTTGCCAACTAGACCTTCATACAAACATGTGGGTGGAGTTTAATCAGGTCATAGCTTGATGGAAGGGCAACCAAAATAAATACTTCCATGGCCGACATTCTGTCTTTCTCTTTCTCCCTGGTGATCAGACCAGTGTGTTGCTGATTGAGCTAGTTCTTTGCCTCAACTATGTGCTGCACTACCTGTGGGACAAGCCAACCCATGGATCTTGTTGCTAGAGCTTGAGGCTCCTTGGAGATCTGCTTTGCTGTGCTACTGATGCATTCAAGATTGGTGGATTATGTAGCCTGAGTTCATCATTTGAGTTACAGGTCCCATAAGGGCCTGCTTTCCTAAGTTCCATGAGCTACTGACTGTTGCTGCCCTACTCTGCCTGTTCCCTGAGAGCAAACTCTGCTTTCTGTTTCCTTGACCTTGGATCAGCTGCCCACTTAAGTTTAAGAACCTTCAATATATTAACTACTTCACAAAAGTGTGTTGAGCTGAGCCTTCTGTATTGCTGTGTGAATTAATTAGCCATTTTATTCCACCTCACTCTATAAGCCTATCCTTTTATGTATATATAATCATAAGTGTCCTGATTTTGTACTCACATATATTTCAAAGAAAAGTGATCCATTGGAATGTGGAAACTTCATTTTCAAGTAAAGTTCTGAAGAAGATGAAACAAGGGATAACATTTTTTTAATGTCAGATATATTTTTACTGAGGCAAAGAACACCAAAAACATATTTGCTGTGTTTTATTGGCCATGCAAAGGCATTCAATTTTATGCATCATAAATAATTTTTTATATAATGAAGTCTGTGGTCAAAATTGACATTTTGTTGGATGCCATAAAAAAGTAATTTTTGAAGAAACTGAATTGTTCTTCTAGCAAAGCTTTCAGAGGAAAAACGGAAATCTTTAACAGGAATATACCGCTATACATATATTCCCATGAGATAAACTTAAACATGATTAAAGGGTTTAAAGAAATACATTTCTCACCAGGTGTTGGTTGAACATTTGCCTGTACTTTTGCAGGTTAACATCAAATAGAAGCAATAGGTGTCACATCAGTCTTAATTAAAGAAAGTGCATGTTATTGAACTAATGAAGAACTTCCATCCATGAAAACATAAAAATAGTAAACAAGTCTATTGAGCAAACAGTGGGTGACTGAAGAATAACATTCATTAAGAACTATAAGAAAAATCATCTTTCCAACTGATTATTCAATCTATTCATTCAGAATTGCTCTTTTGTGGGTATTTACAAGCAACTCAAATATCTCACTGCTTTTTAATATTTTAAAAGATTATGCAAATAGGTCTCTTACAGTTTACCTTATAGCAATTTTCCAATTGTTTCATTCAAAAGTTCTGAGTAATTAATGATTGCTGCATCCATTGCTCATGAAACAGTGTAGAACCATTGTTCAGCCTTTCTCGCCTTCCATATAAATTAGACAGTGAGATATAAGGACCAAACATCTATTCTACATGAACATAATATTTCCTAGCAATTCCTAAAAACAAGCAAGCTACAACCCAGAGGCAAATATTAAAAATATTGAATGATACAGAAGAATCAAAAGATATTATAAGGAACACACAGTCGCTGGTCCTGATCAACCTTCAAACATTTAGCAGGTTAAGAATTGATGGTATTGAAGGAAAAAACCCAAGCTGCACTGAAGTCCTTGACAACACACAGGGGGGAGTCGTTTATAATAAGCAACCTCAAAAATGACAGCATATCATTTACATGCATCAAAAATGATGAAATGCTAAAAGTGATCATTTATGCCTTGGCACTTATTAGTCTGATACCTGGCTAACTGAATGGGAGAAAATTAATATCTACATGCATTCTGAGAGATCTGACTCAAAAGAGTGAGGAAATTGTCAAACAAAATCACTAATATTTCACAAATACATTTTTTTGTTCTAGATGATTTAAAATTGTCGCAACAGTATATTGACAAAGAATTACCAGAATTTCAATCCATATTCAAAAGAAGACTTGAAATTAGGAATATCGTTGCTGACGTAAGATGGATCTTGACTAAAAGCAGAGAATATTAAAAAGATGCTTCCCCATGTCTTATGGAATATATAAAGGAATTAAAATATTTGAATCATGAAAAATCCTGGACACTCTTTCAAGATATGGAATTCTAACATTCTACTTTAAAATGCAAAATGGCATGGCTATTCACACCCCTGGCCTATGATTCATGGGGTTTCACCAGACCCCAGACAACTCTGTATGTCAGAAACTTAATGGTCTTCTCTCTCTCCCAAAATCTTGAAAAATTGTTCCAAGCTGAGGTGAGGCCTTCTCTATAATAGTGGTTTTTAAAATGTACATATAGAGGAATTGATATAACCGTATATACTCGAGTATAAACTGACTTGAATATCAGCCAAGGCACCTAATTTTACCACAAAAACTGCATTTAAAATGTGCTGAAAAGCTCAGCTTATACATGAGTATACATGGTATGTTCATGTATGGGAGTCAGCTCTCTACCTCATTGCTTGAGGGATTCTGTGGATTAGAAGATTACATGCTGTTGGAGCAGGAGCTTTCCTTCATCTTGGTATTTACACTTACAGTAGTGCACTCATAATATTTATCTTTTTATGATTGACTAACTTTACTCAGCATACTAGTTTACAAGTCCCTGCATGTCCTGAAGTGTTTCATGGTTTCATCACTGTTTCTCAGGGATGCATAATTTTCCACTGGGTGATTGAGATTGATATTCACATAATTAAAATTCTTCTGCTGTGTGAGTTCAGTAAATACCCAGTAGGTTTTCAATCTACTTCATCCATAGGGACATCCTTCATAATTATCCAATGTCACAGATCCATTCAGTCGGGATATTCTAATCACTATTTTTACTCTTCTGTTCATTATAGTAAACAAGGCCACCTTGTTCCTGTTGAATAATGTCTGCCACTTGACCCATATCAACACAGGGCCAAATCCGTCCCGATGTAGTTCGCTTCATGTAGGTGTCTTAATCCATCAGGGCAGTCCCAACTGTGAAACTTGATTTACTTAGAACAGGAATCATAGCAGTCTTAAGATGTGTGGCTGCTCTCCAAATTCTCTCCTGTTTTGCTAAAAGGAATGTCCTCAGGGCTATCCATTTGTTGTTCCCTGAGTTCAGCCTGATAAATTCTCTCTACCATGCCTATTTCCCTAAGCATAGGTCTTTGGATACCGTCTTCTATAGATTACCAAGGGAAGTGTGATAACTTCAGCTTGACTTATTGTAGGCCATCTCAAAATCTATGATTCAGCAAACCAACCAAAGAAACCGGTTCTTCCCCTAAACTCTTCAGCTAAAATATTGGGCTCAATGGGCCAATATCAACCTGGATAACAATGTGAAAACAACTAAATCATACCAGGAAACCTTGTCTACCCTTCTTCCATTCAGTGCACCTTTCAAAATTCAAGTTTTCTAAAAGTCTTTTTGCTAATTCCTGTTATTCTAATATATTCTCAGTATCACATACTTTACTCTATGCCCGCTGCCATGGTGGGTTTCCATCTCATAAATTTCTCCAAGGGTTTCTGAGCTGTTACATCTTTACAGGAATAGACAGACGTATCTTTCTCCTTTGGGAAACCTAGTGGGTTTGAACTATAGGCCTTACAGTTAGTAGCATTTTAATATTAATACTAACAAAATAATTATATTAGGAATTAGAAATATCTTTTATTGAACACCGCATATGGCCAAGCATATACCTGAATGCTTTATGTTTATGACCTTTTTATTAATTGAACAAAGCTCAAGAGTATTATTATAGAAATCCTATTCATTCTAAAAGAAGTCTATGAAGTGGGTTCTAGTCAATTGTGGTGTAGAAACTATCATTGCAATTTAGGCAATTTAACTAAAACCTTTACATAAATAAAAATTTTAATTGTTTATTAATATTAAAAGATGTATGTATTTTCCTTTATAAATATTTTTATTTGGTAATTTCCTATTGGTCTCTGACTTTTGGTTGCAATTTCCTTAGGTTTTAGTAAATATTACTGTGGAGTAGAATTATTGACAATATATTTAACAAAATAATAATTCAATAAATTCTGTCAAAATAATATTAAATTTCAGGGATAAAGTGATTATTTTATATTACCTATTTTTCTAAGATATTGTTCATTTAAAGAAAGCAAGCTTTTAAAAACAATGGGTTACTTCTGAATTCCACTAATATTAAAATAAATAGATTATAAGTCATTCCTCAATATAAACAGTCATGGATATGCAAACAATTCAATCTTGGAAATCAAAGTGTAGAAACATTACTTTGAAAATGTCCTGTGGCTTTTGGTAATTCCACAAAGCAAGACTAAATAAAATAACTGATAATGAGATTTAAATTCTCTATTCCCCATTTTGAATTAATCCATGAGATGTAGGAACAGACAGATTCATATCATCACTTTAATTTATCATTCTTCAACAATATGGCCTCAGCAGGTTTCAACCTCTTGAAGACTGATTTACCCTAATGTAAATTAGGGTCATTCATAAAATATTGTTAAACTAAAACCAGACATTATAATTTACCCTTACATAACTTTTAAGATGTTGCAAAAAATTATGGCTCAAAAAAGATAATGTCCACGTGGAATTTCTAGCTTCTTTGAAAGTTACTTTATGTGCAAATATATATATATATTTGCAGATGATTATCGTGCATTATCCAGGTTTGTCCTAAATTCAATGATGAGTGTAGTTTCAAGAGACAATACAGAAGACATGAGGAGCAAGAGCCAAGAATGTAGCACATCTTCTGGACCCCGAGATCTCTGTTTAGTAATCCTCCTTGACTCCTAAGACAGCTGTGATGTTAGAAGAGTGGCAGAGAAGCAGCAGCAGTAGCAGCAGTAGCAGTGAAACCATAAAAGCCAGAACACGAGACAGAGCGTGGACTTCCCAGCCCCACAGAACAAATAAAGCTGAGCACTTTGGGGCAAGACAACTGGCTTGTGGTGTAGGGTACCTTTGGGCACTTATTTGAAGGAGATTTGTTTGCTGACTCACAGAGCTTGAGCTGAATGCAGGCAGGATGAGACTGACAGTGGAGTAGTATGCCCGCTTGGGCACTTATCAGAAGCCTTAAAGTACTTCCAAGGAGTAGCTGGTGGTTTTGAGTTGTTGACATTTCTGTTAGCAGCCCAAATCTTAACCCCTACATAACCAGGGCTCCACAGCTAGATTCTTTAACCCATTGCAATGGCAAACACAACACTCACAGACACTGCACATGATTATAAACATTATTCAGGATGTTAGCAGGTGAAAATGCTCAGGAGTTAGTTGTTCAATTAATTAGCACATGTTACATAGTTCTGGGCTATTACTAAATCATACGACTCTGATGTAAACCAAAATCCAAAACACTCTGCTCTTCGCTACATATTTTATAAAGAAGATAATAGTTAAAGAATATCATGGTTTTAATAGTCCCCCAAGATTTCTGTTAGTGTTCCTGAGCTGTGCACCATAAAATAAAACATGCTATCTTAGCTCAAAGTTGTTTGAGAAATGCATAAAAATATGTCACTCTTTTGTTGGTGAAAAAAGTACTATCCAATATCAAAAGCCTGAAATTCCATGCTGTATAGAAACCTTTATAACTTATTTAAATCAGTGTTTCCTAAATATATCTCACTGTAGAATTCTCTTTTCAGGATCCCATTGAAATCCTCAGACATAACTCAACATTACCTGTCTTAATACACTTCCCTAGTTGTCATCACCTATACATAAATACACAGTGACTGCGAAAGGGGCCTCGAGCAAGAACATTTCTGAGAACGGCACAGCACTGAGCAGGGTTTGTTCTGTTGTAAGTGGGGTGCTATGAGTCGGAACATGCTCCATGACACCAACACCAATAAGAACAGCAACAATGTATGTAAGTAATGATTATTAAAATAAAACTTTACTTTTAAAGTATTTTTTAAAGGGTCTGATCTGCAATGCAGAAAAGTAACAGATGACAATAGTGTATTTCATTCCCAATCTGAACTCTTACTACAAAGAGTTCTTTAGGACATGAGCCAATTACACATGGATAAGCTACTTACTCTGCCTATCTTAAAATTTTTCTTAACATGCTCATAGAAAGTATATTTACACAAAAGTTAAAAATAAACTTAATGAGAGGTTGCTAGCCTGCTTCTCTCTGAGACAAGGTGTTTAAAACAATCTCATAGCTAAACAGGGATAGACTTGTTGATATTGAACATGAGCATGTATCCAGGAATAAATTAGTACTTTAAATAAAAAGGATAACACATTAATTACAGTAGCCAAATGCATTTCTAAATAAAACTATTTTTTTCCCTCAAGGAGATCTTGTAGAAAAAGTTTACATTGAGTTAATTTTTTTCTGACTGTTTTGTGTAAAACCTAGGTAACAATCTAGATAATACCATAAACTAGATAGCAAAAACTAACCTGTGTTTATATTTACTTATTTAAGAATAGATATTACATGATTTCTTTTTTTTTAAGATATTACATGAT
>NW_022111373.1:63958821-63964520 GCF_000313985.2 Echinops telfairi
TGTATGCCCTTTGCCTCCTACTTCTTTCCTCTATTTCCTTTTGCTTTCCTCTTGTCCCCCTACCATGCTCAGCCTTCATTTGGGTTTCAGTAATTCCTTGAGGTTCCATTGCCCTTGATTACTCCTTACCAGTTCTCCCACCTCCTGATTCAAAACCAGTGGCAAGGAGACAATTTGTAATGTTAAATGTTTCATATAAGTTCCAAATCTCTTTACTTTCCACCCAAATTTGCTTATCTGGGATCAAGGAAGCATAATCAGAGAATTCTAATTGGGTAGTGAATATTTACCCCCTGTTAATCATTATGTGCCACAATCTATTTTCTGATGAAAGATACATTAACAATAAGGACAAAGAGAATATAAAGATATATTAAAAATTGATTTCAAAGAAAAAAGTAGACTAGAGAAATTATTCCATATAATTTGGAAAGTGTCCTCTTTAGTGGAAGATGATTTCAGGTATCATGTTGAGAAGTATGTTCAATCTAACCTGTCTTCTTGTGCTTGTCCTTATTTCCTTGTTATATGACAGTAATTCTTCTTTTTCTGCCCCAAGAACAGATATATGCAGAATTCACATATGTTATCTCCTAGTAAACTTCTTGCTGATTAAAATCAGTCCACTAAGTTCTATGTTAAAATGCTTTCTTAAACAGGTAAATCATTGCTTATAGCAAAACACTTGACTGAGTCTTTTTTTGTTGTTTTTAGAAAGATAAATGTACCATATACCAAGTTTATATACTATGCTTTCCTAGGTAGCACAGAGGGATAAGCTCTCGGTTGATAACTGAAAGGTTGACAGGATGATTCTACACAGAGTTTTTGAAAGAAAGGCCCAGGTGATCTACAAAGGTCAAGTAGTATATTTCTGAAAAACTAGAGCACTGTTCTGCTTTGAACCCGGTGGATTCCCAAAGAGAATAGACTTGAAGGCATTGTGTCCATCTGTCTATTACAACACTTGTTTCTTCTTCAATAAAAGATAAACCACGCAAACATGTCCTTCTTCACGTCTGTGATTTTCCAGATCTTATGATCTTGGGATTTTTAGTGCATTGATCCTGCCATTGTTGCTCTATATTTCAGTTACCTTTTTCACTTTCATTCTTCAAATGAATTAGGATAGTATCACTCCCTTTCAAACAATCAAATAAAAGCCCAATTATAATTTTTTCCATATTAGGACTCTATCCATTATCCACTTCCTTATTGTTGCTGAGAAAGAATCTTCTCATAATTGCTTCTCCTGATTACTAACTTCAAATTAGACCTTACTTCTGCCTCTAAATCCTACTACATTTCCACATTCCATTCATAATCACGTTGTGCACTCAGAGTTAAGTAGTTTATACAATATATATTCCAAAATTCAGAGATTAACATTTAGTAAAATCTATATTCTCAACCTGTATTCTTCCTAGTTCGTTGAGAAATAATTAAGAAAATTTCCAATGGTTCCTACCATTATATCAAACCATCTACGATCTTTTTGTAGTACTATGACTAAATAATTTAACATTAATATAGCCATTAAAGCAAACATCTTCAGTAATATTCTATTAGACCACGTAACTACCACTTGTAAGCCAATTGATCTTACTATGGTGGCTTTCATGTCACAGTGAACACTGGATGTGTCACTAGTATTTACAAACAACTACTAAAGCAAGTGACAAATAACTTGAAAAAATTATCAGCTTCTTCAGTCTGAAATTGATCAAACATTCAATCAAGATGTTGGAAGCAAAGAGGTAGAATTGGTAGTTGAAAAACATGCCATAAGTGATACAAAACAAAAACAACAACAGCAACACAACCCAAGAGATTCCATGGTAGAAATTTTGAAGGCAACTACTTCTCCTTTACCAATATATTTTTTTGTGGCAACATAAATGTGGGACTTGCAGGGTAGGATATACTGGAGTCAGGGTGACTATGTGTGAAGAAACAATGGGGACAATTCAGTTCTGCCAGTCAAAACAAGGCTAGGAACAGACCATCAATTGCTCATGGATTACGCTGAAGAAAATTGAAAATTCTATGAAAGCTAAAATAAAACCTGGCGAAGTCTCTCCTGAATTTTGAGACTGTCTCAAGAATTGATTTGATACTTTGGACCCTAATGATTGTGTAGAGAAGATAATTGGAACCAATAGTTCAAGCAGAAAGAAAGTGTTTTGAAAATGAAGAAGGCAACAAATGTACAAATGTGCTTGACACAATGGATGGATGTATGGATTGTGATAAGAGTTGTACAAGCCCCCAATAAAATTATTTAACTAAAAAAATAAAATAAAAGAAGAAATCAAAGGAATTATACCTTCAGAAAATCTGTTATAAAAATGCCACTTTGTTGACTTTGTGTTCTTGACCTAAGACCTGTAATTTTTAATTGTCTCATATACATGCAAAAGTTGGATAAAGAATGAAGAATATTTGAGAACAAAAAAAGGCAGATAGAGAGAGAGACTCTCGGAATTGCTATTGTCAGGGGAGCCAGCCCCTAAGAAATCACCACAGACCCGGAAGGCACAATTGTGCAGTGATAATAAGTCAATATTATAATAAAGTCATAGAGAATATGAGAGACAGGAGACAGAGTAAAATGAAGGAGTCAGACACATTTCATGGTAGCATGCTCAGCTGGGCTCCTTTTTGTGGTACAGGGCAAGAGAGATAGTGAGGGGAAGGAGGACAAAGGGAGAGGGGACAGGGGAGCGAGGATGTGGGGGAGAGCGATGTATTGCTAACCAAGGCTTACATATCTTTGGGGGATGTGCAACCCCCCTACTTACAGGTAAAGACATACGTCACAGGAAAGGGTTGTACTATAGGTAATACAGTAATGGGAGGGGGACTATGTAGGGGTACACACACTATAGGAAAAGGGGGATTAAGGGTATACATGTGACAAGATCGGCAGATCCTAGATTCATGATGGAGGCCTCAATTTGGATGTCACTGAGCAGGTTTGACCGCTTCTCTGGCTCTCTGTGGAAACAATTATTATCCTTATCAGTAGGGTGTGAGCCTCACTTACAGTGGACCAGATACCTTCAGGAAGAATATATCTAAGCATCTGACCTCCCATCAAGTGCTGGCAAACTGCCTCTAACTTTTGGCATATCTTGGGGCACACAAAGGTGGGGAAAAAGCTTTTTATATGCACGTTCTGTGAACTGAGAGTAAAGTAAATAAAAGTACAGAAATGATGAAATATAAGAGCTGAACAGAACATATCCATAGCAGCTTCAGAAGACCAAGTTAAGCATTATATGTATGTGCATAGATCTGAATTTAGGGAATTTAAAAGGAAGAACCCATGCAACATTTTTCAAGCTGAAATAACAGGAAGAAAATCAAGCGTTGGTTTACAATAGATAGCTTCTATGCACAACATATTGAATGGTGAAGAAGGAATTGACTAGTGTGAGAAATGTGGAGGTCTAAGAGGTGATGAATTCTATTGTATAAAGGGTTGCTATGAGTCAGAACTAAATCTAAGATGTCAAAGAAGAAGACCCCATGCAATAGTACTGGTTTAAGAATATTTCTTCACAATTTGTTGCTACATTATCTACATAATTAGTTATTTTCCCTTTTCTGCAGACTCATTCTCATCACCTTATAAAGTGTTCCTGATAACTTCCATTAAAAACAAAACTAAGCCAAAAAAGCACTGCCATCCTGTCTATTCTGAGTCACAGTGGCCCAGTGGACAAATGGCACTACCCCAATGAGGTTCTGGGACCGAGGGGAAAGCCACATCTGCACATTAACCTCTAAATCAATTCTAATGAACCTGACTGTTTTACATTAAATTTCCTGTGCTTTCAGTTATTTCTTCTCATCCCATTGCCTCTCTTCTTATCGCTATGGTAATTACTTTGATGGTTCTATTCAGTCACCAGAATTTAAATGGTAAGTGATGATATCGCATTATAATTGTTTAATAATATTATCCATTCTCCAAAATTATCTAAATAAATTCAAGGTAAATTCTTTTCATTTCACACTTCTGTCTCCTGGCACTGCCACTGTTGGTTAAGTGAAGGATAACTCTTGATGCTTCTTTTTCTATGGGAAAAAGTTACTTTCAGGAGAAGAGAGGGTTTTTTTCCACCAGCTAATTTAGGATTTATGATCTCAAAAAACTTTCTGAAACCATAACAGTGAATTTTACTTATTCTTGATGTGACTAAATTAATTTTGATGCAATTAATTACAATTTCATGACAGGAAACATTATTTTAGGTTTTAATCTCATTGTATATATGATCATCTAATTTCAATGATCTGAATCCCAAACCACAGTACTGAACACCTTTTCTTTGTCCAAAGGACAAAATAACTTGTAAACCATAAAACATGTAATGACTAAAAGTTAATCATGCTTGGGTATTGGTAATATAATTTTGGCACTTAGTTAAATATAGTTCACTAAATTATAGAAACTACTTTGTTCAGGGCAGATTTTCTTCTTAATCTCAGTCATTCTCCACACTCCATAAAATAAAATTATTTTATGACTAATATTCACTTGCAAAAATATCATAAACATTAATAATATGTTTGCCTTTCAACTGTCAACATAAAACTAAAATATTTTAAATGTTGCACAATCTAGACAACTACTCTCTTCTAGATAAGTGAAAGGAAAATACAGCAAATTCAATGAAAATAAAATAATTCTCCATAATTTTTAGGATTATTTCTAAAATAAAATGATGGGTGGTATGGAAATACACTTGAAGGAGACATCAATTAAATATACTTGAAGAAGACTTCAAAATACAATTAAAATTAACCCAAGATGTGTCTTTATGTAACGAACCCTGATGTGTAAAGTAAGGATCCCTGGTGGTGCAGAGTGCTAAGCTTTGGGTTGCTAACTGTAAAGTGGCAGTTGACACATATCAGCTACTCACAGAAAGATATATGAGACTGTCTGATCCTTTAGATATTTACAGTCTCACAAATTCATAAGAGCTGTTCTACTGTTTCCTGTTTGATTACTATGAGTCAGAATAAGCTTGGTGGTAGTGTTTTATTTTGTTTGTTTTTATGTTGTGTTGTTTTCAGTGGTGCAGCGGGTTAAGTATTTGGCTACAAATGCAAAATCGATGGTTCAGAACAACCATTGGAGACAATGGAAGCTGTCTCGACCCATAAGGATTCACAGTGTTAGAAATTCTCAGGAGTAGTTCGTTATCCTTCAAGTTTGCTTGGAGTCAGAATCAACTTGGTGGTTGTAATTTTATTTCTCACTTTATATGTATATATGTATACACAATGTATAATCATGTTTTTCAGTGTAATATGGGAGGGTTCACTATTTCATTTAGCACATCTTTATAGATGAATATAAAATCACAACTATGGGGTTGATGCTGACACATAGAGGAGTAGGGTCTCTATAGGAATAAGCCACTTTGGGTTTCCAAGGCTGTACATGTTTATTGGAACAGAAAACCTCATGCTTTTCCTGCAGTGCAACTGGTAGATTCACTGCTGAACTTGCAGTGAAACCCTTAACTTAGCAGCCAAACCCTTAACTCACTACACCACTGAGGCTCCTGTATAAAAAAATGAAACTCAGTTAGATTGCCCCTTGTTTATCTTCCAGCATGTGGGACCCCAGATTCTGTGTAATTTGACAGCTTGGCACCATCAGCTTTCTTCACCGCATTTGC
>NW_022111373.1:63965750-63968042 GCF_000313985.2 Echinops telfairi
CAGGGGCTCAAGTGGAAAGTGGGTGTCATAAGACTGATGAAGTCAACATATGTACTAAAGTGCTGGACACAGATGACGTATGTGCAGATTGTGATGAGTTGTATGAGCCCCTAATAAAATGATTATTTAAAAAAAAATGAAACTCACTGCCATTGAGTCCATTTCAACTTACAGCAACATGCTAGGATTGACTAGAACTGCCTCCTTGTGGGGTACAGAAAATTTAACACTTTACCTGAGTGGAACATTTCATCTTTCTCCCATGAAAAGACTGGTGGTTCCAAGCTTCTGATATTGTGGTTAGCAACCCAAAGGCAACCCACTATGCCACCAGGGATCTAGAATAGATATATTATGAATAAATCATTTAGTATGGTCTATATGATGCTTCTAAAGGACAGTAATACTGGCTGTGAATAAAAAATAAATTTAGATAACCTTGAAATTGAGGAAGTTACCTTTCTAAATCATTGTGAAAATCAGCCTATTACTTAGACATTTAGTAAATGAGGTGCATCACAGTTAAACCAGTTAGAACTGTCTACTTGATTGTGACTCGTAGTGCATGCTCATCAAACAGCAGAATAGCTCCTCAAGTGCCTCTTGGTTGTAACATTTATGGAAGAAGAATTCTGGTCCTTATTTCCACTGAAAGTGGAGTTTGAACTGCCAATGCATTTTTATGTTGTTGTGGGTAGGCACCTTCTGGTAGACTCTGGCTCATATTCTGTGTACAACAGAAGGCAACTCTGCCCTGTCCTGTTCCACCCTGACCATTGTTATGTTTGAGATCATTGTTGCAGTTACTGTGTCATATAGTCTTCCTCTTTTTTGGCTAACCTTCTATTTTACCAAAGACGCTGTTCTTTTCCAGGGACTTGTCTCTCTGGATACCGTATTCCAAGGGTGTAGATGAAGTGTTGATATCTTCAATTCTAAAGAGCATTTTGGGTACACTTCTCCTAAAACATATTTGTTTGTTCTTCAGATTGCTTATGGTAATTTCTATATTCTTTGTGAACACTACCATTCAAGTGCATCCATTCTTCTGTGGTTTTCTTTATTCAATGTCCAACGTTCACATGCATTTGAGACAACTGGAAATCCCATGGCTTCCGTCAGGCACATCTTTGTTCTCAAAATGATATTCTTGCTCTTCAACAATCTGAAGAAGTCTGCTGCAGGTTTGCCAAGTGAAATTCATAGTTTGACTCTTTTGACTGCTGTATCCATTTGTATTGTCTATGGATCCAAGCAAAATGAAATCCTTGAAAATGTCAAACTTTTCTCTGTTTATTATGCTGTTGTCTATTAGTTAAATTGTGAGAATTGTCCTTCCTATTTTAAACATCATGCTGCCATCTATACTGAAGGGTGAAGTCTTGTATTTTATCTATAAGTGCTTCAAGTTCTGTAGACCCCAGCCTGACCCTGTGATGAAACTAAAAATAACCTGAGAAATGCTTTTGGAAAGGAGAAAAACAATTTTATGTTACCTAATCAATTAAGCAAAAGGAGATGGGATTTATTTTTTCTCCTCATCTCCCTGAATTAAGGGAAACGTATATTTTTATACAAAAGAGAAAAATGGAAGGCATTGGGAAAGGAATGACAACACTTTTGTATCTTTGTCCCTTGTCCTGCCTCAGTACTTGGTTGTTACTGAGTTTCGGATGGGACAGTATAGGGCTATCTTGCTCTTTCTCGAGATCTATGAACAACCATTAGTCCAATCACTTTTCAACTAACACTTTCATTCAACCCACAGTTATAAATTATCTATTTTCACTTCCAATTCACCAGAAATTACAATGAATCATATGGAAATCATAAATTTTAAAATAATTTAGCCTATTCCTCACCGACTTTGTGAAAAGCTACTCAAGTCTTTGTTTTCCAATCATTTCGATATTCATTGCATTAGTCCCTAAATTGTAAGGTAAAATAGCAAAGGTAAAACACTTAATCAAAAGCTAAATGATTGAGGTAGAAAAATGCATGAGGCTCCAGAGTTTTACTTTGACCTGGTGCAACTTAATTTAGCACAATCTAAAGTTGATGGTTCACCATTCCTTAACACGAAGCCAAAGGAAAACGACCAAGAATGTTTCAAGGTTTCTTCAAATGTACTGAAAGTGATTTATGATCTTTTTCCTTATTTTTCTTACAATAAGTGATTTTAACTTTTACTTTATAGTTAAGCAAATTGTTTAAATGTCTTATTCAAGTTGAAAATATATGATGTATAGTATTACTATAAAATATCTACCCAGGATATATATATATATATAT
>NW_022111373.1:63968142-63972244 GCF_000313985.2 Echinops telfairi
TTTTACTTTGACCTGGTGCAACTTAATTTTCAGCTGACAAGCTTGTGTCATCTGTATATTGTAGGTTGTTAATAAACTTTCTTCCAATACTGATATCTTTTTCTTATATAGTACACATTCTCAGATTATTTGATCTAAACAAGTGTAGTCAAATAATACAACCTGTCAAATACCTTTCCTAACTGAAAACCATTCTGTATTCTTTTTTCCTGTTTCAAGGCTTGCCTCTTGGTCTATGTACAGGTTCCACATAAGCATCATCTTGTTTTCTGAAATTCGTATTCTACTTAATGTTATTTCCATTTTCTTAGGATCCATACTGTCAAAATTTTTAATAGTCGATGAAACAATAATAACCATCTGTTTTCCTAGGCTTTTAGTCAATTTGACATCAGCAGTGATATCCTCCTACCCTATCCTCTTCTGAATCCACCTTGAATTTCTGCCAGATCTCTATTTAGGTACTGCTGCACCTGCTTTTGAATTATCTTGAGCAAAACTTTACATAAATGTAATAGTGTTGTTCACTAGTTAACTGTTGGGTCACCTTTCTTTGGAGTGGGCACAATATGAGTTCCTTTCAATTGGTTGCCAAGTTGGTAAAGCTTTCTTGGCATAGATTAGCACATGCTTCCAGTGCTGCACCAGTTTGTTGAGACTTTTCAATGGACATTTTGTCGATTCCTGATCCTTACCATTTATTCACATCTGCAGTGCCACTTGGCCGTCTTTCTTCAATACTATTTGTTCTTGATAATATGCTATTTCTTGAAATGTTGAATGTGAGCAAATTTTGTTTTGGTAGAGTGATTCTACATATTTTCTATCTTCTTTTGATGCTTTCTGCCCAGTTCAATGTGTTTCCCATAGAAACCTTCAGTCTCCCATTGCAAGGCTTGGATTTTTCCCCTCAGTTCATTTGAAGATATGCTGACCCTTTTCTCCCCTTTTTACTTACTAACTCCTGGTCTTTGCAGATTTATTTACAATGTTCTACTTTGCCTTCTAGAGATATCCTTTGAAAGTTTCTGTTCAGCTCTTTTACATCATCGTTTCTTCTTTAGCATTCACTACTCTGTGCCCTAGAACAGGTAGCACAGTCTCTTCTGACAACCACTTGGATCTTTCCTTTCCTTTTTATCCCTGTCTTTTTAAGGAACCTTTTCTTTCTTCATGTATGATGTTTTTGATTTGCAATGCTTTATGAGTCATACCTGTTCTTGAGAGGTTATTTAAATTTAGGTTGGAGACACAAGTTTGTAATTTGGTTCTCCTAATGATGTCGTGGTTATGGATTGGGCTGCTCAATACAAGGTCAGTAGTTTCAAACCACCAGTTACTCCCTGGGAGAAAGATGAGGCTTTCCATTCCTAGAAAGACTTACAGACATGGAAACTCACAAAGAGCATTCTATCCTGTCGTATACGGTCTCTTTGAATCTGCTTGATGGAAATGAGGTTGGTTTTGTGGACTTGCTATAATTTTCTCAGCTTCAACCTGATTTTGTATTGGAATAATTGATGTTTTCTGTTTCACTATAGGCTATTGACCTTGGTTTGTCTGATGGTATTGAGTTTCTCTAATGTCTTGTCCCACAGATGCAGTCAATATGATATTTTTCAAAATTCTAACACATGATCTTCAGTTTGTTTCCATAGTCAAAGTCACGTTTCTGAACTATGATTGCTTCCTCTTTGTTTTCAGTGTTCACATTCCAATCATCAATAATTATCAGTGAATCCTGACTCCATGTTTAATCAATCTCAGATTGAAGAAGTTGGTAAAAATCATTCAATTTCTCCATCACTAACTTTAGTATTTGCTGCAAAAAATTGAATAATAGTTATATTATCTGGATTGCTTTTTAAATATATATATTATTGTTTTTCAGACAGCTGAAGCTCCACTGGTCACCAAACACAACTTCCTAAATCAAGTTCCCAGAAGCACCTACTCCAGTAAACTTTAGTTTAAGGGAACTCAGCTCCACTTCCATAGATTACCAAGACCAACTCCCCCAATTAAATGCCAAGAGGCATTCCACTCCACATGAAAACCTCCTATCCCAAAGCTCTCAGCTATTTGCTTCATAGGTTGGGAAATTCACTATCCTGTCACATTCTCTGATTCTTGACTTCGTTGTTGCTCTCCTGATGTCACAGCTGCCTTCTGGATCAGGGAGGTTCACTGAGCAGGGATATGGGAGGTCCAGAGGACACTCTCTACTCATACTGGCAATTAGTCCCCTCTCCCTGCTTATTAGAAAGCGCATTTTCAGCAGGATCACAATCACAGTGTATCCTGACAACAACTTCTCACCATGGAATCCTTTAAATATCTTTCTCCACCTCTTACCCAGACTCATGCAGTATAAGGTCTTTGGGTGAGAGTTACAGAGACTTTGACTAAAATAGCGACATAATAATGCAGTCTCCTTGCAATTGTGAACCATTCCTCTTGACTTTTTTCATTCTTTGCATAGTAAACCATATGATTGTTTGATTAAAAATATGGATAATATCTGTCCATTTCAGCCCACTACTGCCTAGCACATCAATACCTTTGCATTCTATTTCATTTATGACAATTTCTAATTTTTCTAGATTTATACTTCATACATCCCACATTCTGATTATTAACAGCTGTTTACAGTTGCTTTTTCTCAATTTGAGTGTCTGTCAGAAAATGAAGGTCCCAAAAGTTTCACTAGATCCGTACCATTCAGGCAACTCTCCACTTTGGAGGCAGCCCTTCCACAGGTGTATCTTGGGTGTCTTCCAACTTAATGGGATCATCTTCTAGCACCATGTGGGGCACTATTTTACTGCTATTCATAAGGTTTTAAGTGGCTAAAATGACCAAAGTGGACAGCCAATTCTCTCTTTGAAGTCTGTCTATTCTTCAGGATGATAGCAAGACACAAACCACTACAATACGACAAGGAGACAGACAACTGGTTATTAAACTCAGTGTCATGCAGTCAATGCTGACCACCATTATCTAAAGGACAAGGTAGACCCTTTGCATTTTCAATGCTATCAATTTTCACAGAAACTGAAAGACATTTGTTTTCTTTCCTCCCATGGAGCTCTAGTGGGATTGACTTGCGGACTTTAAAGTTAGCAGTCCAACACGTAACCCGAGATGCCAACAAGGATGCTGTCCGTGGTTATTCATTGATGCTTAATCATTTGTACCACTGAATTATCTTTGATATTAGATTTAGGGTGTATTAGTTAATTCTCTCATTAACAGTTAATTTTATATACTTTTTAAATTGTAAAGGTACCAGACTTTATTGCTAACTGGAATAATATATGTTCACGATTTTAAATTTTTTTTTTGATACATAAAATGTATCATCTCTTAAAATACATGATTCTTCATGTATTATTTAGGTAGTTTATACACTCATATTACCATTTTAAATTACTGTTTGATCATATCTGGGTTAACAATACCTATGTCTTCCTTTTCATCGATAATAATGACTTTTCATCCTTAATATAAATAAAAGTAAATGTAAATACTACCAAATAAACCTTCATATAAATATTGAAATTCAAGATATAGGCAATAAATAAAGTCAAAATTTATTAGCCCAAACAACTAATTTGTAAAGAAAAACCCAACAATAATAGCAAAAATGCCCAAACATCTGTTTCCAAAGAGAATCTTTTTCAAAAGTAATTCTCTTGTCACATTTTTTAACAAGTTAATTGCAATTCTTTAGTTCAAACATCTTCAATATTTTAATATTTTTTTAATCCTAAGAAACTAGTTCTAAGTTCAGCAAGATGGCCACTGGCATGGTTTTAATGTCACACTGCTTTCCATTGGAAATGTCCCATTAACACAGCAGCAATGAGAGCAAAAAAACAAATGAACAAATAGCCATCTCCTCCATCACTTATTTACATTACCAAATAAGAGTTTATTTATGACACATCAAAATTTGTAGCTCAACTAAAGTTCATATTTGGGAAAAACCATCTGATATAGCACAATCTAAAGTTGATGGTTCACCATTCCTTAACACGAAGCCAAAGCAAAACGACCAAGAATGTTTCAAGGTTTCTTCAAATGTACTGAAAGTGATTTA
>NW_022111373.1:63972344-63973648 GCF_000313985.2 Echinops telfairi
ATTAGTCTTAGTTTGATACAAGAGTCACCCAGTTGAAGAGGTGGACAATTGCTAAGCGTGTGCATCAGATTTCAAGCTGCAGGCTTCTTCAGAGCTGAGTAGCTGTCGGAGCTGATGAACCCAAGAGCTGCAGGTCCAGTGGCATGATTCTGGATTTAGAGACCTAAGATGGCCACTGGAGACTCAAGGATGGCAGGCTATACAACATACTGCTGGCTTAAGTTAAACAAACAAACTACAGGGTTCATGAGACAGATGTAGGACCCAGCGAAAGGCAAGCAGGTTCCCCCACCGTGTCTGCCTCTGTCGGAAGCAGGCCATACGCTAGCGGAGATCTTATGATGGGGAGGATATTTCACAGGTATTATCTACTAAACAACTGAGACTCCTGGCTAAATTCACACAGACCGTAACTACCTCAGTACCACGGAACAACACATATTACAAGCCTAGCAAGTCAAACTAAGGCTCTTATGACTTGGATTTTTTAAAAATAAATTAGGCCACGTGATATAAATGACAAAAATGTTGAGCAAACTTTATTTACTTTCTCTTTATCTAGGAATGTCTTACATTTAAAAGTCAATTCGTTGAATTTATTTTCTCAATCACATAACTTTAAGACAATTAAAGAGATACTCATAATGTTATATCTTTTAATTATTCATTTTCTTAAAATTTCTTTGAGTTAGTTAACGTGATATTATAAATGAAAAAACAGAAGTCCTAAGATACCATTTGAATTTTCCATAGACCACATAGTATGTGTTCATACTGGAAAACAAGGCCTTCTCTATTATTTTGTTTTCTACTAATGTAAAGTACATGAGGATATGCAAAACAATTAATGACAAAACAATATCTGCTTATGGTAGTCTTAACTTAGAAAGTAAACAAGTCATATCCCCCTTTGTCCACTATAGATTGAATTTTATACTCAATGGAACAGAAGTAAGCAGTCACCATATATTTACTGATGTATAAACATTATAATATCAAGGGTCATTTAAGGAATCTTTATCAATGCACACTTGAGTAATAAAATGTCAAATCATTAGTTAAATATTTTCTTTTGTAAAGTTGATAATATTTGTACTCTTAAAGGCTATAAATCTGCCAAAGGATTAATTGAATTTATGCATTTAATCACTAACTTATATGCTTGTATAATTTATAAACATTTCTGTCAAGATTTGTATTACATATGGCATGCTAAAACAAGGAAAAATTATAAAACATTACTAGAAAACCCTAGATACTCTTATAACATTAAAATATCCAAATGTAAAGCTATTGTGTCTTAA
>NW_022111373.1:63975325-63977125 GCF_000313985.2 Echinops telfairi
TGGTTGCAATTAAGGGGACGATAAAGGTAGTAGTAATGTCAAGCTCTTTCTGCTAAATATTCCTACCCTGCACAGCTGCTATTTTATTTGGAAAATAAATATGGCATGCAATTTTTTTCTCATAAAGAGAATGTATTCCTTGAAAAGTGATATGATCATGTTCAAAGTAATTATAGGAGTCTAATTGCTTTTTCAATCTTCTAATTTTTACTACAGTTATATTTGAATGTTATTTTAAAGAAATACATAATACTGTTATACTGTCTGCTTATAAGATACTAGGGATTATATTCTTCACAGTGTTTAAATCAGATCTTGGTAGTAAGCTAGGAATTTTGGATAATACATTACCTAATTTAGGCTATCTATAAATGACATTTTTACTTCAGAAACTTTTCTATTGTATTAAATAAAAATCACAAAGATTTGACCAGTAAACTAAACTATATCAAACAAATTTATCCCTAATATGTGGAAGGACTAACTGGATGCAGAGTCTTTCAAAATTGGAAAGGAAAGCTTCTCTACTGTTACTCACAGGGGGCATGGTAAACACAACATCCAACAAATTATATTGATATAATAACAATGGTATGTTTTCGAAAAGTGGTCTTAATTTAGTGTCGTGGAGGTAAACTTTAGTCTAAACAGGTATGAGCATTTGGACATTTATTAAAATATTAGGGGAGAGCACAGTAAATGCCATATAATTTTTAATAAAGCAAAATATGATGCATGGAAGTCTGCAGAGACAGAAGTTGGAGGTAGTGTGTGTTGTTGTGTTGTTGTTGTGGTTGTTGTTAAATGCCATCAGGTTGGTTCTGACTCATAGCAATGCTATTTACAATAGAACAAAACAGTGCCAGATCCTGTTCCCAAGCTTGAGCCCATACTTCACCAAGAATGATGTCTTCCAGGGAAGTATCTTTCCTTATAACATTTCTAAGTATGTTAGACAAAGTCTCTCCATTCTTTCCATACTGAGCAATCTTGCTGTATTTCTTCCAAGAACAATTTGTTTGTTCCTTTGGTAGTCCATACCAATTTTAATACTCTTTAATGGCACCATAATTCGTAGTCATCCTTATTCAATGTCCAACTTTCACATGCATATGAGGCAATTTAAATATCATCGCTTGGGTCAGGCATACCTTGAGCCTCAAAGTACCATCCAAGTGAAGAGGACTTGAAACAGTTGATGACGAAGATCGACAATTGCAGCCTTCAGTATGGATTAAAACTCAGTGCAAAGAAAACCAAAATCCTCACAAGGGGACCAATACGTATATTTAAAAGAAAGACTGAAGTTGTAAAATGTTTCATCTTGCTTGTTTTCACAATCAATGCTCACAGAAACAGCAGTCAATAGATTAAACAACCCATTGCATTTAGTGGACAGTCTGCTACATCTCTTTAATGTCTAGGAAAACAAGAATGTTATTTGAGGTAGTGAGTAGTCAGTGATAATGCATGTCAGTGATAATGACCAAGCAAATCAAGGTGGTCAACCAGTGGCACATTATGGATTTTTAATTTTATCTTAAAGAAATGAACTGGCATATCTTTCTGCAATTTAATGTACTTTATTATTTTTAAAACCCATATGTTTCCATCAAATCTTATTCCTCATAGAGAACCAATAAGACAAAGTAGAAGTGCCTTATAGTGTCAAGAAGTAGCATATAGGCATATGTAAATCAGGTGAATCAGAAGAAAATTAAAATAAGTCCACATAAGACATAATATGAACTTGAATCTATCTGACCTGAATTTTGAGAAATATTAAAGCTTTTATGCATT
>NW_022111373.1:63978105-63979517 GCF_000313985.2 Echinops telfairi
TTAAAGAAGCTGATAAGGTGCTCTCCTGTGTCTGTAAATTTTCAAGAGATCTACCTGCCCATGTGACAGGAAGAGATCCATATTTGTAACCATTCCAAAGAAAGAGTCCATATATGTATGCATTCCAACAGAAGGCTCATATTAACGAGCAATATAATTTATGACATACCTAAGTAAAATTGTGCTGAAGAAATTTAAAAAATTTTGAAGCAGTACATTGACAGAAAACTGTTAGAGGTTCGGGTTATCATTGCTGATATCAGGTGGACCATGACTGAGAGCAAAGAATACCAGACATAAGTCCATTTCTGCTTTAATGACAATGGTAAAGTCACTCAATTGTGTGGATCATAACAAAATATGGATAAATCTGAGGAGAATGGGAATTCTGGAATATTTCATAGTGTTAATAAGGAATGTGTACATGAAGGAAGAGGCAGCTGTGCCAACAGAACCAGGGGTACTGCATGGTTTAAACTCAGGAAGAGGAGCTGCTGGAGGAGTGTGTCCTCTCCCCATACTTATCCAATCTACATATAGCTCACGAAGACAGAGCCCGATATTAAAAGGAAATGAGCCCAATATTAAAAGGAAATGTGCAAATATATAGAATTAGAAAAACAATGGGAAATTTTTATAAGATATTTTGAAACTGAAAGAACTCTAGATTAAAATTCAAGCCTCCCGTTGCAATTTTGAAAGATTCTTTGGGCAAAATATTGAATGAATGATGCAGAAAACATCAGAAAAAGATGGAAAGAATACACAGAGTGTTTGCACTAAAAGAATTAGTTGACATCCCAACAATCCAGGAGGTGCATATGAGCAAGAACCAATGGTGCTGAAGGAAGAAATTTGATCTGCCCTGAAAGCATTAGCCCAAAACTAGAATACAGGAATTGATTAACTTTCCATTGATATATTTCAAAAAGTAGATGAAACACTGGAAGCAATCACTCCTTAATACCACATTTGGAAGATACATGGCCAACTGACTGCAAAATATCCAAATTTGTACCCTTTCCTAAGAAAGGTGACCCAAAAGAATGCTCAAATTATAGAATAATGTCACTGATCTCACATTCAAGTATAATTTTGTTGAAGTTCATCTAGCAATGGTTGCAGCAGTATATTGAGAGGGAGCAACCAGAGGTTCAGACTGGATTCAGAAGAATGCGTTGAACAGGGGAAAGCATTAATGATGTCATGGATCTCACATGAAAGCAGAAAATACCGCCAAGATGTCTACTTGTGTTTTTTTTACTATGATAGGCTTGAGAAGAATGGGAATTCCAGAAGACGTGATTGTGCTCATGTGGAGCTTGTGCGTAGAACAGCAGGCAGTTGTGCAGGCACCACAAGGGGATATTACATGGCTCTGGGACAGAGTTGTACCCTCTCATTATACTTAT
>NW_022111373.1:63983997-64028298 GCF_000313985.2 Echinops telfairi
ACAATGGATGGATGTATGGATTGTGATAAGAATTGTAAGAACCCCCAGTGAAAAAAAGAAAAAGAAATAAACATCACAATTTAAAATGTGGGGGGAAAAGTTAGCCAATCTTATATTTTTGTGCACCTTTATAAATGACACTATAATTTTCAGAATCGTGAGTATCAATTAGAACCAGGATAATGACAGTTGATGATCTTGATGCTCTTGTGCCTATTTCTACTTATGTAGAGCCTTTAGCCCTATGTTTCTCATTTATAATCATGCAGAACTTTTGATGAATAATAATGAACAGATTGATGAATGCATTAAAGGAGGTCAAAGTTGGTATTACCGTAGGCAGTATTTACTCCCACATACGATAATTTTCTCTTGAAATAAAATGCATATACTATAATAAATGTAACTGAAATTACAGTTATAGTTTTACTGTAGAATATACTGTGAAAAATTTGATTTTTGAAAGGTTATAATAAATTTGATGGTATGAATTGATATTTTAAAAGGTCATAAATATTATCTTTCTGTATTTCCCACAGCAGCAAATAAATGATGAGTACATATTAAGATTTTTCAAATATAAGATATTTTTGTAAAATAAATAGAATGATGGAAATAGATTTCAAAAGTATGCGTACAATATATTAAATATTTCTTATCTGTCTCTTTGTAAATCCGTTACCCTGTTGCAGTGAATATGAATCAAGCTTTTCTAAACTTTAAAGTGGCACAGTATGTTCCTTAGGAATTGTAAGAATTGGTGGTCTAAATTGCACCCTGCTCTATTTTAGCTCAATGAACTGTTTCCTGTAATGAAACTTAATTTAGATTATAATCTTCTCTCTTGGATATTATATTTTATAAAAATGATAAAAATGTAAAACCATGACACATCTATAATGGACACTTTATAAATATGTTTTTATAATTTCAAAAAACTGATAACTGCTTTGAGACAATGTGATGTCACATTTTCTGTGAATTTTGATCACTTTAAAAACGACATACACGTGTAGTACACAGAAATGAGTGATGATCAGAATGTAGATGGAGATACATATAACAGTATGCAGTGCTGCTGCAGTCAGATGCCTGGGAGTTGGGTGCAGCTCATAGTAAGCCTATGTATGACAGAGCGAAGCACTAGTTCAGAGTCATCCCCAGATAATTTCGTTTGAGTGCACACTCACAGCTATTGTGTCATACTATCTTACATAAACAAATACATGCCCACAAAAATTTCCTTTTGGGAAAGATTTGCCTTATTTTTATGCCTTTTGTAATAAAAATTTAATACAACTTATTCGAGAAATTTAATTTCACAATGAATAGATTTACTTTTCAATAAATTGACTGTTATATTGTGCTACCTATAAAATATGTTAATGAATGAATATACAACTATTCATTTAATGAGTAACTAGTTAAACATGTTTAGACAGGTCTTTTTCATTCCGGATCCATTGTGACCCATTACTTGACTAGAAGCTTGCAATCTAGCCCTCCACATGCAACACTGGGGAAAAAGAAAAAAAGCACTTTGTGTTCGCTTGTTGTGAGTACAGAAAAGTAATATAAATAGTGTCACAATAATTCTTCTCATCAATTGTTGTCATACACATGTTTTCCGAAATCCTATAAAATAGAAGCTATCTAAATATAAGCATTATTATCATTTTTATCTTAAAATAGCTCTTTTCTTCCTACATCAAAAAATCCACAAAACTGATCTTTCAATGAAAAAGAGTTCTGACAGGGGGGGAAGAAAAAATTATAAGGATCATGCCTGAACTTATTTTAGAGAAGGTAGATACTAAAGACTAAGAAACATTCAGGCATTTTATATGTATATGGAAGATTATTTATTGAAAAGTTAGACTCCTTCCAAGCAATGGGTGTATTAGTAAAGGTTTAAAAACATATTTTAAGAGCATTGATGCCATATAATTTCTCTATTATTTGAAAATCTGTGCAGGATCCAATGTCAAATTTCCCAATATAAAGAAATATATTTTTATAATGCAATGATTAAGTGCTTTGTATGCATTTATATTGTATCAATGTGAGATAGTTTTCATTACACAATTTATGCTCATTTTTCTGTAGAGTAAAAAGGAGGATAAAAGAAAAGCAAAAGTACAAATACTCCTCCATATTTCTATTTTTTCTTTTGGTGATTTATTTTTCTCCACATCTCTCACTGTTTTTGTCTAAAGTCTATTTCTGGAATTGCAAATATATATATATGCAATACAAGTTAGATGAATGATCATATTCTATTAAACAGTATAAGATGGAATGTTAAATGAAAAATATGTGATAAAAACATATGAGATCAAAAGATATAGTATATTTTGTTATTATCATGTTAATTTATAAATACTTGGGGAACATTTAAAAATAATTATTCAAAAATAATGAGTTTGATTTTCTTTGCTATGCCTGTCTAGAGTTGAGATTAGTTTAAATCAAGGATCCTCATTGGCCCTGCATTCACCAAATAGAGAGGCCTTTGTTTTTTGGATGTAAAAAGATTTTACTCTCGATCTTGGCTATGAAATCTATTGGACACCACACTGTTCTTCAGGTACTATCTAGTGTAAACCACATAAACGCATTGAAGCTGGCATGTCATTTCAATTTATGGTACTAAATTTCATGTCACACCTAAAGCTTATCTTAAGAAGTATTTTTGAATTATGTTTCTGTATCACTGCCAAACTGTAGTTTCCTTTGAATTTCAGTAGACACAGGAATCAATGCAATAGAGGATACTTTTCCATATGTTAAACTTTAATTTGAAGTTTTATGAATAGTGAATAATTCAGATCTTTTTCTTCTTCTTCACTGCACCATGACTAATGAATTAATCCAGGATGAAAGCTATTTGTTTGAACATAGTTAACTAATTATTAGCCAAATATATAATTCATTCATTGGTGTATGTTGTAGGTGGAACAATGTAACTTGGAAAATTTATTGAAAAGTAAATCTATTCATTGTGAAATGAAGATATTCCCAGTAAATTCTGTTAAATTAGAAAGCAAGGGCCCTGTTATAATTCTTAATTCTATTTGTATATATAACTCTAACAATTAAATACATGAACACATGACTAATGTTTACAGTAGGCTAACCATTTGTGGAAAGTTCAATATCTTAATTAGGTAGAGATCAATAGTTGTAGCTCACACAATTGAAAAGGGCAATCACAAAGAAATAAAATTAAATATGCATTTCATATTTTTCTATAATTTTAAATTTTCTTATAATATAACATTGTGTTAGGCAAGATTGATTAGAGAAACAAATCCAGTGACACGCATATATGTGTAAGAGAGAGCTTTACATTAAAAAGTCATCAGTGCTGTGTTTCATTACTGTGAAGACAATGTGATTAAAGTACATGATTATTTATTTTCAAGGGTGTTTCATAAAATGTGATCAGTGCTATTTCTAATGTTCAATTCAAAGCATTGGATATTGCTTTAGTTTTTATTTTTGTCAAATTTGCTAAAAGTTTACTTTTAATTACAGTTCTTACTATGTAGATAACAACACAATTTTGCCTAATAAAATAAAAATAATCAAGCAATGTAAAACATAACAATGGGCTCAGACTTAAACTATTGTGAGGTTAGCACCAGCCTGGGCAATGTTTCTTTCTATGGTACATAGGGAGGGTTGCTATGAATTCTAACCAACTGGAAAGCACCTGTCAACAACAATACATTTTTGTTGAATGGTGTTAGTTACAATTTCCACAATGTATTAGTATTCTCATATGCATATGAAAGTTGGACATTGAATAAGGATGATCGTTGAAAAATAGTTGCATGTGAACTGTGGTGCTGGAGAAGAATTTTGAAAGTACTAGGGACTGCTAAAGAACAATCAGATCTATCTTGGAAGATGTAAGCCCAGAATGCTCCTTAGAAGCAAGGATGGCAAGACTTCTTCTTACATCCTTTGGATTTACTGTCAGGAGAGACCAGTCCTTGGAGAAGGGCACTATTCTTGGTAAAGTGGCAGGTAGGCCCTCAGTGAGCTGGACTGACACAGTGGCTGCGACCCTGGGCCCAGGCAAAGGAACACTAGTGAGGATGGCACAAGATGGCGCAGAGTTCTGTTGTGCTTGCGATTGCTTTGGGTCGGAGATAACTTAATGGCACAACAGCATTAGCATTCTCATTCTCTCTGTTTTGGTAGCTCAGTTTCTATTTCTTTTGTTTTGAAGCCCTCATTCCTAAGCCCTCTCACCTTTATTTTAGAGTATATCTAGACAATTTGACCTCGAATAGATGATGATGATTTTTTAATATACTTTTCATAGTAAATAACTAGAATACTCTCAGGTTTATTCTATTAGTCAATATGATACTCTTGTAACTGTCCAGGACTCTCAGTCTCTTGAACCTAAGAATGATTCACAGTTCACAAAATGACAAGCGGAAAGCAAAGTTCAATTGGAAAGGGAAGAAAACACCAGAAAGTAGCAGGTGGAGGATCAAATGAATTGTCGCTGAATGAACTGTTTCTAGGAGTTTCTATCAGGTGTGAAGTCCCTGAAGAATCAGCCTAGGGGTCTTATGCCTGCAGATTTAGGAGTCGATGCTCTAGCTGTTGAGATGATGCTTCCAGACAACCTGCCCTCTCAAAGCTTCCTGTCAAAGGGCTTCTTTCCCTCACTCTGTTTATGATTATCTCCTGTCTCTCAATATTTCTTTAAAAAGTGACGACTAGGAGGAGTTTCAATTCAATGTTTAAGTGAGAATCTCAGGGTGGCAGCTTTTGGGAGGTCTCTAGGTCTCTGTTGGCCTAGTGAAATGAGAAGTGTTAATAAATGTTCTACAAGTTTTCCATTCTATCTGGAACTATCTAATGCTGTTCTAGTCAGAATGAGCTGTATTAGTAACAAAGCAACATCTAATTTTTTCTGGTCTGAGGAGAAGTAAATGCGTGGATTAGCTGAGGTAATTAATCCTGTGGACTAGAGAGTGAATGAGTTTGTGTGTGTGTGTGTGTGTGTGTGTGTGTGTGTGTGTGTTGCTTCCTTCTTTCTCATTTGCTCCAGATTAGTAGAGATCAATAGTTGTATCTCACACAATTAAAAAGTCAAATGCTACTAAAACCTAGGGATTAAAACAAATAATGTACAGATTGTGTTGTGCCAGATTACAGAATTATCCCTATGATTAAACTATCCCTCTCTAGAAATCACATTCCAAGGGTTGTTATGTGCGGGCAGTGACTGTGCCCTCTTTTGAGGAAACTACGAGGAGACCACATCTGCTCTCTCTTGGCTTTCCAACACCACAAGGCAAGAGTCAGACATGCCTATCCCTTCCTTCATTTTACACATATTCTGACACGAACTACTTTTCCTGTGGTTCAGGAGGATTTTTCAGGGAAGTTAACAGGTTACCATATGTGTTAGTCCAGGTTGACTAGAGAAGCAAACTCATAGACACTCATATGCATATTAGAGAGAGCTTTATATCATAAAGCAATTTCATATTGATAAAACAACCTAGACCAGTCCAGATACTGGTCTATAAATTCCTCTTCAGACTCACACAGCACATGAAATGTCGGCAAATGCAGGAAGATCACAGGCCAGTGGGTGAAAAGTCTTATGCATCCAGTGGCAGTGGAAGCATCTCAGTGTTGGTGTGATGCTCCACCAGCTCTCAAGTGGCTCCTCATCAGGAAGTTGAAGCAGAGAGACAGTGTATCTTGCCTCCAGGAAGGAAGAGAGGAAGTTGCCAGTGTCCTCGTGAGAAGGCCATGCCCCCAAGAAGGCATCAGGCTGAGATCTGATTGACAGGCTAGACTCCACCCTATTCACTCTTCATATCCTCAATTGACCAGAGATTATGTAACTACCACACCATAAATCAGGATTGGTGAAGAGGAAATATATCCCTTGTCCAAAGTAATATCTTTCTCCAGTTTTCAGCCTCTCAGCGGCATAAGCCCTTTGCCTTTGTGGGCTAGGAAGTCAGATTGCCACTCTGCTTCACAGTCTCATAATCTAGGCACTGCAACTTTGTTCCAATTCATGGTTTCCTCTACCTAATCCTTTACTCTGTGCCAGGGACTCGGTGGAACAGCTTCCGGTGCCTCTAGCTTCCTCTGTGTCAGATATTTCAAATAGGTTCCACTGGCGACTCTTCTTATGGTTGTAGGAGTTTATTTTCTATGCTTCTGAGATGCCTGTTACACTAAGAGAAAGACTTCATGGTGTGTGTGTGTGTGTGTGTGTGTGTGCATACCCTAACCTCATGGAAACAAAGGGGGGTTTCAGAAGAAGTAAATCCTTAGATTTAGTTCACATCCTGTAGTAAAGTGCCGACTCCCACTTTACGTTCCACTTTAAACTTTGTCCTATGAAATGGGATTATAATTACAAGCAGTTCCTACCATTATCAGATCGTTGCAGCTGTGGCTTTTTTAACCATGAGCCATGCTTCTTATGCAAAGGAAGAGCACAAAAGCTCCACTCCCCCAGGCTTTCTCTAACTCAGGTCACTATGGTCAGCTCCACTCTGAGAAATCAGCTCCTCCCCAGTCACAATGCATGTGCCCTTGGACTTCAGGGACACATCCTCTGGTACTCTCATACAATGTTAAAAGTCCATGCTTTATGCCTTCAGTATCTTCAGTATTTCAAAGATGCCCATAAGATTTCCAATGGCTCCTTCCTTGGAAATGGGGAAGCAAGTACTTCTTTTTTTGTTTGTGCTTAGTTCACTTTGGGGAAATCAGCAACATAGCTTCCATTATCATAGCAGCATACAAGACATCACAGTGAAACATGCTGAACTTGGCATGAATAAAGCATAGATTAAATTGGAAAATTGGAAGTCATCAAAAATGAAACGAAATGCATAAAAGTCAACATCCTAGGCATTTGTAAGCTGAAATGAATTAGATTTGGCTATTTTGACACAGAAAACTATGATTTCCAATGCAGAGATTAACACAATCATGGGGACTGGTTTGTCATTTGTGTTAGACTGGGTTGACTACAGAAACAAATTCAAGGACACTCATGTGTGTATAAGAAGGAGTTTTATATAAAAGAGCAATTGTATATTGAGAAAACATCCCAGACAAGTCCAGATCAATCCATAGGTCCAATATTAACCCATATGTTTAATACCAATCTATACATTCCTCTTCAGACTGTGGTAGTTACATAATCTGGTGTCAATTTGGGACTTGAGATGATTAAGAGTGAAGCGGTATAGTCTAATCCATCAATCAGATCATAGCCAATGAGGTCTCTGTGGGGGCATGGCCTTCTCCTAAGGATTCAGGGAACTCCTGCATTTCCTCCTTAGAGGCGGTACAACTCTGTGCTGAGATGCTCTACTGACAAGACACATGGCACTACACTGATCGACCCAGTGCCCTGGGAACTTGAGGACCCATAGGGAGAACCCTGCCAGTGCTGAGATGCTTCTACTACTACTAGATTCACAAGACTTTGTACCCACTGGCCTGTGATTGTCCTGCATTTGGCATCATTGCAATTGTTGTGGTAGAAAAACCAGTCTACCACAAACCAGGCCTTTTTGTCACACAGTATTACTAAATATTTTCAGAACCTCAAAATAGAACTGTCTGACCTGCTGAGATGAACTCCAAATGCATGATCCCTCTCACATAAAAAAACAAACAAACAAATGAACGTTGTCTTGATCTTTGATTTCACTTGATGAGCTCTTTTTGGGTGAGGTGATGATGGTGTCTTCCACTGACTTGACTGATGCTTACTTTCTGGGGCATAAGGATAGCACCATGTCTTGTCACCAGTTATAACCTTGGAAAAGAAGTCTGGGTCGCTTCAGAGCTGATCTTTCAAAGCAAGGTATGTTATTTCAGTCGCAGCACTTTTTTGCTCATCAATCAGAAGTGAAGACACAAATTCTGCAGCGACCCTTCTCACTCGCAAGCCTTCCATTTAAATTCACCGAACTGAGTTCCAAGATAGTTCAGATGACTTCCCCATCTCTTCAATGGTACATTGTCAGTCTTTGAGCACAAGTGCACAAATGTTGTCGACATTTTTGTCCATTCAGGAAGTTGATGGATGTCCAGAATGAGGTTGGTCATCAATCAACATTTCACCTTTTTGGAAATGAGAAAACCACTCACACACTTGATTTTTTTCCAAAGTCCTGTCCTTGTAAACAGTTTCCACAGCACAACAGTTTCAGAACCATTTTTCATGAACAGGAAGCAAAACTTCACAGCACATGCTGTTCTCTTAAATAGGCCATCACAAAAAAATGAGATTAGAGCAAAACTGCTTTTACAAAAAAAATTCACTGTGGCCAGAGAGAATTTTCCCAGGTGACGCCATTGGGTGCACTAACTCAGATGGAGTTGCTGGTTGCTTGCATAGTAGGAAAAATGTGAACTATGAAATAAGTCAATGGAGCATTTTTTCTGTTTTTATGGGGGTGGGGTACGCCCTCATATCCATTTTTTCAAGAGCACAAAGGTAATTATATACATAGACTTCCCTAAATGGAATACACAGAACTCAAATGTACTACATCTGTGGGACTATGACAGAGAAACTCATTATGAGCAACTAAAAGCAGACTAGAGGCTGATTGCAAAATATTTCATTGTGATATATATCTATATAGGTAGACTTATATGGGAAGGAAGATAACAGCTAATTAGTCCACACAACAGTACAGAGGGTTCAGTTCAACTCACTTTCATAGAACAATTAATATAATGGAAGTCCTTCAACTCACATAGGCTGCCTGGTCCAAGGTCAAGCAGATAGCAGAGTCTTCCCTCAGGTAAGACAGGCAGAGTCTTCCCGCAAACAGCAGACAACAGTGTGGAGTAAACTACAGTCTGTAGCAAAGCAGGCCGAATGTGATCTCGAACACAAGAGAGGCACAGCAACAGAATCCACCAGTCTCAAGCTCTAGGGATGTATTCACCAGCAGAGTGGGGAAGCAGGTCTTGAAAGAGCCTCAAGCTCTAGTGACAAGATTTATATGTTTGCTTGGCCTGTATGTAGAGTATCACACAATTTGAAGAAGAGAACTAGCTAAAGCAGCAGCATGCTGGTCTGATCACCAGGGAGCAAGAGAGAGAAATGGGATGTTGGTTGTCTTTATTTATCTCAGTCACCCTATCCAATCAAGCTGCAACCTGATCAAACTTCCCCACATGTTCCTATTGGCCTAGGTGGCACAATAAACCCAACTATCACAGCCATCAATGATTCATATAGAAGTTCAGAATGAAGATGAAGAAAATGAAAACATATCTATGAGAACCAAAATATGACCATGAGTCTATCCCACCTGCATTTGGAGAAATTTCAAGAACATATCTGATGCATTGAACACTAAAGACTGAACACCTGATGAGCTGTGGGAGGGCATCATGACCATGATTCTTGAAAAAAAGCAAAAAGTCATTAAAAAGAGAACAAAGAAAGAAAGAAAAAGAAAGAGAAGATCAAAGTGGATGTCAGAAGAGACTCTAAGACTGGCTCTTAATCACAGAGTAGGCTAAACAAATGGAGGAAATGATGACATCAAAGAGGTGTATAGAACATTTCAAGGACAGCTTGAGAAAACAAAGGCAAATGTTATAAGTAAATATGCAAAGACTGAAACTGACACATCTCAAGGCAAAAATAACATCAAGACTCAAGTTTCAATCTTAGAAGATCCTATGGACAAAAATTGAATGATGCAGAAAGCATCAAGAGAAGATGGAAAAAATACACCAAGTCACTCCCCCAAAGAGAACTAGTGAATGCTCCATCATTTAAATGGTATTATGTGATCAAGTACCAATTGTGCTGAATAAAGAAGTTTAGGCTGAACTGGAAGCATTAACCCAAAACAAGGCTTCAACAACTGGAATACTGATTGAAATGTTTCAGCAAGCTGATGAAGCCCGACAAGCATTTACTTATCTATGTCTGCCAATTTGGAAAACTACTTTGCCAAGAGACTGAAAGAAATCCGTGTTTGTAACCACTCAAAATAAAGGTGATTCAAGAGAAATCTCAAAAAATAGAGATACATTTTTGTCATTGTACACAGTAAAATTTTGCTGAAGCACATCCGACAATGACTGCAGCAATCCATTGAGAGGATGCTGCCAGAGGTTACGGCAGGATTCACAAGAGGACATGCAAAAAAGGATAATAGTGTTACTGTTAGGTGGAATTGGTTCAATTCAAAGAAGAGAATACCAGAAAGATGTTTACCTGTGTTTTATTGACTGTGTAAATGGATTCAACTGTGTGCATCATAACAAACTATGGATCACCTTCAGAAGAATGTGAATTCCAGAACAATTCATCGTAGTCATCAGGAACTTATACATGGATCAAAAGGCAATTGTCGAAACAGAACAAGGGACTAGTGCATGGGTTAAAACATGGATAGGTGTATGTCAGGGTTGTTTCCTCTCAACATAATTGCTCTTGCCCCTTGTCTGATTTTAAAGGATCATTTTTTCTTTTAGCTATTGAAATGTCAAAATTTTCTATGTATTTTAGAAATAAGATCTTTATCAGACATGCCGTTCTTAATGATTCCCCATCAGTCCATAAGTTCTCTGTTTATGCTTTTGATATTTATTAATTTATTTTTAAAAATGGTGAATAAATTGGGGCCTGCATATCTGATCGTGTTTTTGTGCTCACCATTTTAAACAGCTTATAAAGTATTCTGGAGGTTGCCCTCTTGAATCTTTGTTATATTTTTTTCTGGTTTGGGGTATATGAACCCCAGGATTGATGAACCTAGAGACACAGCAAGTAGAATAAGGGCTCCTGTGATTTGAAGTGGGGGAGTGTGTAAAGGAGAGCTGATATCAAGGAGTTCAAATAAGAGAAGGTTTTGAAAATGATTGTGGTATCAATTGTACAATATTGCTTTATGTGGTTGAACTATGGAATGATAGAATATGTGTATTAGATTCTGTGGTAGTTACATAATTTCTTGTCAACTTGAAGTGTAGTGGTCTGATGGTGCCTCCTTGTGGGCCTGGCCTCCTCTTAAAGAAGGTCCTGGGAAATTCCCCCTCTCTTGGTGCCTTCATCTTTATGTTGACACCATATGGAGATATGTACAAGTCCTGGAGATGCTTCCACCATCATTGGATCCACAAGACTTTTCACCCACCAGCCTGTGATCTTTCTGCATTTTGCATCATTGCATGTGGCTATGTGAGTCTGAAAAGGGCCTTATGGACTAGTATCGGACTGATGGACCTGATCTGGACTGGGCTGGGATCTTTGCTGGATGTATAATTACTTCTTGATATAAAGCCCTCTTGTACACATATGAGAGTCACTGAATTTGTTTCTCTAGTCAACCTGGCCTATCACAGCTCCCAATAAAATGATTCTTTTTTTTAAGGAATAAACATTTAATTTTAATAAACCTCACTTTTCTAATTTACCATCTGCTGTTGTGCATTTGAGTTGTATTTGGTAGAACTGAATTTCAAAAGAAATTTTGACCTACTGAAACAGTTGAGACTGTAAGACTCCCTGAGACTATCTCACTGAGATTCTCTACGCCTTGAATCAAAATTATCCCCTGATGTCACCTTTCAGTGAAAAGACAGATTGAGACACAAAAGAAAATTTATTAATTTTAAATTTCAATCTTGAGTAGAAAACCCTCTTTATGTTAGCAAAATGTCAACAATTTCTCAAAAGGAAAGAAGAGAAACAGGATAACTAGAGTAGTGGCACTACAACAAACAAACATACTTAATGATAATAGTGAAAATGTCACTAACACATGTAACATTGAATTAATTGCCTATGTATTATTTTGTTGTTGTTAGGTGCTATCAAGTCAATCACTAGTGATAAAGACCCAGTGCATAGCAGAGGCAAAATCAGCCTCATCCTTAACCATCCTCCCAGTTTTATGATTGAGCCCCTTGTAGCCGCTGTGTCAGGCCACCTCCTTGAGTGTCTTCTCCATTTTTGCTTCCCCTCCACGTTACCAAGCATGTACTTTTCCAGAAACCTCTGGCACGGATAAAGGCATACCATTCTTGCTTTAAGGAGCATTCTGACTATACCTCTTTCAAGAAAGATTTATATATTCTTTTGGCATTTCATGTGATTTTCAATAGTCTTTACCAACACCATAATCCCAAAGCATAGATTCTTCTTCGGTCTTTCTTATTCAATGTCAAATTTTTACATACATGTCAGGTGATTGAAAACACCAAATCTTGGGTCACGTGGAATTTTGCCCTAAAATTATCAAACTTGTTCTTCCATATTTTAAAGAATCCTTGTGCAGCAGATTTGCCTACTAAAATATATTGTTTTATTTCTTGACACTGATCTTGTGAGCATTTATTGTGGATTAGAGCAAGATGGAATCCTTGATATTTTAATTTTTTTCTCCATTTATTTATTTATTGCCCAGTAGTGAGAATTTTTTTTTAATATGCTATCCACATTGAACTCGTCCATCCTTGATCTTTATCAACAAGTACTTCAAGTCTCCCTCACTTTCAGCAAGCAAGGTTGTGTCACCTGCATATAGCGAATTCTTAACAAGCCTTCCTCCAATCCAAACACCATGTTCTTCTTAATATATTCCATACTCTCCAATTATATACTCAGAAACAGATTGAATAATTATGGTGAGAGGATAAATCCTTATTCATGACTTTTCTAATTTTAACCATGAAACATTCCTTTGTCGTATTTGAAGGATTGCCTCTTAGCCTACCTACAGGCTCTGTATGAGCACAATAAAGTAATCCAGAATTACTATTCCTCTCAAGGCTGTCCATAGTTTGTTATGATCTGAAGTTGAATCATTTGTCATAATCACTAAATCAAAAGTAAATGTTTTTCATTTTTTAAGTCACACATATCCCTTTTATTGTTATTAAAATGTTCTGTGAATATCTGTAATTAGAGCACTTCACTTTATTTGATTCCATTGTTGTTCATAGTTGGAGCCTTGCATATGCCTCTCCCTTTTCCCTGAAAGGGGACACCTTTTGTATGTAGACACACTCAGCATTCGTGTAAAGATCAGACTGAATTTGTTCCCAAATTTTCTTCTTAGGATTTAGCTCCTTGTCAGGTTTTCTGGAGAAAGTATCAAATACAATTCTATCTCCAGGAAGAGAGCCCTTAGGAGGAGCCAAGATCTCAACTTTCCCAGGTGAGGTAACACACATCACCATTGCTTGTGCAGCACTCCACATCGCTGCAAATTTCAGATCACAAAATAAAAGTCACCATCCAATTTTGAATTTGTTCAAGAGGAACATAATTCTCTTGGCTATTGACAACTGTTCTTGGTACTGATACTCCAAAATCTACTTCAACTGTTTTTCTATTGCCAGAAAAAAATTACATGTATGTAATAGTAGTGATATTGTTTGATAATTGCCTAATTTTGTTCAATCGCTTTTTTTGAGAATGGGTACAAATATGTGAGTGCTTCCAGTACTTTATCAGCTGGTTGAAACAATTCAGTTGGTATTTCATAAATTTTTGGAGCCTTGTTTTTAGTTAATGCCTTCTGTGCAGCTTGGGTTTCTTTCAAAACCATAAGCTTTTGATTATGTGCTACCTAATGAAATGATTAAATGCCAGTTAATTATTTTGGCACAGTGACAGTCTGTATTCTCTCCATAGTATTTTGATCTTTCCTACATCATTCTATAATTTACCAATAGCATCCTTCAAGGCCTCACATTTTTCTTCATTTCTTTCGGCTTTAATATGCTTAAAATATTCTTCTTTTTGTTTCTTGAACTCTTAAATCATTGCACTTTTTATTATAATACTTTACTTTGGCCTCCTTAGTTGACCTTTGCATTTTACTGTTCAGATCTTTCACATCTTGTGTAGAACTACCTGTGCATAACGTGTCAAACAGGAACCAAAATATATGTGTAGTTTCACGAACAGGACATTTGAACCTATTTTTGAAAAGTGTGTCTTCTATAACTTTCCCCTTCTTAAGTTATACCCTTTGCTCCTCTTGATTTTCCTCATATCTCTCCTCTCTCTATTTCTTTCTCTTGGCTTTCCTGTAAATTGTCCAAATTTCTTTTTGGGGTATTTTTGATGGCTTGGTTTTCCAATCCCTTAATTTTTAATATGATCTACAGTTTTAAAGTTATTTTTGGATCATGCATACAAATTGTTTTCATCCACTGTATTACCATTAATAATCCATTGGTATAAAATAATGCATTAAAATATCTTATTGTATTAATATAATAACTTATTATATATTAAGTCATGCAAGAAGCATGAAAAGAAGACAGAAGGAATATATAGTTACTCTACCAAAAGAAACTAATTGATATGCACTCATTTCAATATGTAATATACAATCAAGAACCAATGGTACTGAAGAAAAAAGTCCATTTAAATAAAGGTGACTACACAATGGGGAAATTATCAAAGAATATAATTATTATAACACCCAATTAAAATTTTTCTGAAGATAGTTAGATAAGGGCTGCAGCAGTACATTGACAAGCAGCTGCCAAAAATTCAAACGATATTCAGAAGATACATGACGGACATCATTGTTGACTTCTGATGGATATTGAAATCGAAGAACGTGAGAAAAACGTTTACTTGTGTTTTACCGACTATGCAAGCCCATTAACTGTGTGGATAATCACAAACTATCAGGATCTCTGAGAAGAACGAGAGTTCCAGAACACTTCATTATGCTCAAGTGGAGCCTATACATGAATCAAGAGTAAGTTATGCCAAAAGGACAAGGGGAAAGGACATGGTTGAAAACAAGGAAAGGCGTGCCTCAGGCTCTCACCATACTCATTCTAGTTGTATGCTGAAAAAATAATATGAGAAGATGGACAAAATCCCATCTATAACATAGACATGAGACAGTATAGGCTTGTTTGTGCTACATGATAACTCATAATTTTTAAAGCATATTTTCAACAAGGCATTATTCTGTCATCTAAAATTGATAAAACCAATGAATATATTCTATAATTACTTATAATATTTCCCCACCTAATTTATAGCATGCTTTGTTTTTCCATCAACTTAGGAAATGTATGAATCATTTCAATCTCTAGTTTTGCATCTTCTTTTTTTTTAAACCATTTTATTGGGGGCTCATAGAGCCCTTATCACAATCCATACATACATACATACATTGTGTCAAGCACATCATCATTTTCAAAACATTTTCTTTCTACTTGAGCCCTTGATATCAGCTCCTCATTTTCCCTCCCTCCCCCAACCTCCCTCCTTGATGAACCCTTGATCATTTATAAATTATTATTATTTCATGTCTTAAACTGACTGATGTCTCCCTTCACCCACTTATCTGTTGTCCATCCCTCTGGGAGCGGGGTATATGTAGATCATTGTGACTGATTCCCCCATCCTACCCCAATCTTCTCCTTACCCTCCTGGTATCATTACTTTTTTATTGGTTTTGAGGGGTTTATCTGTCATGGATTCCCTGCATTGTGAGCCGTTACCTATACCAGTGTGCATGCTCTGATCTAGCCAGATTTGTAAGGTAGAATTGGGGTTAGGATAGTGGGGGTGGTGAAAGCATTAAAGAACTAGAGGAAAGTTGTATGTTTCATCAGTGCTATACTGAACCCTGGCTCTTCTCCTCCTTGTGACCCTGCTGTAAAAGGATGACCAATTGTCTACAGATGACTTTAGGTCTCCACTCCATCCTCCCCCTCATTCCCATTAATATGTTTTTTTTTTTGGTTCAGGGTTTTTGATGTCTGATACCTGATCCCATCAGCACCTCGTGATCACACAGACTGGTGTGCTTCTTCCATGTGGATTTTGTTGCTTCTCCGCTAGATTTTCGTTTGTTTATCTTCAACCCTTTAAGACCCCAGATGCTATTTATTTTGATAGCCAGGCACCATCAGCTTTCTTCTCAACAATTGCTTATGCACCCATTTTGTCTTCAGTGAATGTGTTGGGAAGATGAGCATCACAAAATGCCAGGTTATTAGAACAAAGTGTTCTTGCATTGAGGGAGGACTTGAGTAGAGACCCAATGTCTGTCACCTTAACACTTAACATATAAATATATGTACATAGATCTATTTCCCTATCATTATATATAAATATATTTACATATGTACATGTCTGCATTTAGACCTCAATAAATGTCCTTTGCCTCCTAATTCTTTCTTCTATTGCCTTTTACTTTTCTCTTGTCCCACTATCATGCTTGGCCTTCTTTTGGGGTTCAGTAATTCCTCTTGGTTACATTACCCTTGATCAAGCCCTACCAGGCATCCAATGCCCTCCTTGCCATAGATTTTAGATCACTTGTTGTTCTCTTGTCCCTGGGTTTGTTAACACCCACTTCCTTTCCCACACCTCCTCTTCTCCTGTGTCCCATCCACGAACCTTGGATCCCTTTGTTTTCTTCTCTGGATTGTTTATCCCATCTATCTTACCAAGATAGGCATGCAGAGACAATAATAAGCACAAAAACAAGACAGAGCAAAACAAAACAACAACAACAACAACAACCATGGACAACAACAACAATAAAAGCCTATGAATATTTCCAGGTCTGTTTGTTGACCTTTAGTGTTTTCCAGTTGAGTCTGATAGGGTGGCACACCCTGGCCCCAAAGTCCATTATTGGTATTCCCTGGACTTCATTGCCTTGCTCCCCTAGCTGCTCTGTTGCATGCCCTTAACGTTTCAACCCAGAATTGCATCTTCTAACCAGATTTTTAAAAATTCAATAAAAACCCACAACCTTCCTCTAGTTCTTAAATGCTTCCTCCACCCAACTACCATGACCCGAATTCTGCCTTGCAGACCTGGTTAGACCAGATGATGTACAGCGGTACAAATGGGAATTGGAAATACAGGGAATCTAGGACAGATGAACTCCTCAGGACCAGGGATGACAGTGGCGATACCAGGAGGGAAAGGGGGTGTAGAAAGGGGGAATTGATCACAGGGAGCTACATATAACCTCCTCTCTGGCAGCAGAGGGGTGGGTGAAGGGTGACGCCACGAAGTGTAATATAAGATACAATAATAATTTATAAATTATCAAGGGTGGATGGGGGAGAGGGGAGGAGGAAGGGAGGGGGAGGGGAAAAAAGGAAAATGAGCTGATTCCGGGAACCCAAGAGGAAAGCGAATTTTTGGAATAATGAGGGCAACAAATGTATAGATGTGCTTTACACAATTGATCTATGTATTGTGATGAATTGTATGAGCCCCAATAAATTGATTTAAAAAATTCAATAAATATATTTGCTTACCTACATACTAACATTTGCAATTTTAATTTTAAAAATCTCATAGCTAAAGTGTTTGTGATCTCATTGAAGTCATATATGACTATTAAATTAATATTTCTTTGTGAATCATGGCAACAATAGAGTTTAAAGATTATATTTTAGACTGAGATTCAATAGAAAGAAAAATATCTTTCAGTGTTTCAGATGGTCAGAGGATCGCAACATAGTTAAGTCATGCATGCTTATAAATGTTTTTAACATTATCACACATGGAGAATATATTAAAATAAAAATGGCATTATAAATAATCTAAACCATTAATGAATTTAATTCTAGTCACTTATAACTATTTTATTCTATCCAGTTGTTATTTAGCATTATATAATTGTGAGATGATTTTAATGAAAAAGTATACTACTATATAATGAGCCATACTGTTCTTCCTCATATCTTAAGAGAATATTTTCATTACAATTTCCAGAGAACTTAATCTAATGGCGCACAAAAAAAGGAAGTTCAATGTTGGTTCACATAAAACATTGAGTAGCAATCCTGATCCCTTGTTTAATGTCCGATCAATATCACGAAGTACATTTTTTTACTTTCCTTACACTAAATTACCTTTATTCTTAAACTTATCATGATGATCAAAACAGATTTTGACTAACCAATAAGAAAAACAAGAATCTCAGAATTTAATATCCTTTTCTTTCCCTTGTTGATCAATTTTGAGTCATTTGTTCATCATTATAATATTCTATTTGGTATCAATGGAGTAGGTTGAGAAACCTAGAATACTTACTACAATTAAGAAACCATTAATAGGAATATATACCTATGCACACACACATATATACATCCATCAATTTCCATTAAAACCCTTAACTGGAATATATATGTATGTATTTCAATTAAAACTCTCTACTTAAAAGGAAAACTAAATTAAAAGGAGAAAACACAAACTCATTAAACACATGAAACAAAAAAGTAACTTTAAATATCCACTACATGAAACCTATAAATATTAGAGTCCAAAATTTCCCTCCCACTCCTCCTCAATATCATTCTTCTTTATATTTGTGGAGGAGTTGGTGCTTCATCTTTTACTATTTATCTAGATTACTTCTGAAGTAATCTGATGTTTTATCTAATTTCCTGGGGGGGAAACCTTAATTATAAATATGAGTGAAAATACTAAGACATTAAGCCACATGTTTTTCTTGTCACGTAGAATATATATCTATATCTCTATATCTATCTCTATCTATATGCTTAGTGCTCAAACGTTGTCGTGTCAACTAAATTTAAAAAAATAACACATTTTAAAAATTAAAGTAATAAGCACTAAAATCAGGAGCAATTTTCAAGTATAATAAGCATCCAAAATTCCTTTTGTCTGAGATACCATTTCTCCTTAAATATCATTTTCTTAGTTCCTGAACAAAAATCAGACATGCACCCACCGCCAATACCATCTAGTGGGTTCTGACTCCTAGCGACCATATAGGATTGAGTAGAACTGCTCACTAGAGCTTCCCATGTTGTGATGTTGTGAGTCTTTACATGAGCAGGGGACCTTTTCTCCTGCATAGCAGCAGGTAGGTTTGAACAACAGACGTTGAGGTTAGCAACCCAACACTTAATTTTCTGCATCCTTGTTTGATGCACAAGGGTGATAGCTGATAAACGAGTTTAATTACAATGCCTCTTGACCTGTTATCATGAATAATTCCTTTATTCTTATGTTAATTCCTATTGAATTGAAATTAAAGCTAAATGGATAAATTTGAATCACATTAATAACATTTTCTAAATAGAAAACGAAGTCAATTTTAATGATAGAAATTGTGAATTGCAGAGGAAATATCTACTTTTAGTTTTGGTTATCTTGCCCCACAGCTGTTTTACAAAGAGTTCTACTGTTTCTTTACTATTCATTTGACTTCTCTTTCTTTCCTCTTTCCAATGTCTAAAACAATTAATCTATTTCTGAAAACAGTAATTTGAAAATATATCACTTAAACTATGTTCATTTTTCATTATAGAAACACACTAATCAAGGAAAGAAATGTGGAATGCTTGAGTATGGACAATGAATGCATTTTGTGAGTCTCCTCTGAAGTTTCATTAAATGTCATTAATTCATTAATGTAAGTACATTAATATACATACTCCTGAAAAGCAATATTTTAAAACATAAGTTTAAAAAAGACACTCAAACCAGGAGCCAGACTCACTGCCGTTAATCAATTTCTGGCTGATAGTGACTCTGTTGGACAGAGTAGTCTACCCCTGTGGCTCTCCAAAGCTGTAAAACATCGTGGGTGTAGACAGTGTCATCTTTCCCCGGAGGAGTGACTGGTGTTTCAAACTGCTGAATTTGCTGTTAGCAAGCCCCTGCATAAACCACTATGCCACCAGGGGTCCTTAATAAGGACACAGAATGACTTAAATTGTACATGAACGAAAAATTCTATCTGAAGACAAGTTTAACATTTTGGATATATCAAATATTTCAGAAGTTGATAGTTATATATTGACAATCTTAAAAACACAGAACTGAAGTTGGAAATAACATCTAAAAGAAGAGGATAAATTTGAATCATATTAATAACATTTTCTAAAATGGAAGTACTATCTTCTAAAATGTAAAAAATAATTCATGTTTTCAAATTTAAAAATAAAAAATTGTGACTTAAAGAGAAAAATAACTACTTGTATGATGGCATCCTTTGTACTTTTCCCTTTCTTCAAAGTTCATTTCATTTTAAAAAATTTCTCCATTTGAATTTGGCTTTCCACATAACCTACATTTCAATTTGTAACGGTATAGCTAATTCTACCCCAAAATTAACAGTTAGGTCACACCTAGAAGGCATGAAAATAATTAATCCTAGGAGACAGAAAAACACTGATTTCAGGGTAAAAGAATCAGGCAGCTATGGACTTTGGACTACATTTTATAGGAACATTTTTTAGATGAACTTTGAATCAAAGCGAGAGATCAATGTAGCTTGACAAAGGGGATGAGTTGAGCGGGGAGAGAGAGGAAAAAGGATGTGGGTGAAAGGAAAGGAAGAGGGAGACAGTGATAAAAAAGGGAGAAACTGAAAGTCAAATGTGACCCCAAGGAGCCAAAGAAAAAACAAAGCAGGTTAAAGAATTCCGGTTACACAGATGCAGAAAGCAAGGGACCCATGTGCAGTTGCAGCTGAAATTACTTTTTAAAGATTAGTTGTGAACTTTGTAACCCTTTGTGATGCAAAAGGTTCCATTTAGATTCATTGTATGTTTTTTTTGCATCAGGTTATTTGTAGCTAAACCTCTTTTCAATATTAACTATGTGAATATACGTAAATGTCATTAATTTCCTCTTATCTTTTAGAGTCTGGCAACAACTAAAAATATGCTGCATTCCTTTAACATGATCATCATATTGGAAATATAGTTGTGCCCACAGTGCCATAGACTATGAAAATATTTACTGATTTAACAATTCATTACAATATATTTGTCAAATGTAATAATTAAACTTTTACATGTTTTCTATGAAAATGAAAGCAATGTTTAGAATCATGTGAACCATGGGATTCTTGAGAGTACTACAATAAGAATATTTAAAATAAAATTGAAATATTTAAATTAAGCTTATGGTGCCCAGCTACCAAAAGATATAGCACCTGAAGCCTTAAAGACCTGAGGATAAACAAGCAGTCATCTAGCTGAAAGACAACAAAACCCACACGGAAGAAGCACACCAGCCTACCCTACTCGATCACTGAGGACAAAGGGGGTGCATTAGCAAAAGTGGTGAAGAAAGCATATGGTGCCCAGCTATCAAATGATATAGCATCTGGGGTCTTACGGGCTTGAAGACAAACAGGTGGCCATCTAGCTAAGAAACAAAAAAACTCATAAGGAAGAAGCACACCAATCTTCCCTGACACGAATGCTGAAGACAAAACGAGTACATAAGCAAATGTGGTGAAGAAAGCTGATGGTGCCAAGCTGTCAAATTACACAGAATATGGGGTCCCACATACTGGAAGATAAACAAAGGGCCATCTAACTGAGAAACGACAAAGCCCACATGAAAGAAGCACACCAGCTTGTAAGATGACAAGGTGGTGAAGGGGTCAGGTACCAGGTATCAAAGACCCCCCCCCCAAAAAAAAAAGCATAACATTGTGAATGAGGGTGAGTGCAGAGTGGGGACCCAGGGCCCATCTGGGGGAAATTGGACATCCCCTTGCTGAAGGGCTGCGGGAGGAGAGGAGCAAATCAGAGTGCAGTGTGGTAACGGAGAAATATGCAGTTTTCCTCTAGTTCTTAAATGCTTCCTCCCCCCAACTACCATGATCCCAATTCTACCTTATATATCCGGCTGGACCGGAGGATATACACTGGCACAGATAGGAACTGGAAATTCACTGAACCCAGGACAGATGAACTCCCCAGGACCAGTGGAGAGAGTGGTGATACTGGGAAGGTGGAGGGAAGTTGAGGGAGAAAGGGAACAGATGACAAGGTCTACATATGGCCTCCTCCCTGAGGGATGGACAGCAGAGAAGTGGGTGAGGGAGATGTCGGATGGGGTAAGATATGATAAAATTAATAATAATTTATAAATTATCAAGGGTTCAGGAGGGGGAGCGGAGCAGGAAGGGAGAGGGAAAAATGAGGAGCTGACACCAAGGGCTTGGAGGAAAGCGGGTGTTGTGAGAATGATGAAGTCAACATATGTACTAATGTGCTAATATGTACAACATATGTACTAATTGTGATGAGTTGTATGAGACCCTAATGAAATGATTACTTAATTAAAAAAATAATATTTAAATTATGTATTGTTTTCTTTCTGATTATAAAATCTATATGTTTCACAGTAAGCATACAGATGTATGTTTACAATATATATGTATGTGTATATACACACAAGCAGTCTTAAAAAATCCTTTGGATATCTTAGTATCTTTTAATTTAATGTATCCAAACACTTTTGAAGCTCCCTTATGTACATTTTTGTTTTATACATCAAAATCCACACTACTCCTGTATGCTAACATTTTTCTTGAAATTTTGTTCATTTGATTTGTGTTTAAACATAATTGAGAGAGAGAATTATATTGTTTGGATAAAATTGTCTTGGTTAATGATATTCTCTTGAATAAAGGCAAGTATTAACTGACCATCACTAAGAGGCTACTAACAATGTATTTTCCATACATTTCAGGTATAGAAATAGAGAGGAGGTATGTGTCTTAGGGTTTAAGCTTCAGACTCCCAACTGGGAGGTCAATGGTTCAAACACGCCAGCTGCTCCAGGGAAGGAAGATGAAGGTCTCCGCTCCAGCAAAGGAAGAGCTTCAGTCTCAGAAATCCTGGAGGGTAGTTTGATTCTGTTCTAAAAGAGTCAAAGAAATAATAGTTAATTTGGATATATATTTGTGCATTTTATAATATGTACTATATATTAAATTGTGTTATATAATTGTTTGTATTTTACTCTATTCTATTTGAAATATTATACTATAATATATCTCTGCATATCATATACTTTCTAATATGTTTTCAGTAATCTATTCATGATACATATGTATCATATATGTTTACATACAAGAAAGTCTTCAAGAAGTTCATGGAAAAATAAAATAACATTTTTATTCAATTGTCCCTTGACTTTTTAAAACCCCTTTACATAGCATCGTAAGTCAAAAAACATTGCTGCTAGTTTTGGAGTTCATACATCCGTTTATTCCAAACAAGACATGTCTCTATTATCATAAAATGACTGCAGACAAAGTCTCTCACTAATAAAGTCTTCTGAGTCTTACTAGAGTACCAAGAACAACAACAACAAAAAATCCCCAAACAATGAAAGCAGTGGTTTCCAAGGTCGTCTGCTGTGCCTGTGAAATTGAAGGCAAAGAGGTTAGCTCCGAAGATTATGATGACTGTTTTCGGTGACTCAAAGGACAATCTTGAATATAGATAACTGAATTGATGAAAAAAGCCCAGAAAAGTTAGACTGAGATTCTTTTTTCCATCTCAAGAATGTACCTGGTCATTATTCTATCATAGCAAGGGCTTTCTTATGAGAATTCATTTGAAAACTTTACATATTCCACAAAAGTTCCATGGTACTTTCTTCCAGGAATATTTGTGTTTCCAAAATAAATATAACTTTTAAAAGAATGACAAAATGTCATTCATTTTCATTGATGCAACTCTAAGAGTGAAGATTTTTTTGGAATAGTGTTACAGAGATAGAAATACTGTCTTCAGAAATGTATAGACCTAACTAGATGAAGGAAATGTATAGAAGTTATAGCTTAAGATCTTGATATTTTTGATTAATAAGTATTTCTAAATTTTGTATCACTACTTGTTTATATATATGTATGTATGTATATATATGTGTGTGTGTATATGTATGTGTGTGTGTGTGTGTATATATATACTGTCACTGTCCACAGGAATCCATAGAGACACTACATCTAAAATAACTCATAGACATTTAATGATTTCAAACAGTTAGTAGATAATGAAAAACCAATGATATTGAAGAAAGAAGTCCAAGCTGCACTGAAGGAATTAGTGAAAGATTGGGCTCCAGGAATGGAAAACATTCTCATTAAATTGTTTCAGTACCAATTGAAAATGAAGCTGAAGACATTCTAGAAGCACTCAATGAATGCAATTTGGAATTCCATGGAATTTGGAAGAGAACTACCTGGTCACCAACTAGAAGAGTTATTTTTTTCATTTGTAGATCCATATTTCAATGAGTAGTTATCCAATAAAATACAGACATTATTGAAAAATATAATTAATGTCATAACCAAGTACAATCTTGGTGGAAAAATTAAATACCAGTTTCAGCAATTTCATTCATAGTGAACTGTCAGACATTAAAGCTTTGTTTAGAAAAGGATGTGAAATTAAGAATATCACTGCTGACATCAAATGGATTGTGGATGAATTCAGAGAATACCAGAGAGATGTTAACTTGTGTATAACTGATTGTGCAAAGGATACCAACTTTGGAACCTTAAAAAAAAACTCTGAATAACATTGAAAAGAATAAGAATTCAAGAACACTTATTTCTGCTCATGTGGAAACTATCCATGGACAATGAGGAAATTGTTCCGACAGCATAAGGGAATGCTGCATGTTTAAAAATCAGGAACAATATGTGTCAGGACTTTATTCTCTCATCATACTTATTTAGTGTGTATGCTGAAGAAATAATCTGAGGGGGTGGATTAAAAGAAAAAGAACAAGGTATCAGGATTGGAGGGAGGTTTATTAACAACTTATACTATGCACGTAATCATCCATGCCAAGAAATTTGGAAAACAACTAGTTGGCAACAGTCTGGAAGAGATCCATATTTGTACCTATTCCTAAGAAAGGCAAATCAACAGAATGCTCAAGCTATAGAACCATATCACTGATATGACATGCAACAATATTTTATTGACTATCATCTAACAATGGTTGCAGCAGTGCATAGACAAGGAATTGCCAGGTGTTCAAATAACATTGTATTGGGCAAATCTGTTGCACAAGAGAGCTTCAAAGTGGCAAAAAGTTAGGATGTAACTTTAAAGACTGAGTTGTTCCTCAACAAAGATCAATTTGACAGCTACAACAATAGACTCATTCATAACAACAATTGTAAGGATGGCAGAGGACCAGGATATAATTTGTTCTATTATATATGTATCTGTTCTATTAATTTTCTATGAGTCAGATCCAACGTTACAGCACTTAAAAAACAAAAAAAACAAACAAACAAACATACATCCCTATGTACAGTAGATTAATCTTTTGTCCATTTAATGAGTAAATGTGCCTTCCAAATGGTCTTCCCTTGTTTTCCCACTACTCTTCTACATTGCCATATGGAGCACTGCTGGTGTAGTGGTTACGAGCTCGGCTGCCATCCCCATGGTCTGCAGTTCAAAATGACAGCTGCTATGCAATAGAAAGAGTAGGTTTTCTTTTCCCATGAACAGTGGCAGTCTCAGAAATCCACAGGGCCACTATGAGTCAGCATTTATTTGATGGCAGTGAGGGATTATACTTTACCAAGCATGTCTTTATCCAGGGATAGGTCTTTCCTGAAAACATGCCCAGGTATGTGAGCCAAGGACTTGCTATCCTTGTTTCTAAGTATTCTGGCTACACTTTTTCCAAGACAGATTTGCTTGTTCTTTGGAATGTCCGTGGCACTTTCCATATTCTTCACTAGCATCATAATTCAAATCCCATCAATTCATAATTAAAATTATTTTTCATTATTCCCATTCAATGTCCGATTTTTACATCCATAGAAGGAATTGAAAATACCATGGCTTGGGTCAAGTACACCTTTTTTCTTAAAGTAATATCCTTTACAGAACTTTTGGACAGCAGAATTACCCAATGCAATGTGCCCCTTTATCTCTTGATTGCTGTTTCCTTGAGATTTAATAATAGACCCAACAAGATGAAATCCTTTACAACTTCAATATTTTCTCCATATATCATGAGGTTACATGTTCTTCCTTACTTGAAGAGTTTCATCATGTACTTTGGCCATGTTATCAGGAGAACAGTCCCTGGAGAAAGATATCCAACTTGGTAAAGTGGAGAGGAAACAAAAAAGAGCAATGTCCTTAATGAGATGGAGTGACCCAGTGGCTGTAACCATGAGCTCAAAGATATGAATAACTGTGAGGTTGACCCAGAGCCAAGATGTGCGTTCTTTTCTTTGTGTGGCACATCGGGTTGCTATGAATCTGAGCCAACTCTAAGACACCAAACAACAGGAATAGAACCAGACTTCTTATTATAAATGCCATATCCATCAATCATATGCTTTCTTATTAAATATTTTGAAGTAGCAACTTTACCTTGTCCTCTAATCCATTTTTTCTCAAGATTCTATCAGAGACTTGTTGAGTGCCATTCACCTAATTTTATCAGAGGCTAGGCTGGAGCAACTATATTTCATTTTTAATTTCCCTACATCTGGCAAATGCCTTTAAAAACAGGAAAAAAATGTGGTCGAAGGCTCCAGCCATGAACACCCGGTTCATAACCTTTGAAACACATATTCAAAAGTATAACTTCCTCCCTAGATGTAGAGTTCAAGGTTCACCAATATGGAGGAATTTAACCTCAGTGATTATGTGTTATAGTTCTCGCCTTTGGTCTGTTGGCTTGTTGAACTGAGGTGACTTTCATGTTGCTGTGATACTGGAAGCTATGTCACTGGTGTTTCCAACATTGGCAGAGTCATCCATAATGAGCAAGTTTTACCAGAACTTCTAGACTAAGCACAGATTGTGATGAAAGAATAGGTTGACCACTTCTGAACGATAAGCCATTGAAAACATTTGAAGTAGCAGTGGAACGTTCTCAGAATTAGTTCCAAAAGATAAGTCCTTAAGATAAAAAGGCATTTAAATACAAGTGGGGAGAATATTACTCCTCAAAGTAGAGTTGCCTTAACGTGGTGGACAGATTAAAGCTTTTAGGACCTTCATTTAGTTATAGGGCATCACTAAATTTGAAAAGAAAAAACTGCGACAATCTATTAATACTTATAATACGGGTTTGGCAAAATAGAAATCTAGGAAAAATGGAAGGTATAAAAAATTAATGGAATACATAAAACTATTGTTAGTAGGGTGAACTGGACTAGTGTTGAACATTTTGAATCAGATAATTGTATAGTTTTGTATTCTGGGAATGAGAAATTTAAGGGAAATTGTGCTGCATTTACCACAAAATGGAACATTTCAAGAACTATCTTGTAGTACAATGTTGCTCTGATAGGATATCTTATAGTTATAAAAATACAATTATTATGCAAATGTCTGCTCTCACCACTAAATTTAGTGTTGAAAATTGAAAAATTGTACTTACTTTCCAGGGCGGAATTGATCACACATGCAATCAAGATGAATGGATCATTTCTGGCCACTGATAAATATGAAACAGGGAAATGAATAATAGAATTTTATAAGATCAATGGCTTCTTCATGGCAAATACTTTCTTTAAATCACATAGACACCCATTATATAGGAACCTCACCAAATAGAATACAAACAAGTCAAATTGACAGCATCTGTGGAAAGAAAAGAAGAAATTTAATATAATCACTCAAAACACATACAGGGGACCACTATGGAACAAAGGATACATTTATCATATGAAAGCTCAGGTTGATAGTCAAATTATAGTCTTCAGAATGTGTCTCCTGAACTTAGAGATGTTTCCAAGAACAGATTTGACACACTGAAAACTAAATGGAAAACTAGATGAGTGTTTGGATGACATCAAGATTATCATACACAAATAAAGCCAAAGGTCATTAGATAGACAGGGAAGAAATAACCAAAGTATATGCTAGAAGACACTTTGAAAATTGTTTTATAATAGTAGATAGCTAAAACATTGAAGAAATGAGAAAGAGATATAATTGAATAAAGTATTTAAAACTCAGCTGAAGAAAACAGAATAAAGCATTATGATGAAATGTGCAAAGAACTGGTGTTATAAAACAACAACAAAAAAAGATCACTTTCAGCATCTATCAAGATGAATGAACTGAAGACAAACATAAAACCTCAGTTGTAATAATAAATGAGTCTACTGGCATAATAGTGAACAATGCAGGGCACATCAAAAGAATTTGGGAAGAACACACGGGTAGATTTACTTAATCAAAAAGAATTGGTTGACCTTTAAACAGCAAGAGTCATGAAATAAATGATACATTTCACTGAAAAAAATCTGCTGTGTGACAACTTACTGAAAAGAACATTGGGCCTCAACTCAAGTACTCCCTTAAAACAGGATCACCTTGTTCTAACAGTCCAGCATTCTGTGATGCTCATCTTCCCGACACAATCACTGAAGACAAAATAGGTGCATAAGCAAATGTGCTGAAGAAAACTGATGGTGCCCGGATATCAAAAGATATAGCATCTGGGATCTTAAAGGCTTGAAGATAAACAAGAGGCCATCTAGCTCAGAAGCATTAAAGCCCAAATGGAAGAAGGACACTAGTCTGTGTGATCATGAGGTGTCGATGGGATCTGGTATCAGGCATCTAAGGCTCAGAATAAAACCATATCCAATGTAAATGAGGGGGGTCAAGAAGTGGAGACTCAGTGCCCATCTGTAGACAGTTTGACGTCCCTTCACAGAGGGGTCCCAGGGAAGAGATGAGCCCATCAGGGTGCAGGATAGCACCGAGGAAACACACAACTTTCCCCTAGCTCTTTGGTGCTTTCTTCACCCCACTATCATGACCTCAATTAAACCTAACAAAATGGATTGGACCAGAACATGCACACTGCTACAGATAAGAGCCCAAAACACAGGGAATCTAGGATAGATAAACCCCTTGGGGCCAACAAGGAGAATAGAGATACCAGGAGGATTAGAGGAATGTGGGGGAAGAAAGAGGGATTCATTCAAAAGAATCAATATAGAACCCCCTCCCAGGGGAGGAATAGTGGAAAAGTGGGCGAGGAGTGATGGAGGACAATGTAAGATATGGGAACAATAATCAAGGTTTCGTAAGGGAGGATCGGGCAGGGGACTGGAGGGGAAGGTAGGGGGAGCTGATATCAGGGTCTCAAGTGGGAAGAGAATGCTTTGAAAATGATGATGGCGGCATATGTGTAAATGTGCTTGACACATTGGAGGAATGTATGGATTGTGATAAGAGATGTAAGAGCCCCCAATAAAATATTTAAAGAAAAAAAAAAGCAATAACTGAGTAAGAATGTGTGCCTGACCCAAAGTATGATAAAAGGAAGACAGTGCTCTGGAGAATTGATGCATCTGAATTGTAGTGTTAGGGAAGAGTATTGGAAGTACTGGCAGAAGAACAAATAAATCTTCTTGAAAGAAATATAGCCAGAATGCTGCTGAGAAGTAAGGACAACAAACTTACTCACACATCCTTTCTGTGTGGAATGTTACCAATCTATGTAAAAGTACACTATGTTTGTCAAAGCACAATCTTCAACTAGGTAGACTGGCAAGGTGGCTGCAACAATGGGTTCAAACATATGAACAGTTGTGAGCATAATGGAGGACCAGGCAGTGTTTCCTTCTCTACTACATTGGGTCACTAGGATTTGTAAGGTACTCATAGGCACCTAACAACAGCAGCAACGGCATCCCATTTCCCTGGTGGTAGTGTGAGGTAAGCTTTCAACTGCTTACAGCATGGTCAGTGAGTAGTTCAATCAACTATCTGCTTGGCAGAAGAAAAGTGAACGTGTCTGCTCCACTACAGATTACAGCCTCTAAAAACATATAAAGGGTGGATATGAGATTAAATAGTAGTTATCCGTTAGTAAGCTGTGTCATTATTAAGGTCCAAAGGACAATTCCCATTCCCAATTCCATTCCCATAAAAAAATCACAGTCTCAAAAAACCCACAGGTCCTATGGAGTGAGTATGAGTTTTAATTGACTAGATGGCAATGAATTTGCTTGTTTGTTATTTTTGTTTTTGTTTTGATCCCCAGTTCTCACGCCTTTCTATCTGATTAACCCATTTGGCATATTTTATTCAATTGGACCACTGGATGCTTAAGATAGATTTTAATATGTCACACATGGAGATTCTCTCTTGTTTAAAATGCATTTACCTTATATGTTACAAAGGCAGTAAATAAATTTATGAGCAAGGGAGATAAATTGTTTTATTCATTACCCGTACTCAGTGAGGAGTCCCAGAAGGTCATACAACAGGGACAATCTACCGCTCAAATTGGGAAAGTCTTGGGTCATATGATCACCCAAGGCTGTTTCAGTACCCCAAAATGCAATGTTGGCTTTTCCACCATTATTTGTTTCCACATTTTATTTGTCACTGAATCATTATATTTTCTCAAATAGTCAATGAAAGGACTCCCCTTCAGTTGATACACAGATAATAATTTCTCACGACACCCTATTACTAAAAATCAATCTGATTTATTTTTCCTTTAATGGGAAATGTTTTTTAAAACAGCTTATGATATCTCCTTAAACACTATATGAACCAGTTTCAGGCTATTTTATTTTAATGTTTTTGCTGTTTTTATAATTCCTAAGAATCTACAAGGAATTGATTTCTTAACAGTTGCTAGCTGGATAAAACTTCTATCAGGTTTTGTTTAGTGCTTTTACTGTATTTGACAATAACATACCCATTGAGATGACACTATGCGAATTCCCCACACAAGGCTGTCTGCACAAGTCTACAGAAGAAAAATAACCTAAAAGCCCCCAGATCTCTTTAGGTCTCTGCTCTTATAGAAATGTATCTGACAAGACTGAAATTTATATATATGTAAATACTATTTGCTACTGTTTTTTGGAGCTTTTGTGTACGCAGGCACTAGTAATTTAGTCTTTCTTTTCTTTTTAATATGTCCCCTAGATCTGGCATAAACATGTAAAGACATGGATTTTCTGTATCTACCAAAAAATATGTTTATAAAAGTACTCATGGCCAAGTGACAAATTATTGACAAAAAATACTTGCAAAGGAACAATGGAAGTTTAAGAGAACATATTTTTTACAATCTGGCCTGAACTTATTCAAATCACACATATTCTTTCTTAGAAAATATTTCAAAATATTTTTAAAGTACACAATTTTTCAATCTATCTCGATTGATAGATTTTAGCAATCATTTATTTTATATAAAATATATAGGAAGTATTTACATTGTTATTTTAAAACATGAATAATATATCAATTATTTTAATTGTGGTAAAGAATTATTTAGAGCTATGACATGAATTTATAAGCTGAAATTCATATGGAACTGTGAAAGTTAAAGTAAATTCTCATATTTTAAGTTTACGTATATAAATTCAAAATGAAAAAAAGTAATTAGTAGTGCCTATGTTTTTTTAATTGACTTATTGTGCTTTAGATAAGCTTTAACTTTATGAATACATCAATCTCTGCTGAGCTCATTAATTAATTTCTGTACAAACAATCTTTATAACACCATGTAAATTTACTGTTAGATTTTTAAAAATCATTCATATAACCATTTGAGATATTGTCTGAAAAATATTTGTTTGTTTACATGTGATTACACCTAAAATTTTCATTTTGTTAATCCTCTAACATAATTATGCTTTGATGAATATTACTGAATATGCCATGCATTTGTAAGAACAAAGAATAAGTATGTCACATTTTTTAAATGTAATAGTAAAGTCACAGGATTCTTCACAGGATTAATAAATTGAATGGTTTATGTGTAATATTATGAGGTTATTTTATACAGCATTGAAATGAAAGCATTGCCCATGAATATATCACCTATGTTTCTGAATTTTGCTCAGATTAATATGTACCTACTCCAAAACCTAGGAAGAAAATTAATTTAATCTTTGACCCTTACAAATATGTGTTACCCATCAAGAGATGAAAGCTATCAGAATTATTCAAGTTCACTTATACTAGCCATTTCCTTGGATCACTAGATTTAGATTTCAGAAAAAAAATGCTTCATCCTATATCTTGAACAACACTCCACACAAAAAGTAAGACATTTCCCCGAGTTAAAAGTATGTCATAATTTCTTACTAATTAATGGCCACAAGAGTAAGTGTTTTAATAGAATATCCACTCTGTACAGGGTTTCTTATGTTTTAGTTTGCTTGATTGATAGACCAATACACTGATAAACAGATGACAGAGAGTTATTTTTTTCCTTAATTATATATTATGTTTAGGAAAATTTCCCATAATTTTGCATATTAAACGATAAAAAACAAACACCATCCCATATTTGAAGGTATGTTGACAATTTATAAACATGACAGAAATATTTTATTTTAAATTTGTGGTAAATAATTGTTTCAGGCATCAGAATACTTTTATTTTAGAACAGTAAGACATATAAAGAAAAAATGTTCATAAGTTAAAATAAAATAATGCTCCTTTTAGATAGATACTTTTTTCATTGTCATTAGGAAAAAGGAATGAAAAGGTATAAATTCATATAAAACTAAATGACCCAGTAAAGCAATTGCATTATATAATCAGTGTCAATTTAAAAACTTTCATAGCAAATCCAAATGAGGCAATCATGTGTTAAAATTACCACTGAGTTTCATTTCAAGCTATCATTAAAGGTGATAATCCACCATTTAGAAGAGTTGACACACAGCTACCTCTAATTTTTCATTAAATTGATGCTTAGATCATCTTTTTATCCTGATAGAAATTATAGATGAGATATTTCTATTTTAAAAGTGGTAAATTACATCTTTGAGATGGAAATACTTTATGATTTTTACACATGATTGTTAGCAAAGTTAGTGGCAAACACTAAAAGTTCAACATTAAACTTGTCTCTGAATATTTTTTCTGTTAAAATATTTAATGCCAAAAGAATGGAAATAAAATAAAACAACCCCAACTCACAGAAGAAAGTTCAATTCCATTTATACTAAGCTTTATTTGAGTAAAAATATTTTTCATGTCGTTTTTTATTTCTAACGCATTGCTCTTTTTAATATGGTGTTTTTAAATGTTTTATATTTTAAGATAAACGTATGATAACCATATATATGATATCCCGTGCATAAAGAACAGCAATGGGGATACTTGTAATGCAAAATCCCAGCAAAAATAGGTTCTAGTTATATACTTATGAATTTATCATCTTTGTTCTTATTGTTTCATGTTTTTAAAATATGTACTTTTGTTGTTAGGAGCCATTGAGTGATTTTTTTACTCATAGTAACCCGATTTACAAGAGAGTGGAGTCTTGTCCAGTCTTAAACCATAATAATTCTGATGTTTTTGCAACCCCTGTGGCATTCCATCTTGTTGAGGGTGGTCCTCTTTTCTGCTGACACTCCTGTTTAACAAAATGATGTCCTTTTCCTGGGACTGAGCCCGGATGATCACATGTTCAAAGTGTACAAGATGAAGCAGCGTCCTCCTTGCAAATACGGACTATTCGGGCTATGCTTATTCTGTTACAGATTTGGGCATTCTTCCTGGACTCCACAGAATAGTCAACATTCTTTGCCAATACCGTAATGAAAAGATGACAATTCTTCAAAAATAATTTCCTTGACAACTTTAATCCTTTCTCCATTTATCATGATACCGCTTATTAATTCCATTGTGTTTTTTGTTTTGTTTTATTAGTGACTGATATAAGGGCCAGATCTGACCTTCTCCAATTATGTAAGGGAGGTTAAAGCCAAACCCCATAGGTAGCTCAAAGATTGATTCATCTGAGAAAGAAATTAGATATGTCTCAAACTTCTAATCATCGTTATCCTATTTTGACATTAACTCTCCCTACCGTGGAATTCTAGTTTGCTTCTGGGTTTGATCACGTGTTGAAATGGCCCTCAGAACTCGTAGGCATTACTCACAATGTCTATGAGATTTCATTAAAGATGCTAACGAGTTACAAAATGGTAAGCATATGGTTCTCTTTCTATAGCACTTCTTTTCAGCCATGCTGGCAAGTATGTCTCATTCTGGTCCTCTCAGCCACATGGTCCCTCTGCCTCTGCCTCATTCGATGGGTCAGGAACACACCCACTGCTCTTCCTTAGAGTCTCATTGCTGCTACACCTTAATGTACGTCTCCACACAGTCACTGGGTCAGTTACAAAGACTGTGGATAGAAGAGTCATAATGAGTAATTTCAGTTCATAACTTTTATACTGCACAATTAAGACGATAGTCTTTTATGTCCATCAGTTATTGCTTCTAGTCCTCTTCCCTTTCAGCAAGGAAAGTTAGTCATTTGCATATCACAAGTTAAGGATTGCTTCCAAACTGACTCCATATTCCTCTTCATATAGTGCAGCTTCTTGCATTATTTACTCAGCATAGAGATTGAATAAATATCATGTAAGGACACAATACTGATTCACACTTTTTTAATGTACTGCTGAAATATAATGAAGAATCTTCAGAAAATTTTCACTTGCTGGTAATATCAATGTGATTGATAATTCATCGAATCATCCTGTTTAGGAATGGACACAAATGTGGTTCAATCTCTCTGCACCCTCTCAAGCATTTGTTGTTTTCTGTTTTTTAACTTTGGTTTCAAGTTGAGGTGAGGTAATATACCATCGTTTGGGTTTGCATTTCTTGAATGTATAATGAGCACTAGGATTTCTTTATATGTTTGTTGGCTGTCTGGATGTCTTCTTTGGTGAATTATTTCTTCATATCCTCTTCCCATTTTAAAATTGATTAATTTGTATTTTTGTTCTTGCCGTATTGAATTTTTCTATATTTTAGTTATTATTCCCCTGTACTGCATTACATATTATTGCTAATTTTTTTGCCCAATATTTGGGCTCTTGTTTCGTTCTTTTAATGAAGTCTTTTGATATATTTAAATGTCTTATTATGTTTTTTTAATCATTTTTGGGGGGCTCATATAACACTTATCACAATCCATACATATATCCATTGTGTCAAGCATATTTATACATATGTTGCCATCATCATTCTCAAAACATTTGCCTTCTACTTGAGCCCTTGATATCAGCTCCTCATTTTCCCCCTCCCTCCCCTGAGCCCCCTCCATCACAAACCCTTGATAATTTGGAAATTATTATTATTTTTTCAAGTCTTACACAATCCAACGTCTCCATCCCCCAAGGAGGAGGTTATATGTAGATCCTTGTAATCTTCTCTCTCTCACCTTCCCCTCCACCCTCCCTTTATCGCCATGCTCACCACTGGTCCTGAGGGGTTCATTTATCCTGGATTCCCTCTGTTTCCGTTTCCTATCTGTACCAATGTACATCCTCTGGTCTAGATGGATTTTAAGGTTGAATTGGGATCATGATAGTTGGTGTAGAGGAAGCATTTAAAAACTAGAGGAAAGTTATATGTTTCATCATTGCTACACTGCATGCTGAATGGCTTATCTCCTCCCCACGACCCTTCTGTAAGGTATGTCCAATTGCCTACAGATGGCTTTGGGTCCCTACTCCGCATTGTTTTTTGTTGTTGTTGTTTCTTTTGTTGCTTTGTTTTGCTCTGTCTTGTTTTTGTGCACATTATTATATCTGTAGATCTATCTAGATAAGGTAGGCTGAATAAACAATCTGAAGGAGAAACAACAGGACTGATGGTTCCTGGGAGATATGGGAGAGGGGGAGTTTGGGGAAAGGAAGTGGGTGTTAACAAACCTAGGGACAAGGGAACAATAAATGATCCAAAACCAGTGGATGTGTAGGGTGTAAGATGCCTGGTAGGACTTGATCAAGGGCAATGTAACCAAGAGGAATTACTGAAACCAAAATGGAGGCTGAACATCATAGTTTGACAAGAGGAAAGTAAAAGGAAATAGAGGAAAGAACTAGGAGACAAAGAACATTTATAGAGGTCTAAATACAGGCATGAACATATGTAAATATATTTATATAGGATGGTGAGGAAATAGATCTATGTACATATATTCATAGGTTTAGAATTAAGGTCGCAGATGGACCTTTAGTCTCCACTCAATTATTCCCTCAGTGCAAGGACACTTTGTTCTTTTAAACTGGCATTCCATGATGCTCACCCTCCTGACACGATCACTGTAGACAAATGGGTGCATAAACAAATGTGGTGAAGAAAGCTAATGGTGCCCTGCTATCAAAAGATATAGTGTCAGGGATCTTAAAGGCTTAAAGAGAAACAAGAGTTAACTAGCTCAGAAGCAACAAAGCCCACATGGAAGAAGCACACCAGTCTGTGTGACCACGAGGTGTCAAAAGGATCAGGTATCAGGTATCAAAGAACAAAAAATCATATCACTGTGAAATGTCTTATTCTTAGGAGGATCCTTCATCTATTTTGTTTTCTGTTGCATATGTTTTCATTATGATAGTGTGCTTATGCCATGTATCAGGGGCCCTAGGTTTATCATTTCTTTATCATCGATGATCTATATAGTACTAGGTTTTACATTTTTATAGTCCTAGGTTTTGTACACAAAAGTGAATACAAGATAGATTAAATATTTCAATGTTATTCAACCTATCTTGAGATCATTTTTATATATGAAGTGATATATGGTCCCTGTTTATTTCTTCTGCTAATGAAAATTGCATTTTTGTAGCACCATTAGTTGAAGAGACTAACTCCTTCCCATTTAAAGCAGTTCAGTCTTTTGTGGAAAATCAGTTTTCTGTAAGTGGATGGATTAACTTCTGGGTTCTCAATTCAGTTCTACTGACATATACAATCTATCATTGCATCAGTAGTAAGCTCAATCGATTAGCATGTTTGTATAGATTTTGAGATCATAGAAGGCTGGTGTCCCACTTTCTTGTTCTTCTTTATCATTGCTTTCTCTATCCTGGGCATTTTCTTTTCCATTTAAATTAGTGATTAATTTTTCCATCTCTTTAAATAACAAGACTGTCACCTAAATTCTGATTGCACTGTATTATTAACCACTTTGTGTCCTGTTGGTATTTTCATAATATTAAATTGTCCTACCCATCTTGTAATTATTCTTGGGTGCCATTGAGTCAGTTCCAACTCACAGCAACCCTTTAAGCAAAGAACGAGACACTGCCTCATCCTAAAAAATATTCACGATTCTTGAACACTGTATATTCTTACCTTTATGTAGGTCTCTTTTGGTTTCTTGTAGTAGTTTCTTGTAGTAGTTCTCTGCACAAGTCTTTTGCTTCTCTGGTTATTTTTATTCCTAATTATTTAATCTTTTGGCTGACTATTATAAATAGTTGTTTCCTAGATTTCCTTTCAGGGCTCTTTCTGTTAGTATATAACATCACACAGATCTTTTTTTTATGTTGTTCCAACATTTCCTTGTTGAGTCTTTGTGGTTTTCTATGTGTAGAATCATATCATCTACTAATAGACTTTTACTTCTTTGCCACTATGGATGCCTTTAGTTTTCCATTTATGCCTGATATCTCTGGCTAAGACACTGCACAGTATTGAGCAAGAATGCTAATAAAGAGCATCCTTTTGGATTGCCTGTTCACAAGGGGATTACTTTCAGTTCCTCTCCACTCAGTAGGATGCCAGCCTTTGCTTTGCATTTATGCTCTTTATTATATTGAAGAATTTCCCTTTGATTCTTGTTTTGTTGAGTATGTTAATCAAGAAGGGGAGTTTGGTTTTCCAAATGTCTTTGCTTAACCAATTTATATGACTATGTAAAGCTTTTGCTATCTTATATGTATATTAGGAGACTCGCTGATTGTTTTTGTAATTCTTGCATACCTTCTGTGGTCCAATTGGTCATGTTATATGATATATATATAATATATATTTTATACATATGTATATATATATATAGTTGAATCTACTGGCTAGGAATTTCTTGACAATTTGTACAGCTATTCCCATGGACTATATTGGCCTACAATTTTCTGTTCTGGTGATTTGTTCACCTAATTCTGCTATCAGGGCTGTGCTCACTTTATGAAAATATTTGGAAAGTTCCTATCATTTCATATATTTTGGAATATTATGAGTAGAACTGGTATCAGCTCTTCTCTAAATGTTTAATAGAATGCAATCAGGAATTAGCCTGCTCCTGTCTGCATTTTTTGGTAAGAGTTATTTAATGACATAATCAACTTCTGCTTTTGTTATCTTTCTGTTCAGATTTTCTTTAGCAATCTGTGTCACGTTAGGTCAGTAGGGAGTTTCTAGAATTTTATTCATTTCTTATAGGTTTTCAAATTTGTTGGAGTACACTTTTGTATATTATTTTACTATCTTTTAAAAAATTTCAGTTGATCTGTTTTGATATTACCCATTTCATGTTTTATTCTTATTTTTATAATTTCCTCTTTTTCCATTGTTAGGTTTGCCAATTTTAAAATCCTTTAAGGAAAAATTTTTTTCTCTTGCTTATTCTGTTTTTCTATTTTTCTGATTCTTTTACTACTACTTTAATCCTTATTATTTCTTTTTTTTTTGATGACTGTAGGCTTCTTTTGTTGCTCTTTTTCTAATTCTTCAATTTGTGAGAATAAACGTTGATTTTAGTCCTTTCTTCTTTTCTGATGCTTGCATTTATTGCTATAAATTACCCTCTAAGTAGTGATTTGGATGTGCCCCACATGTTGTATTTTCATTCTTGTTTCAAGAAATTTTAATTTTTTTCTTTATTTGCTTCTTCTACTATCCAACAGCTGTAAACAGTTGCAATTCACTTTCTATGTATTGATTTTATCTTTGATCTTCCTATTATTGCTTTTTGATTTTATAATACTATTATTTGAAAAGATACTTGAAATACTTCAATTTTTTTATTATGACTAGCTTTTTACTAGAAAATGGTCCATGCCAGAATTTATATGGAAAATCTTTAAACTATGCACACTTAAAGTGCTTGTAACATTTTTTCCCCATAATCTTAAAGAAAACCTGTAAAAGCCACCCATTTTTCTCCAGTTAATAAAGTAAAAAAAGACTGCATTGACATGATTAAAACCCTAGAACGCAGAGATTTTTAGCGATATACTAACTTACTAGTATCCTGGCTTCTTATAAATGCCTTGAATTTGATGGAACTTATACTGAAAAATAAAATTAATATATTTTTCAGTTTTGCATTTAATTATATTTTTGATGAAAATTTTTGAAGAACACTTGATTTGACCATTTTTTGACCAATACATTTGACCACTTCCCCCCTCCTTCTGAATATACAGGGAATCATTTTAGCAACAGAAGGAGGATTTTACGACAGTCAATAATGAAGAGCCAGAAGTAGAGTTCATCTCTGGATGCCAAGACCCCTGCATATTGAACCGCCTTGATCCAGGGAGAGAAAGCTGTGGCACAAGAGGAGCCGTGGAAGTGCGGCTGCAGCAGAACAAAGAGTCGGAACACAGGCAGACTGATGGGCTTTCCTGGTGCAAAGAGCAAGTAAAACTGAGTGCATCCAGCAGGGATCCTGGCCCAGGTATTTAATTCAGGGAGCTAAGCTTTCTGATCCACGTAGTGGGAATGATCACCTTTGCACTGAGACTTTATGGCACTTGGTTGGGTTTATGGACATTGATAGGCAGCACTAAGTGAATGTCATAGGATTGCCCAAGCATGGCAGAGGCCCAGGGCACTGTGGCTGTGAGGGCAAGGACAAGAGACAGATACCTGTGGGCACAGTGGAGAAGAGGCTGTCCTGATGGAGAGAACCTGTGCCCTGAGCATTTCTGATCCTGAACTTTAATATGCTTTATTTTAATACACCACATAGTGGCAGGTATTTTCTATGAGTTCTATGTGGCTATTGCAATGAATTCTCAAACTAAACTGAGAAATAGAGAGGGCTGTGCGAAGGGCGCATGATGCCTGAATCTGTAAGGCAAGTTTGGAGAGTGGACACATGTCTGATCTCAGCCTCACAGGAATCATTATGACATCGACTCTCTTTCCACCAACTGTAATTAGAGGAGGTCAGAACATACGTTCATCCATATTTTACATATTGCAAGTTTAACAAAATGTAGAAATTACTGAACAATTTAAATATCGCATAAAAGTAAAATACTGGTGAAGACAATGTAAAAGCTGTTGCAGCAGTAGATAGACAGGTAATTGCAAGTAGTTCAAGACATATTCAATAGAGGGGCAGAAGGAAGGATATCATTGCTGAGAGGAGGTGAATCTTGACTAAAAGCAGAGAATATCAGAAATATGATTACCTATGTTTCAGTGACTGTGCAGAAACTTTGGACAGTGTCGGTCATAACACATTGTACACGACATTGCAAAATAGGGACATTCTCAAACAGTAGATTGTGCTCATGCAGAAGCTGAGCGTAGACCCAAGAGAGAGTCATTGACTACACATGGGGATATTATATCTAATTTTAAAAGCTTTGTAACTTTATACATGCCTACATAGATTGTTATTTCTTCTTGGTTTATTGATTTCTGGTTTATAAGTTCTTCTGTTTTTGTGATGGACTTGTCACTAAAGACTAAGTGCATTTTAATTTTACTTTCCTCTCTTTTAAAGTCACTCAGACCATTGTTTAGGTTTGAGGGTTAAGGAATTTGGAGGGACAATTTTTGGCTGTTAAAGAAACGTATTGTATGCATTTACTCAGCCCATCTCAAGAAATGAAATCAACAACAATATCTTGTTAAACCCTTCATGTATGTGATTATAGTTGATAATTTTCTACATCCATTTTTATTAGTTACTTTATTTGTTTTAGAATGCATTTACCTGTTATTAAATCTTATTTATCTACTTGAATTAATATTTGCATATTATCTCAACTTTTCTTACTTATTTTCTCTGTTGGGGAAAATGCATAAAAGTTGTAGTCTTGGAAATATGTTGCAAACATTTTATTATACAGGGTCCCTTGAGTAAGAATCAACCGGACTTCAATGGATTTTTACTAACTTATGCATGTATTATTTATGTGAATTTAATTTTAGTAGAATTTTATTTTATAGATAGCATGTAGTTAAGTAATTCTTTATTCATGTTTGCCCAATTCTATTGTTTATTTTAGTATACTTAAGCAATTTACATATGAAGTAACTAGTGATATGTTAATCCTTATGTCTGCTATTTTATTCTTTGTTTTCTCTATGGTACGGCTGTTAACATTTTTGTTTATTAATTTTTGTATCTTCAGGTTATGAGAGCACATTTTAGAAATTTACTAGGGACTGTCACAAAGTTGTGGAATAATGGAATCAAAAGTTAATGGATTATTGCAATGCTATACACAGTAGCAAAAACAAACAAAGAGATAATAAATAAATTAATTTTAAAAACCGTGTGGAAAAGGAATGAACAAACTGGTACTGGCATACAATGGAATATTATGCATCTCTAAAAAAATAATGAAATGGTGAAACATTTTATGATAAAGAGGAATTTGGATGTAATTATGCTTAGCAAAATTCTTTGCCACTATAAAATCCAAGAAGCTGGATTACATGAAGACAGATGCAATATCAGTTTTAGAGGAAGGCTTATTAAAAACCTTCAAAATGCAGATGACACAACTTTGCTTACCAAAAATGAGAATGCCTTAAAGCACTTGCTGATGAAGATCAACAATTGCAGCCTTCAATAAAAATTGCAAATCAATATAAAGGAAAGAAAAATCCTCACATTTGGACCAATGGGAAACATAAAGATAAATGGAGAGCAATTGAATTTGTTTAGGATTTTGTCTTGATTGAAACCATAATAAATGCTTGTGGAAGAAACTGTCAAGAGATCAAAAGACACATTGCATTTGGTAAATCTCATTCCCAAGTCCACTTTAAAGTGCTGAAATGCAAGGATGTGACTTTGAGGACTAAGGTGTGCCTGCCCAAGCCATGGTATTTGCAATCACCTCATGTGCATGTGAAAGTTGGACATCAATTAAGGAAAACCCAAGAAGAAATGTTTTTGAATTGTAGTGCTGGCTAAGAATATTGAAAGATCTATGACTGCCTAAAGTACAAACAAATCTGTCTTGGAATAAGTACAATCAGAATGCTCCTCAGAGGCAAAGATGATGAGACTTCATCTTATATACTTTGGACATGTTGTCTGGGGAGACACTTTTCAGTCCCTGAAAAGTGAAGTCATGCTTGCTAAAATTCCAGGGCAGCTAAATGGAGGAAGACCCTTGAGGAGATGGACTGATACAGTGGCTTCAACAATGGGCTCAAGCATAGCAATTGTGAAGATAGCACAGGGTGAGTCTTGTTTGTTCTTTTGTACATAGGGTCACTTTCCAGTGGAAAGGACCAATAGCACCTAACAACAGCAACAACAGCAGCAAGAACAAGAGCAACAACATTCTCAGCAACATAAGTCAGTCTGATAAAGTCAAATTTTATATGACAACACTTTTACAAAAATAAAAATATTTGGATTCTTTTTGTTTTTCAAATCAAAAGAAGCAGACTTTGAAGGCTACCATAAGTCCAGGAGGGAGGGAAAGGGGCAAAGAAGAAATGATAAGGGTTTTGCGAGCACATATTTAAAACAATAGATTTTACTAGGCTGTGAGACTGAAAGGGCCGAAAAGTCACAATCCGAGCACAATAAACACCCCCTAGCATATAAGGGACAACACCCAAAACATATAAGCAAAACTGACCACATATGTTGAAGGGATTTACAGATAAAACAGATTTATAAGCAGCAATACAAGACAACAGGACATCACTCTCTCAGCTTGAGGTCATCAATGCTTCCTTCTCCCTGCATTTGGGGGGCATTGAGTTTGGGGACCAAAGGCATACAGCAGGATTCCCTTGCTGAAGAATCTGAACTTCAGGTAAATACACTTCCTTCTCCCTGAGGTTGGTTGTCCCTGAATTTCTGGAACCAAGAAGTACACTGGTAGAATTCCATTCCTGAAGGCAGTGCCACTAACAACAGCCCTCAGAACCAACGACCATTCTTGCAAGCCACTGATCTTCTGATAACATTGACTCTTGTGCTTAATATTTGCTTCCTTGTTTATGAGATTTGAATGTATGACTCTCTTTTAAGAGCTTAGTAGTACCCCTTCTGTGTGAGATATCTCCACTAAGAGCCTATGAGCAGAGGGAGCAAAGTATTAATGTTTTAATATTAGGCCTTATATAAAAGTATAACTTTTTATTGCAGTTTAGCAATCTGTGTTTCAATAGATTTCTTAGTAATTCTGATACTCTTTCAAGTTTGGGAGCAACTGCTGCAAGCAATCATATTCTCTCTCTCTCTCTTTTTTCTTTTTGGTTGCCCTCTCTCTGTCTCTCTCTGTCCAGGATCACACACACAGGATAAAGCATGCCACACAGTGGCACAGCCCACTCATCAGAACCCTGACAGTCTCCCAAAAAAGATATCCTGTCATCTTAATTTCTCCTCTATTTTAAGTAAATCCCATAAAACAGAGACATTAAATTGTCTTTGTAATGCTTAGGTTTTACTCAGTAATAATCCCGTGGGGGTCAAGAATTTTCATTTCTTACAAGTCCCCAGGAGACGTTCATATTTCTCTTCTCTGGATAACATGGTGACAAGCACGATATCCACAAGTGGATGGGTCAGGAAAGGATCCTTACTCAGCCTAGGATCTCAGCCCCCACCTCACCCCCAAAAAAAGTTAATTGAAATTTTTCATGAATCTTGAAGTTATCTCTTATTTTCTTTTAATTATAAGTTTTTCAATATCTTACTTGCTATAGTTTTTAAGTGTTGCTCTGGTGACAAAATGTTGCCACTTTGATAGAAATGTGGCAACTTGTGCCAATTTAGAATGCTTTACCTTGTCAACTTTTCAATATAATCTGTATATTGAAAGACCAAATCTTATTTGGTTGAACTTTTTATTCAATTATAAATACAGTGGAATAAACATCCTAGGTGCATAGTCTATAGATTTGCCTCTATTTTCATGGACTCTATTGCCTATTTTTCTTTCCTGCATATTCCATTTTTATTCTGTTATACATTTTTTTTCTATTTGGAGAGCTAGTTTAAATAACACATTCGCTTAGCTTCTATTTGTGTGTCATTATTTACTTTGTTCTTGAAAAATTGTTTGACCAGATATTTTAATCTGGGTTCAGGATACATTCCTGTAGCATTGGCACAGTAGTGCCACTTTCCTCCACACATTATGAATTAGTTATCCTTGTAATTTTTATAAGGATAACTATTATTTACATCTGGCTGTTTTAAAGTATTACTTTGTCTTTTTCCCCTCCCAAAGGTTGAATTAGGATGTGTCTTGGGGTGCACTTTGGGATGTTTTTTTCCCTTTGAAACTCTGAGTTTCTTGGGTCAGAAAGTTTAGAATAAAAGCAGACTTCAAAAAATTTGTTTGAAAAATGTGATTAAAAGATCATGCATGATCACACTTGTTGGTGTGCTGCTTCCATGTGGGCTTTGTTGCTTCTGGGCCAGATGGCCGCTTGTTTACTTTCAAGTCTTTAAGTCCCCAGACGCTATAGGTCTCGATAGCCAGGCACCATCAGCCTTCTTCACCACCCTTA
>NW_022111373.1:64030787-64033651 GCF_000313985.2 Echinops telfairi
GGGCAACAAATGTATAGATGTGCTTTACACAATTGATCTATGTATTGTGATGAATTGTATGAGCCCCAATAAATTGATTAATAAAAAAAAAAAGATCATGCAAAATTTCTACAAAATTTTTGAAACTCCACTATATGTTTGTGGCCACATTTGGGGTGTGTTCAACCATTTCTTCACTGTCTTGTATAATTTCTATTCTTCCTTTGAGGCATTGATGTATTAAATCTTCTGTAAAAATATTTAAGATATTTTTTTCACTGTCTCTTCATTCTATTTTGTTCTAATTCTGATCTAGTGAATTATATCAATGTATCTTCCTAGTTACTAATTTTATAATTTTTTCATCTTCACTCTACTATTTAATCAACTTAAGAATTTTATTAAATTTAGTCATAATTGTATTTGGTTTTTAATATTCCTGTGGTTTATTTTTACCATCCATTTCTTTGCTGATATCTGTTTTTCATAGTTTAAAGAGTTACAGCTTTGGAAAGCCACAGGAGAAGTTCCACTCTCTACCACAGGGTCACTGTGACTCAGAGTTATCTAGACGGCAGTGAGTTTATTTTGAGTTTTGATCTCTTGTATCTCTTATTCTAGTGAAATGGAATTAAGCTGGTAGGTTTTATGAGCCACACTTTACTAGAAATTGCTTGGGGGTATGATTTGCCCAAGAAAAATAACATCTTCATCAAAGCCATATTTTTATGTCCTCCTCTCAACTGTCATCACAACTCTCAGGAGGGACCCGTCCCTGGAAAATGACATCATGCTTCATAAATTACAGAATGATCTCTAAATAAGAAGACCCTCAAGCAGATGGATTTAGACAGAGGCTGCAATAATGAGCTCAAACATAACAAGAATTTTGTAGATGGCCCAGCATCAGTCAGTGTTTGGTTCTGTAGTACAGAGGGTCATGAGGGTCATGAATCACAATCAATTTAATGGCATCTAACAACAAACTAACAACTTTCCAACTGAACATACAGGCAATACTACTGGTGAGTCAAAGTTGACAAACACCCTTCAGTTGTTAGTTACTACCAAAAAGATTATTTCCTAAAACTGGGATAACATGTTATATAACTTCCAGTGTGCTCTTTGGCCTAGCTACATAAGAGATAACTGCTTTCTCTTTCAGACATCGTGTTCTCTTACTCTAAATCCTATATGTGATTTGCCTCTACTTCACCACTTGATTTGGGATTTCAATCATTTGTGGACCTGATTTCACTGGCTTTTCCAATCTTGTGGATGAGGAGCATCATCCCGATGGATATCTGAACTTCAGGTTTTGGACTTACCAGAACCCAGAACCACAGGAACCATCTCTTAAAAAGTCCATGGGTTCTAGGAGATATTACATGGGATGCCAAGACCCTGGGTACCAAGAAAAATACTAAGAGAAGCAGATGTTGCTAATATCACAGATAATGAAGTGGTATAGTATTTTGGAGAGTTTAAACATTTGAAACATCTTTAATAGCCAACTCATTGAGAAAAGTCTTATATTTAACTTTCTAAAATAAATTAACCTCTGAATAATTTAGGTTTATTCATACATTATCTGTTTAATTTTGTTTGATTTTGTTTTCTCCCAGTCTAAAGTCATATGACGAATGGTTTTTACAAAATACATACTATTGGAAATTAGATAAGAATCATCAAGATTAACAAATGTTTCTCATGATTTCCCCCTGGTAAGATTGGAGAGTTGCATCATAGCATTATTTAATATCATTGATTTGCTTAGCTAATTAAGTTGGATTTCTTGAGCTTCACTAAAATCCTAAAGTAAGAGATTATGCAGAGATTTTAAGCATTTTACATTCACCTTGATTACATATACTCATCCTTAAATGTACACATCACTAAATTCATACTGCAGAATAGGTGTATGTATACATACTTGTAGGTAAGTACTTTGGATATATTATCAGGAGAGACAAGACTGTAAAAGGACATCATGTTTGGTAAAGTAGAAGAGCAGCAAAAAATAGGAAACCCATAAAAGAAATGGATTGAGTCAATGTCTGCAACATTAAGCTCAAAGATAACAACTACAACATAGCATAATAGGCCCTGGTAGTACTGTTGTTGTACATAGGTCAGTATGATCTGGAGCTAATTGCGTGGCTCCTAAAACAGGAGCAACATGGTGCGATCATGTTGGTTGTTGCCTACATGTTGTTATTGTTGTTAGGTGCCATCAAGTTGGTTCCAACCTACAGTGACCTTATGCACAACAGAACAAAACACTGCCAATCCTGCACCATCCTCACAGTTGTTTCTGTGCTTGAGCACATTGTTGAACTACAATTTGTCTTCTTGATTGCCTTTGCTCTTTTTCGCTGCCTACTTACCAAACATGGTGTCTTTCTCCAGGGACAGGTCTATCCTTACAACATAACTGAAACACGTAAGATGAAAATTGCCATCCTTGCTTGTAAGGAGCACTCTGGCTATATTTCTTCCAAACCTGATCAGTTTGCCCTTTTGGCAGCCCATGTACTTTCAATATTCTTCTCCAGCACCATAATTCAAATGCATTGATTCTTCTTTATCTTCTTTATTGAATGATAATCTTTAACAAGCATATGAGAACAACCACTGATTTAAATATGAAAATAAAAATGTTTTAATGTAATATTTTTAAAATATTGTATTTAAACATTTAAGTATTAAATCATCAGGAAATATCAGTGACTGTGCCTGCATACATGGCACAAAATATGCACCGGCCTGCATCTTCTTTGCTGGATATTACAACTGGAAACAGGTAACTGCAGTCACTATTTTTAGACTGTGTCGTACTGCGCTCTTTTCTGAGATTTAAGAGTTGGCCTGAAGCCTTTGCCCTC
>NW_022111373.1:64034664-64038451 GCF_000313985.2 Echinops telfairi
TAACTCAGGGGTTATATTCAGTATTTAGTGGAAAAGTTGATTTCCCTGTCTTGGCATCATATAAATATATTTAAGTGGAAGCAACAGAAAATAACAAAGACAGATGGTTGATTGTAACCTTATTTAAAGAATGATGGGGAAAAAGAAAGAAAAACTATGTAAGTAAGTTCAAAGCAAACGGATATATTAAAGTTAAAAAACATTGTCTAAGGAATTATAAATAGAAAAGTCAATAACAATAAAACCAATAAACATATTAGGAGGAAGGAATTGGAGGTTATAAAAAAGGAAAAGTATAATTTTGTCACTTAATTCTTTTACATCCAAGTTTTATGTGGTTCTGATTTAAGGAATTAAAGAATATATGGGAAAATAAAAATAACTTGGCCCTATTGTCAGTTTGTCATACTCTGGTAGCTTGTGTGTAGTTGTGATGCTGGAAGTTATGTCGCCACTATTTCAAATACCTGCAGGGTCCTCTAAAGTAAACAGTTTACAGCAGAACTTCCAGACTCAGAATGACTATAAAGTAGCAAAAGTTATCCATTTTTGAGGGATTAGCTACCTAAAAACTTTATAAATAGCAGTAAAACATTGTGAGATATAGTGCTGACAGCCCCAGATACTGGAAGGTACTAAAAATACCACTGAAGAAAAGGAGACTTCTCTCAACAGGTGTTCTTTGGGGTGCCATGGAGCTAATGCCAACTCCTAGCGACCCTGGGTATACAGAGGAAACATGATCGCACCTGCACCAGCCTCACAGTTTCACTTTCCAGCCCATTGTGCCAATTCATTTTCTCAGTCTACCTCTGTTTTGCTGCCTCTCCTTTACCAACATGTGGGCCTTTCCAGGTCTCGTCTCCTCTGATAAAAGGTCCAACCTACATGAAGGGAAGTCTCCCCAGTTTTGTTTCAAAGGAGCAATTTGGTTGAGTTCTTCAGAACAGATTTGTTTTTTCTCTTGGCAGTCGATCATACTTTCATTGTTCTTTCTCAGCACTTTTTCCTTTTTCTTTGTAACACAAAGACATTGATTCTTCTTTTGTCTTCCAGAGTCAATATCCAATTTTCCCCTGTAGATGAGGCAAAACAAATACCATGGCTTTTGCCAGGCACATTTTATCCTCAAACTAACCTCCTTGCTTTTCAACACTACAATAAAGGCCCCGGGTAGCAGCTTTACCATATGTAACACATAGTTTGATTTCTTGACTGCTGGTCCGTGAACATCGATCGTGGATGAATGCAGGAAGAAACTCTTGATAAAGCCGATCATTTTTCTGTGTGTCATAATGCTACCTTTAGTCTAGTTGTGAGGATACTGGTCTTTACACTTAGTTGCCATCCATATTGAAACCTGACATTCTCATTCTTCATCAGCAAGTGCTTCAAGTCCTCCTCACTTTCAGCAGGCAAGGCTTTGTCGTCTGCATATCATAGGATGTGACTAAGCCTTCCTCCAATTCTGATGCCACATTCTTCATCAGATAAGCCAACTTCTCGAATTATTTGCTTAGCATACAGATTGAATAAGTATGGTGAGAGGATACAACCCCGACACACACCTTTCCTGATTTTAAACCATGCACTTGTTCTGATCACAAACTTTTGATCTATGTACAAGTCTTTAATGAGCACACTGAATATCCTGGTATTCCTATTCTTCTCAAGGTTACCTATAAATATATTTTTTATGTTCCACACAGTCGAATGCAGTTTCATAGCCAGTGAAACCCAAGTAAACATATTTATTGTATTCTCTGCTTTCAACCGAGTCATCTGACATCAGCAATGATATTCCTTGTTTCATGTCATCTTCTAAGTCAAGCCTGAATCTGTAGTAGCTCCCTGTCAATGTTGGATCCAATTGCTGTTGCATCATCTTCAGCAAAATTTTATATGCATGTGATATCAATAATACTTTTCTATGGTTTGTTGGGTCACTTTTCTTTATAATGGGTACAAATTTGGATCTCTTCCAATCAGTTGGTCAAGTTGATGTCTTCCAAATTTTCTGCCATACAAGAATGAGAGTACTTCCAGTGTTTCATCAACTTGTTGAAAACTTTCAGTTGACATTCCATCAATTCCTGCAACCTTGTGATTCGCTAATACTTTCAGTGCAGCTTGAACTTCTTCCTTCAGCACCATAGTTCTTACTCATATCCTACCTCCTGAAATGGTGGACAGGTGACTAGTTCCTTTTGGTACAGTGTCTTTGTGTATTCTTTGCATTTCCTTTTGATGCTTCCTGTAGCATTCACTATCTTGTCCAAAGAATATTTTAAGATTGCAAATCGAGACTTGATAATCTTTTTGTGATTTTAGTTGAACATATGCTGAGCATATTCTTTCTTTTTGGTTTTCTAAGTCTAGGTCTCTGTACATTACATCATAATATTTTATTTTGTCTTCTCAAGATGCCCTTTGAAATTATTTCAAATCTATGACTTTATTCTTTCTTCCATTAGCTTTAGTTACTCTTTGATTAAGAACAAGTTTCAGTCTCCTCTAATCCCCTCTGATCTTTCCTTTTTTCCTCGCTCTTTAATGACCATTTGCTTTCTTCATGAATGATCTTCTTGATATACTCCACAGCTCATCAGGTGTTCTGTCATTAGGGTTCAATGAATCAAATCTATTCTTGAGATGATCTCAAAACTCAAATGAGATTGACTCAAGGTAATATTTGACTCTTGTGGACTTGTTTTAATTTTCTTCATCTTTAACCCAAATTTCATATGAGCAATTGATGGTCTGTTCTATATTCATTCCCTAGCCTGATTTTAACTCTTGATATGGAGCTGCTCCATTGTGTCTTCCCACATGTAGTGCATTTCATTGCTGTGTATTCTGTCTGGAGTAGTCCTTGTGCATAGTCACCTTCTGTGTTGTCTAAAAAAGGTATTTTCTATGAACAAGTTATAGTTCTTAAAACATTCTATTATTCAATCATCAACTATGTTTCTATCATCTAGCCAATATTTTCCAACTACTGTTCCTCTCTCTTTGTTTTCAATATTGAATTCCAATCACCAATGATTATCAATATATCTTGATTACATGTTTGATCAATATTCTACTCCAGTCATTGGTAGGATTCTTCAATTTCTTCCTTACTAGCTTTTGTTGGTGGTTCATAAATTATGTTTAATTCAGTGAATTCCTTTCATTTCATTTAGTTGCTTCCTCAGCAATTTGATTATCTCCACATAGAATATTTCAATATTCTAACTACACATCTGACTCTATTTTTTCTGGTGTTTCAATTTAAGAAATGTCCAAATGTTTGTTTGATTTTTTTAGTTTTCTATCTCTAGGTATCTGCATGTTTTATTTTGATATTTTGCTTTGTCTTCTTACACCACTCTTTGAAGTTTTCTGTTCAGCTTTTTTATGTGACTGTTTCTTCCATTTGCTTTACATCTCTAGATCCTAGAGCAAGTTTCAGAGTATCTTCTCACATGCATGCTTGTGTTTTCTTTCTTGCCCACCTTTTTCATGACTTTTTGCTTTCTTCAATTTTGATGTTCTTAATAATGTCCCATAACTTATCAGGTCTTTGTTAATAAAGTTTGTGCATTAAACCTCTTAAGATAGCTTCTGAATCAAGAAGAGTATATGGAAGGTTGTATGTTGAGTCTCATGAGTTTGTTTTCATTCCTGAAGGGAATCAACTTGAACTTGCACATGAGCAAATGGTATTCTCTTCCATAGCAAGCTCTGGCCTTGTTGTGACTGATAATATTAAGCTGCCACATTATCTCTTTCCACAGATGTAGTT
>NW_022111373.1:64039715-64041565 GCF_000313985.2 Echinops telfairi
ATTTACTTTTGAACATTTTGCTTTTAAATAATCTAGCATTGTTAAACTATTTACATAGAAGTGAACAGTATATACACAATTACACTGATTTAGTGTTAGTAATATTTTGTGGCTTTGGGCTCCAAGTAAAATTAAATCCTTGAAATTTCAGCCTTCTCTCGCTTTCTATTATAAAACTGTTTATTTGTCAGATAGTGAGTTTTTTATATTGAAGTACAATTATTATTGAAGTATGTAGTCTCTGATGTTCATTCTCATCAAACAAGGTTGTATATTCTCCATATGACAACTTGCTAATGCATTCAATCATTCTACCCTGATGTATCATGCAACTTCAAATAATACAGATTCTCAGATTGTTTCCTCAAAGATGCAGATTAAATAATATGGTGAAAGGATGCAACCCAGACACTCACATTATCTGATTTTAAGTATACCCTTGTTCTATTTAAATGATTGCCGCCTTCTCTATGGACAGACTCCACATTTAACACTTTTAAATGTTCTTGTATGTTTTTTCTTAGAATTCTCATCCAATATTGAATACCTTTGCAAGCAGAATAAAACATAACTAAGCATCATCTGCTTTCAAAGAAGGTCCAGTTGACATCGATGGTGATATCTCCAGTTCCAGTTTTGTTTTGGAATCCTGATTCTGCTTCTGGCAGCTACCTATTGATGTACTGCTGTAGTTGGTTTTTAAATATCTCCAGCAAAAATTCACTTGCATGCTTTATTAAAAATACTGCTCACTTATATTTTCCTTCTGGTTGCTCACCTTTGTGAAGCTGAATTTTCCCTCTTCCTTATCTAGTTGGAATAGGTCAAAATAACCCCTATATTGCCACATTCTTTCACTGACACCTTTTAAAATTTTTATTGGAGGCTCTTACAGCTCTTATCATAATCCATACATATATCCACTGTGTCAAGCACATCTGTACATATGTTGCCATCATTATTTTCAAAACATTTTCTTTCTACTTGCGCCCTTGGTATCAGCTCCTCATTTTTTCCCTCCCTGCTCCAAGAACCTGTGATAATTTATAATTTTTGTTCCTGTCTTATACTGACCGCTATCTCCCTTCACCCACTTTTCTGTTGCCTTCCCCATGGGAGAGGGTCAAATGTCGATCATTGTGATCAGTTTCTCCTTACTTCCCCCACCCTTCCCTTACCCTCCTAGCATTGTTACTCCCATTATTGGCCCTGAGGGGTTTATCTGTCCTGGATACCCAGTGTTGCAAATTTTTATGTATACCAGTGTACATTTTCTGGTCTAGCAACATTTTAAGGTAGAATTGGGGTCATGATAGTGGAGGTGGGGGCGGGGGGGAGCATTAAAGAGCTAGAGGAAAGTTGTGTGTTTCCTCTGTGCTATACTGCACCTAGACAGACTTATCTCTTCCTTGTGGTCCTTCTGACAGGGGATGTCCGATTGGCTATTGATGGACTTTGGGTCTCCACACTTCCCTCCCCCTCATTGACATCAATTTGATTTTGTTTTGTTTTGTTTTCATTGACAATTTTACACTTCAGGATGGATCTTGAAATTTTCTTTTATATATTTATGTATTTGTTTATTTTTAAATCATTTTATTGGGGCTCTTACAGCTCTTATAATATTCCAAGCATCAATTTTATCAAACATATTTGTATATATGTTGCCATCATCATTTCCAAAAATGTTTTCTACTTGAGTTCTTGGTATAAGTGCTTCTTTTTTCCCCTCTCTCCCCTCCCTCCCACCCTCATGAATCTTTGATCAGTTATATATTATTAGTATTTCCTGTCTTACACTGTCCATTGTCTGCCTTCACCCACATTTCTCTTATTTGTCCCCTTTTTTG
>NW_022111373.1:64042820-64047958 GCF_000313985.2 Echinops telfairi
TTATAAATTAGTATATTTACATATATACATGCTTATAGCTATACCTCTTTACATAGCCTTTGCCTCCTATTATTTTCCTATATTTCCTTTCACCTTCCTCCTATCACACTATCATGCTCGCCCGCCATTCAGCTCTCAGTAATTCTTCTCGGATACACCGAACTTGGTTAAACCTCACCAGGCATTATATGCCCTCCTTGCCATCGCTTCAGATCTTTTGTTGTTCCTTTATCCCTGAGTTTGTTGGCTCCCCACTCCTCCTCCCCACCCCCTCCTATCCCATGTCCCCTGGGACTGCCAATCCCATTGTTTTCTCCTCAGGACTTTTTGTCCTGCCTATCTTATATAGGTAAACATAGGACAAAAAAATAGTTCCAGGTCTGTCTGCTGACCCTTGCGTATGTTTCTTATCAAGTGTGATGAGGTACCAAGCCCTGTCCCCTGAGTCAGATGTCTATTTTATAGATTCCTTGGGGACTTCATTACTTTGCTCCCCTTGCTGATCTGTTGCACTCCCTTTGTGTTTCAATCATTGTGCATTGGGCAGATGGGGCACACTTTCCGGACAGTGTATCCATTGCTGTCACCCATAGTACTATGGGTCAGTGAGGGAATGTTGTGTCCGGTGATGGGGCCTGCCCTATGTTCCTCTCTTGCATTGGCTGCTCTGAGCAGGGATGTCATCCCCTGGCTTGGTGGGCAATGATGAGGTTCTCTTTCTCTCTCTGTTCACTTCCATGTGGTCTGGATAGACTGTACTCGCTCTCTTCCTGGCCTATATCTTCAGTGCTGTCTTCTGTATTGCCTCCTTCTGGGGAGGGGTCAACATAGGTTGGCTTGGGCCCAGCCCCATCCTCCTCTCTGTTAGTTCTCTGCTCTGTGTTAGTGTATTGTCCTCAAGGCTTGGCGCTCTAGGATAGGGTCTGGTCCCTCTCTCCATTTTCTGTGTAGACAAAAACAATACCCTCCTCATGGGTATATTAGCGCCCCATTCCCCATCACCTTCATTTGCTGTTTCCTTTTTTCCTTCCTCCTCTCTTTCCCTGTCATTTTTAGTTGGCTGCCATCCAAATCCCTGAGTTAGGTCAGACTCCTGCTAAAATGCCTGGACCTCGACCTGGGATTTATGCCTTAAGTGACTTATCCTGTATGCCCATTGTACTTTTTGAGCTTACCTCAGTGGACTCAAGTTATACTTGTCCCTTTGTGCTTAGCTAACTTAGTTTAGCGTAATATCCTCCAACCCTTCCCATGAGGCAATGTGCTTCATGTGTTCATCACAGATTTTTAGGGCTGCATAATACTCCATTGTATGTATATACCAGAGGCTTTTAATCTATTCATTAGTGATGGAAATTAGACTGTTTCCAGGGTTCATGATTGTGAACTGCGCTGTGATGAACATTGAAGTGCAGATGTCTGGTCTTGGTCTGTTTCTTAAATCTTCTGGGTATATGTCCTCTAGGGGGATTACTAAATCATATGGTAGCTGGTTTTTCATTTGTTTTAGGTATCGCCAGATTGAGTTCCATATGGCTGTATCTATCTACAGGACCACCAGCAGTGGATAAGAGTATCTATCTCACCACACTCTCTCTAATACTTGTTTTCTGACTTTTTGAGTTGGGCTGTCTTTGAGGGTGTTTGCATTTCCCTTATAGCCAATGATTGGGAATATTTTCTCATGTATTTATTGGCCATTCAGATTTCTACCCTTGTCTTTTGTCTACTTCCTTAATGGGTTCTATGTTTATTTCTTGTTGTAGCTAGCAAAGTATTGTATATTTTAGTAATAAGCCCTTTGTTTGATGTGTCATTGCTAACAATATTTTCCAAGTCTATGAACACTCATATTACTCTCTTGGCAAAATCTTTCGATGTGCACAGGGGTGTTATCTTCAGTATATGCCATTTGTCAATTTGTGCCTCTTCTGTGATTGTGTCCTTCCCTATTTCCGATAGCCTGTGTATTCCCTGCATCAAACTTCGTATATTTGTCCCAATTTTCTCTGTGATGGCCCTAATAGTTTGGGGGTTTACTTTAAGGTTTATGCCCCACCTCAACTTTATTCTTATGCATGGAGTGGGGTGAGGGTCTTCCTTCATTTTTCTGCAGGTAGATATCCATTTTTTCCAGCACCATTTGTTGAAGAAGGCATCTGATTTTCATTTGATGTTTTGGGGACCCATATCAAAGATCATTTGTCTGTATGCTGATTATTTTATTTCTGAATTTTCTGTTCTTTTCCATTGGCCTGAATATCTGTCATTATACCAAAAGTACTCTGTTTTGACCACTGTGGCTGTATAATAAGTGTTAATGTCAAGTACAGCAAACCTTCCTACTTTGGCCTCCTTCTTGAGGAGTTCTGTGCTCATTCTGGGCTTCTTCCCTCTCCATATGAAGTTGGTAGTCAGTTTTTCCAATTCCTTGAAAAAAGATGTGGTGTTTCTATCGGGATATATTAAACTTATACAGTGCCTTGGGCAAAACTGACATATTAGCTATACTGAGTTTTCCAATCCATAAGCATGGGATATTCTTCCATTTGTGGAGGTCATTTTTGGTTTCTTATAATAGTGTTTTTTGTTTTTTTTTTTTTCATTGTACAAATCTTTTGTTTTTTGGTTAAGTATATCCTTAGATATTTCAATTAGTGTTTTGCTATTGTGAAGGGTACTACCTTTATTTTAGTAATAAGACTTTTTCTTTAGTAATAATGTTCTCTTACGTGATCTTGTCCAATATGTATATATATACTGCATATACTCGTGCATAAACCTAGTTTTTCAGCACATTTTTAAATGCAGTTTTTGTGGTAAAATTAGGTACCCTGGCTGATATTTGGGTCGGCTTATAGTCGAGTATATGTGGTACTAATCCTTTAGACTTCTGATTGTTGAGCTTCTATCCTGTCACTCTGTCATATTCCTCTATCATCTGCAGCACTCCTCTTGTGGAGATTTTGGGATTTACAATATATAAAATCAAATCATCTGCGAATAATGATAGTTTCATATCTTCTATCCCCAGAAGAATCCCTTTAATGTCTTTCTTTTGCCTTATGTTATTGGTGAGATGTTGTTAGGGTGGACTTCCGATATGGTGCTGAATAAAAGAGGGGACCAGGGGCATCCTTCTCAGGACCCCTTTTTCAGTGGAAATGTTTTCATTTTTTCTCCATTCACTACTACAGTGGCTGTTGGTTTTTCATATATGGTTTTATTATATTGATTAATTTCAGTTCCATTCCCATATTGTTGAGTGTATTAAACAGAAATGGGTGTTGGATGTTGTCAAATGCTTTTTCTCTGTCTAGCTATCTTATCATTTGGTTCTTATCCTTTTTCCTGTCCATGTGGCAAATAATGTTGATGGACTATCAGATATTGAACCATCCCTGCATCCCTGGAATGAATCTTACTTGGTCATAATGAATTATTTTATTTTTATACTTCTATATTCTATTGGCTGATAATTTGTTATACTTCTATATTCTATTGGCTGATATAATTTTTATATCAGTGTTCATTAGAGATATCAGTCTGTACTTCTCGATTCTTGTGGAATAAAGGATGCCTGCTTTAGGTATCAGTGTTACAGTGATTTTATAGAAAGAGTTTGGGAGTTTGCCATCCCTTTTTATGCTATGGAAGAGATTGTGTAGGATTGGTGTCAGTTCTCCCCTGAATGCTTAGTAAAATTCTCATGTGAAGGTGTATGGCCAAGGGGTTTTTTTAGTTGGCAGTCCTTTGATAACCTTATCTATTTATTTTATTGTTGTGTGTCTGTGGAGGTTCTTGATATCCATCTGCGATAAATTGGGGAGGGATTGTTTTTCAAGGTATTTGTCCAAGTCTTCCGAGTTGTTAAATTCATCGGAGTACAGGCTTTTACAGTGCTGTGTAACTAATCTCTTAATTTCATTACAGTCCGTTATAATTTCACCCATTTTATTCCTCATCCTGGCTATTGATATTTGTTCCTTCTTTTCTTTGGTTAGGTTTGCCAATGATATATTGACTGTAAATCCTTTCAAAGAGTCAGCTTTTTTGCTGCATAGATTTTTTGCACTATTTTCTTGTTTTCCCATTCACTTATCTCTGCCTTGAATTTTTATTATTTCTTTTCTCTTGCTATTGGTAGGATTATTCGATTGACTCTGTTCTAATTGTTGGTGGCTTTGTGACAAAGTGTCAATCACAATCAAAGGGAGTCTCTTTTCCTTTTTCATGTTGCATTTATCGCTATCAAGCTTCCTCTGATAACTGTTTTTGATACGTCCCAAAGATTTTGGTAAATTGTGTCTTGTTCCCATTGGTTTCTAAAAACTTCCTATTTTCATCTCTGATCTGGAGCACTCATTGTGCAATAGGGAGTTATTCATCCTCCAAATATTTGCCCTTGCTTGCTTAACCTCATTTTGTTGATTTCATGCCTTATTGCATAGTGGTCCAAGAGGGAAGTTTGAGTGATCTCTATGTGCTTGGATTTACTCAGGCTCTACTTGTGCCCCAACATGTGGTCTATCTTCAAATATGTGCCATGCTCACTTGAAAAGAATATGAAGTATTTTTATTAGGGTGAAGCGCTCTGAAAATGTCTAGTAGGTCTAGTTGCCTAATTGTAGAGTTCAGTTCTGTAGCTTCCTTCCCTATGATCTGCCTTTCTTGGAGAGTGGTGTATTAAAGTCACCTACTACGGTTGTTGTTGTTGTTGTTGTTGTTGTTTTTCATCTTTTGCAGCGTTTGATTGACAAATCCCCTGGGTCTCTCATTGGGCCTGTATATACAATTGTATGCTCACTTGTTCTTGGTCTACTGTTCCCTTGAACATTATATAGTGCTCCTCTTTATCTCTTGTTATGGCTTTCATCTTGAGGATGATCAGTTTTGGCAGAAATCAGGATTACAATCCCTACTTTCTTTGAATTGCTGTGTGCTTCATATATTTTTTGCCAGTCTTTAATTCTCAGTTTTTCCAGCTGGATGGAGGGTGGGAGGAATTGCCTTAGGTGGAGAAGATTGCCCTGGAGTCTGGCAGTGGCATGTGAATGGAAAGGTGGGGGGAGGAACTAAGAGGAATAAATTAGCCAGCCTCGACTTTGATGGAAAAGAAAGAAGAGAAAAAAAGTAAA
>NW_022111373.1:64058387-64064121 GCF_000313985.2 Echinops telfairi
GTGAATAAAATTGGGATTGGCTTTGACAGCACAGTGCCAAAGTGGCTCATAAGAACCTAATGACCATTTTAAGTTTTAAAAATGTATATACTGAAAGATAGTTTATTATTTTATAGAGTTAATGCCTTTAAAAGACAAATAAAAGAAGTACATAAAACCAGATGGTGTTATAGGAGCTTTTAAATGTTAATGAAAAATATTAAGTAATACCTGACAAAAACAATAAAATTGTTATTTAAGGTATTACCATATTAACTCTTGATTGGCATCTTAACTTGACATATTCTTTGTTTTATGTGAGGATTGGAGGGTGTATAATTTATCCTTAACCATCTTTTCACTATAGGAATAGGAACTAGACAACACTCAGTGGAATTGATATATTAGAATGTTCTCTGAACATTTTATGTTCCTATTTGCAATAACTCTTTCTCCTGAATTTGCAGCAATTATTCTGAAACTTTTTTAGCTCTTTGAACACTTTCAGGAATTGCAAATTCACTTATAATATTTCATGGTAATTTGGAGTGTGACAAATCTGAAATTAATGACAGTGTTTCATCCTCTGTTTCACAAATTTCCCTTTTATGTTTTTTTTCTTAAGTAGGAAATATAAGGTAATAGAAAAGTATTTCAAACTGTAATGATTTTATTAAATGTATAAATAAATAAATCTTACATACATAGTTGCATTTAATTTTTATACATGCAGACATAATGAACAGGTGCTTAGAATGTGCTATTCCACAGATGAATGTGAGGGGAAAAAAATAATGAACATACAAGGATTTCCATATTAGGCAGCTGCCCTGGTACGCACCTTAGAGAGAATCCTGAATATAAGTGCCACTTTAACAACCAATTATCAGAACTCAACAAAATATTAGTTATCCATTCTGTCCAAACTGTGTGAATCAGCTGAAATCCACCACTGCTCAAGATAGCAGAATATCACCTTATTTAGGAGAGTCCTAGTTGAAGTGATTAGTTTTGATTCAAAATGAGGTTACACTAGATATGAATAATTCCTAAATTTAATCAGAGTATCATCATAAGAGAAAAAATGAACAGAATGAATAGGGCAAACAGCCAGATGAAGACAGTGCCATGGAATGTTGTTAGATGTCATCAAGTTGTTGTTAGCTACCGTCACCCTATGCACACTAGATTTAAACCCTGCATGGTCCTGCAACATCCTTACAATTGTTCCTATGGCTAAATCCATTGTTACAGCCACTGTGTCAATCCATTTTGATGAAAGTTTTCCTCCTTTTCGCCACCCTTCCACTTTATCAAGCATAGTCATTCTCTGAGCACTGATGCTTCCTGACAACATGTCCAAGGTATATAAGAAAAGCCCTCTAAAGAGCATTCTGGCCATACTTTTTCCAAGGCAGTTTGGTTTGTACTTTCAGCAATCCATAGTAGTTGAAAAATTCTACTCTAGCACAATTCAAATGCATCCATTCTTCTTCAGAATTTTTTATTCAATATCCAACTATCACATGAATATTATATGATGGAAAATATCATGTCTTTGGTCAGGTACATTTTGTCCTCAAAGTAACATCCTTGATTTTCAATATCTAAAACGTGCTTGTGTGGCAGATTTACTTAAGGCAACAGGTCTTTTGATCTATTGACCACTGCTTTCATGAGCATTCATGGTGGATCCAAGAAAATCCTTGACAATTTCAACCATTTCTCCATTTGTCATCATGGTGCTACCTATTGGTCCAAGTGTCAGGATTTTGGTTTTCTTTACACTGAGATATAGTCCATAGGTTAGGTGCAATCCTTGATCTTCATCAGCAAATGCTTCCAAGTCCTCTTCATTTTCAGCAAGCAATGTTGTGTCATCTGCATATTGCAGATTTTTAATAAGACTTCCTCCAAACCTGAAGCCACATTCTTCTTCATTTAAGCCATTTTATCTGATTATTTGCTCAGCATATGGATTGAACAAGTATGATGAGAAGATACAACGCCTTTGCTGATTTTAAACCATTCAGAATTGCTTTGCTCCGTTTACACACTGCATCTGAATCCATGTGTAAGTTCTTCATGAGCACATTTAAGGGTTCTGGAATTCCCATTCTTCTCAATTTATTCATAGTTTATTATGGTTCACAAGGCTGAAAGCCTTGTCCTAGTCAATGAAACACAGTAAACATCTTTCTGGTATTCTGTACATTCAGCCAAGATACATCAGACATCAGCAATGATACCCCTTGTTCCACTTCCTCTCCTGATGTGGGCTGAACTTCTGACACCCCCTTTCAGTGTATTGCCGCAACCATTGTTAGATGATCTTTGGCAAAAATCTTCTCGAATGTGATATCAATGCTAATTTTCTATAGTTTGAGCATTCTTTTGGATCATCTTTCATTGGGATAGGCACAAATATGCATCTCTTTCAGTCAGTTGTGGTTCTCCCATGTGGTTCATATAAATGGCTATGGGAAGATCATGGACAAAAAAACAGATCATTGCTTCTAAGACTGATGGGAGCACTCACTTAGGCCATCAAGACAAAGAATATCCTCATCACTACTGGCTCAGAAGTTACGGCTTTTCCTGGAATCACGATTGAGAAAGATACAGTGGTGTCATCTACAGGTGCTTTGTCTTTAAAAATAGTTCCAGAGAAAATGGTTGTCATTGGGGCTGGAGTAATAGGTGTAGAGTTGAGGTCAGTTTGGCAAAGGCTTGGTGCAGATGTGACAGCAGAGTCTCCCTTCCAAATGTTCTGGTATATAGGTAAGTGACTTCTGTCAGCACTCCGCACCTTGCTGAAACATTTCAATTGGTATAAATTCTTGGAAACTTATTTTTGGCTAATGCATTCAGTGTAATTTAAACTTCTTTCAGCACCACTTGTCCTTGCTCCTCCGGAAATGGTGGAATGTCGACTAGTTCTTTATTCAAATTTGTGGATGTCTTTGCATTTTCAATCCCCCTTTGTAATTGTCTATTCAGTTCCTCAATTTCATTCTTTCTTCCATTAGTTTTAGCTATTCGAAGATTAAGAGCAAGTTTCAATGATTTTTGACTTCAACTTTGATCTTTTCTTTCTTTTTCTTTTTAATGATCTTTTGTTTTCCTTATGAATGATGGTCTTGATGTCCTCCCAAAGCTTCTCAGGTCTGCTGTCATTAATGTTAAAGGTGTCACACCTGTTCTTGAGATGTTCTTGAAATTCAAGTGGAAGAGACTCAGGTAGTATGTTGAATCTTATTTACTAATTTTACTTTTCTTCAGCCTTATCCTGAATTTACACATGAACAATTGTTGGTCTGTTCTATAGTCATCTCTGGGCCAACTTTTAGCTCCTGCTATTGTGCTTCTCCATTGTGTCTTCTCAAAGATGCAGTTAATTTGATTTCTGTGTATTCAGTTTGGAGAAGTCCATGTGTACAATCGTTATTTATCTGGTTGGAAAAAGGCATTTGTGATGAACAAGTTGTTGGTTTCACAAGATTCTATCATGTGATCTCCATGTTCATTTCTATCGCAAAGACCATATTTTCCAACTACAGTTCCTTCCTCTTTGTTTCCAAGTTTTACATTCCAATAATTATCAATTCATATTGATTTAATGTTTGATCAATTTCTGACTTAAGTTGTTAGTAGCATTATTCAGTGTCCTCACCACCTGCTTTATTGGTTGGCCCATAAATTTGAATAAGTTTATATTGATAGGATTTTCTTGAAGGCAGATAGATATAATACTATTATAGATAGCATTGAACTTTATCATGGATTTTGCAATGTCCCTTTGGACAATGAATGACACTCTATTCCTCTTGATTTTTTTATTCCTCACACAGTAAATCATATGATTTTCTGATACAAAACTATCAATTCCAGGACATTTCTGCTGATTAATTCCTATGATATTGATCTTTATGTGTTCCATTTCATTTTGATGACTACCAATTTTCCTACATCCATACTTCACATGTTCCAAGTTCTGAAAATTAGCAGATTTTTGCAACTATTTCTCCTAGCTTTGAGTCCTGTGACTTCAGTAAATGAAGATCCTGAAGGTTCCACTTCGACAGATTTACCTGACTCATGTCACCATGTTGGACTTCACTATGAGAAATCAGCTCCTCCACAGTTACAATTTAAGTGCCCTCAGACCTGAGGAGGCCATCTTCATGAACGCTCTCTGACAATGCTCTGCTTCCATTATTTAGGCCTTTAGTATCTGACAATGTCTCAATGTTTACCAGTAAAGTGTTTATTTTGTTTTATTTACTATGCCAAGGCATTTGGCGATGTAGTTCCTAACAAATGATGGATAGCCTTGAGACGAAGGAGATCCCTGGACCCTACAATGAGCTCATGCAGAAATGTACATCAATCAAGAGGCACTTGTGCAAACGGAACAAGGGGATATCACATGGTTTAAATTCAGGAAAGGCATGTAACAGGGTTGTATTCTCTCAATTTCTCTGTTCAAACTGTATGATGAGCAAATATTCAGTGAAGCTGGATTATGTGAAGAAGAACATAGCATCAGGATTGGAGGAAGGCTTAGTAACAATGAACAATATGCAGGGGATGCATCTTTGCTTGGAGGAAGTGAGGAAGACTTGAAACACTTGATGATGATCGAAGATTGCAGCCTACAGCATTGCTCACGAAGACCAAAATCTTCACAAAGGAACCCACATGTAACATCATGATAAATGGAGAAAAGCTTAAAGCTGTTAAGCATTTAATCTTGCTTGGATCCACAGCCAATGCTCATGGAAACAAGAGGCAAGCCCTCAGACCTCACATTACCTTGGGTAAATCTGCTGCTCAAGGCCTCTGCTGTGTGTTGAAAATCAAGGGCGCTTCTTTGCGTTCTTAGATGCCACCTGCAGAAGCCTTGGTATTGTCATTCACTCCATGTGCATGTGAAAACTGTATACTTAATAAGGAGCCAGAAGAGTTTATGCATTTTCATTGTTGTGATGACAAAGAACATTGAAAGTATCCTGGACTTCCCAAAAGACAAGCAAATCTCTTTAGAAATAAGCACAGCCCGAGTGCTCCTCAGAGGCAAGGATAGGGAGACTTCATGTTCATATTTTGGACACGTTATCAAGAGAGACTAGTCCCTAGAGAAGGGCATAGCTCTTTTTAAAGTAGAGGGCAGCAAAGGAAAAGAAGGCTTTCAATGAGATTAATATGATGCCTGCAATAATGAGCTCAGGCATAGGACCAATTGTGAGGATGACCCAGGACCAGGCAATGTCCTATTCTCTTTTACATGTGGTCACTGTAGGTCATAACTTATGTGATGGAATCTATTGACCATAACATGATTTGACTAATAACCAATGGTGGCAATTCGATTTTAGATGCATTCTATAGGGGTATAGCCCAACCTACCAATTAGGACATAGCCTCATGAAGCATCCTTGGAGGTGTGGCCTTTTCTACAAGTGAGATAATGGGAACTTCTCCTCTCTCTCTTGCCTTTCACCTTCAGCCATGCTGGGACTCTGCACCTGCCTCCACATGTGTCCCATGTAAATCGCTGAGCTTTGGATTTAACCTCCAAGTTATCTACTCCCTGCCTTGTTTCCACAAACCCACGCACATCTGCTTTGACAGCCTATGAACCTTCTGCATCCCACTTCACCTTTCTGTTTCCTCAGCCTGTGTTTATGTGAGTCTGAAGCGGGCCCTGACCAACATATGACCCATGAAGTTAAGTTGGACTGGGCTAGGATAC
>NW_022111373.1:64064605-64067697 GCF_000313985.2 Echinops telfairi
AAAAATTTAAGGGAAAATAGAATTAAAGATAATGGCACTTTTCTAGTATATTTTTAAGCCCTATTGTTTTGGGTTTTTTTTTTTAAACTCTATTGTATAAATATTTTGAAAAGCACTCTGACCTATGAACAGCAGTGGTTATGCCAAAATAACAGATATAGAGCTATAATTAAAGGAAAAAATAATTTTAAAGTAAAATGAAAATTTGTGGATGGAAAAATTGTTCATTCTCTCCAAATTTAGTCCTTTTTTTACCATTATGTAGTAGAAGACATCTCCATGAGATTATTAGATTGACTTTTGCTTATACACTAATAAGCCTAAACCTTGTGATCTTTATATTAGAAACATTGATGTCACCTTTTTATATTCAAGAATTTGCCTGGGTAGAGGCAGGTACTAGTAGATTCAAGACCCTGGGTATTTTTAATGTTGTGATTCACACTATGTCATGTGGGATTGGTCATTTCCGCATAACGTTCATTTTTTATAACCTGAGTTTTCCCTGTATCTCATATTATTCTAATGTCACCTCATTAGTATTATAGTTTCTTCCATTTAAAAAATGGTAGGCATTAGATCATTAAGAGAAATGAACAAATAAATTAACTTTCAAATTTATAGATATTAATTTTGAAAAATTAAAAGAATTCTCATTAAAAATTAAATGTTGATATATTATGTATGATTATTGAATTACATAGGTTAAAAATCAACATCAAATGTATTCATATCTGTTTAAAATAGATGTAGTGCATTATGTTGCTTTATCAAATATATGAGAAAGTTAAAACATTTCTTTCAATATAGTTCTTCATAATCACACGTGTGCACACACACATATATGTATATGTACATGTGCACATACAAATAAAAGGAGAAGAATCATCTTTTTGTCATTCATATGGTTCACTTGAATTTAGAGTTTTTCAATTGATATAAGATACTTAGAATTTACTGGATTTGTAATAGTAAATTTATTGTAAAAGCTTCAAATTTATTATTCCTATCCTTTTGGAAATAATAAGTTCAGCATATGAGCTGAAAAACATTCAGACTAAGCTATGGTATTTTATTTCTAAATACCATTATTATGTACTCTTGGGTTGTAGAAAGACTATAATAAATTAGCTTTTAGGATTGTGTTTTCTGGGCTGGGCTTTTTCTTAGTAAATTTTAAAATAAATTCCCTTTTAGCTCAGACCCTTTGATGTGTCTTTTCTGGTTTATTTTTCCCCTTAACTGGAAAAACAGAAAAATGAACTAATTTGTTTATTCCAAGCACTGTGTGATTATCTTTCTCCAACATGCTCACAGACACAGCCAGGGTCTACAAAGACTGATAAATGAGCTATTTACTTGATACAGCAATAATCAGATTTATTGGAGGCCACCTATTGGTTGCTAAACAGATATATTAATCAGTGAATTTTTCCTAAACCTCCTCAAGGTGACAAATAACTAAGGCCCCGCTAAGCTGTTTTATATCATGTATTTTGTAAAACGAGAAACTTTCAATGAATTTTGAGTCTTAGGCACCAAATGTAAGCTTCCTTACAAATCATGAAGTAATACTTTCTAAGGACATAGAATGTGAATTTTAATTTAATATTAGATCTTACAGAATATAGTATTTGTTTCATATCCAGCACATCCACTTTCACCTGGTAATTACCCTTTCTCCCTTTTTCTCTCTAAGTTAAAGACCTTTTTTAGACTTATTCCTTAATTTATATTTGTATCTATAAATAATTTCTAACTGTATGTCATATTCATTAGTTAATAGCTCCAGAATAAGTAGTTTTACAAATAACTGGCAAAAGAAACACTATTTACTAGAGGCCCCTCTCATTGTTCTGTGCTTTGCTTTCTTGCGCTTCACAGATAGTGTTGTTTACTAATTGAAGCAACTATTTGAGGCAAGGCTTAGGCTTATCAGTGAATAAGCCATCGTCAACTAATTTAAGGCAACTCTGGATCCAGCAAGTCTATTTGCACTATTTTTCAAACACCAAGATGATTTCAAGAGCCCTGGTGGTGTAGTGGTGGTGTTTAGGCTGCTAACTGAAAGGTCAGCAGTTCAAAAGCCCTCAGCCATCCTCAGGAGACAGATGGGGATTTCTCCTTCCATAAAGGGTTACCATCTCAGGACCTCAGAGGGACAGGTCAGCTTTGTCCTAGAGTCCCCATGATCAGGTATCCACTGATGGCTGTGAGTGCTGAACATGATGAACTCCCTTCATATCTCTGGGGCACAATTTTGTAATTCTCACAATATTCCAAAACTTTTAATAACGCTATTTTTCTCTTACTAGAGTACAGTATGGTGTAAGCAAAATTTTTGTAGACACTCAGAAACAACAACAAAAAATTTGTGTGACTTGCTTTATTTCAATACTTGCTTTATTCAGTGTTGAGAACCTAACCCACACTAGCTCTAAATTATGCAGGTCACAGAATAGTGACATCTAAAACTCGTAGAGGATCAGAGAAAAAGCAGAAGACTTTGAAAGAATTGAAATTGCACAGCAGTTGCAATAAAGGACTCAAATGCAGATATGACTCTGCTGGTTGTGCGGGCCTGGCACTGTTTGGTTGTGTGGACATAAAGGTCCCTATGAGTCAGACCTAACTCAATGCACCAAACAACAGCAAAAACAACAAGGTCTTAAACGAGAAGAATTGAGAGTGTTTCAATCAGTTAGGTATGGTTAAGAAATGAAAAGGGAAAATGTAACTGGGACTGAAGAATAATGCTTCAGTAATTCTGAGTAGCATATTAAAATGATATAACATTTTAAAACAATAATGGGGAAATTAAAGAAAGTTAATGTATCAAGGTAAATTTAATTAAAACATTTGAATATTTGCAATACCTCTAATATCCCTAGGCATTTTACAAAATAGTTATTCATATCCTAGGAAGCTATCATTCAATGTCTGGCATTCTAAAACAATTCATTCTTCCTTGAGAAAATCAATAATATTGCATCTACCCCTTTTAGCTCAGAATATTTGATGAAATTATTTACATTCTAGCTACTCCACACTACCTCTTTGCTCCAGGCCTATATTTGCATGTGCCTTGATTC
>NW_022111373.1:64069360-64071925 GCF_000313985.2 Echinops telfairi
AATTCACTTCCCTCCCTTGGAAATATACACGAAGAAACTACTAGGTTCTTTGAATTGTTGATAATACACGTACATACACCTATTCAACAGTATCTACAGGTACAATTCTGTGACATCGGTTACACTCTCTGAGTTGTACAACCATTCTCACCCTCCATTTCTGAGTTGTTCTTTCCCCAGGGTGACAGATTAAATGTCAACGTAAGAGTGTAGGGGGGGAGTCCACCCTATCAAGCATGTCAGAACCTGATGATGTTGCCTTGGAAATATGGGCTTTTCTATAAGAGAGACAGTGAGAACACTTCCTTCCTCTCTTGTCCTTCACCTTCCTCCTCCCTGGGACTCTGTGTCTGCCTTTAAGGATGGTCCCACGAGGGCTGCAGACCTGAACTACTATAGGTGCCCTGTCTTTTCCCCATCACCCTTGAATTCACATGACCCTGTAACCACTAACCTGTGATCTCCCTGATCACATGCTACCTTTCTACTCATCAGCTTTCAGATACTTGAGTGTCAAAAGGGCTCGAGCTAGTATTGACCCACGGACTTCAGTTGAATTGGCATGCTTGATTGGTATAAAGTTCTTTTTGAAACATATATGTATGTCATTGGTTTTGTTTCCCTAGACAGCCTAGCCTAACCCAGCCCAAGTACCATAAACTTATTGCCCTTTACATTTACTATGTAATCTTTTTAAAAAATAGTTTTGGCATATAATTCACATTCATCACAATTTAATCATTCATTAATATTAAGAAGAGTTGCACAATCATCACCAAAATCAATATTAGAACTTTTTATTCTCCTACTCATTGTTGTTACCTTCCCATTTTCCCCCAAACTCCCCTGCCATAAACCTAGGTAATTGCTAATCCAGTTATTGTTGTTTAGATTTATATATCCAGAGTGTCTTATCCAGAATATCATACAAAAAATAAACAGGAAGCAAACAAATCAACAAAGGAAACCAAGGACAACTACAAAACAAACTATAGAGAAATATAAACTAAAAAGAAAACAGGAAAATATTAAAAACTGAAACAACTTTAAAAGCTATCAAACGGGACAACAGAATGGCTTGTACAAATTAAACTGTTAAGTCACTTGACAATATTTGGTTGTAAGGTAATACTTTCAATAACTGTGTTAGTCTGGGTAAACTAGAGAAACAGATCCACAGAAACTCATATATGTATAAGAGTTTTATATATAGGGTAATTGTACATTCAGAGAGAAAGAGAGAGAGCGAGAGCGAGAGCGAGAGCGAGAGAGAGAGAGAGAGAGAGAGAGAGAGAGAGTAGTCTATATATAGCACATAGCCTGAGTCACCAAGGGCTGCATAGAAACTAGGTGCCCAATTACAAACATCGTGCCAGGAATATTCTTTCCTTAGGTTTAAAATACGTATTATTAAGACTTCTTTCCCCAGATGAGAGGTTGCTACACCCAGTTGACTCACCATCAGAAGTTTAACTGCCTTCTCCTAGACAAAATGTCTCCCTGCTGCCTGTCTTGACTTGAAGTTCCAGTTAAGTCCACTTATCCCTCTGGTGGGAGGGTCTGTTTATTTGGGATGAGCTTAGTACAAGAGATGGCAGCAACGAATGGTTTTCTCTTTTTTCCCTATATCTTGAGGAACTTCCCTCAGCTGAGGTGAGGTTTTCTCCATCAAACTAATTTCTAAGATGCACATATAAGAGATTGATATGTGATTTGTGGACACTATGCAGGCTCTTTACTTCTTTGCTTGGGAAACTGGATTAGAAGATTACATAATCTGAGAACAAAAGTCTGCCTTTGTCTTGATGTTTATCCTTACAGTAGTAGTTGACTCATACAATATTTGTCCTTTTTTGATTGACTAACTTCACTCAGCATAGTGATTTGCAGGGTCATCCATGTCATGAGGTTTTTTATGGTCTCATCAACGTTTGTTAGGGATGTCTAGTATTCCATTGTGCATATGTGCCTGAATTTCTTTATTTATTTTACAACTGATAGATATTTTGGCTGTTTCTAGCATCTTGCTATTGTGAACCGTGCTGCAATGAACATTGGAGAGCATATTTCTGTCCAAGGTTATTCTTCTTTTTTTAATCCTTTTGTTGGGAGCTCTTACAGATAGAACATTCGCTAGTTCAATCTCACCCAGCAGTATTGTCAGTTTCAAAACATTTTCTTTCTTTAACTCCTTGATACCAGTTCCCATTTATCCCCACCCTCCAGGAATCCTTTTATTTATTTATGCTGCATCTTACTCTATCCAATATATCCATTTATGTACAATTCTTTTATTCGCTGCCCTTGAGAGGGGTTAAACAGTCATCAGTGCAGTCAGCTGCTCCCCTTACACCACCCCGCCCTCTTATCCTGTTCCCTCAGGGAACCATTACTCCTGTTACTGTTTCTGTAGGATTATCTATCTCGACTTACATGTATCAAATGATATTAATTATATAAATGAACATCTGCAAGTCTAACATGATTAATGAGGTAAAACAGATAAAAACCACAATAGTAATGGAAAGAAATATTAAAGAACTAGAGGATAGTTATGTGCTTCTT
>NW_022111373.1:64072365-64073702 GCF_000313985.2 Echinops telfairi
TGTAGGGTCACCTTTTACTCTTGTGAATGAAATATCCTGAGGTTAATAAGAGTTTGATTTTTAAAAGATTCTAGTCATCTGTTTTGTCTTCCACTGTATGTACTTCCTTTATTCTATCAGATAGTCTGTGTATGCCCTTTAATTTTGTCTAAATTTTCTCAATGATCCTTATAACTCTGGACTTACAAATAGATTTCTAATCCATATTGAGTTTGTTTTTGTGTATGGGGCAAGGCATGGATCCTGTTTCATTCTTTTTACATAGGGAGATTTCAATTCTTCTAGCACCCTTTGTTGAAGAGGGTGTCCATTTCCAATGTAATGTTTTTGGTCCTTTTCAAAATTCAGTTGCCTATAAGTGGATGATTCTATTTCTGAGTTTTTCTAAGTAGTTGCGTTGCTCCATGTGTCTATAAGTGTACCGGTACCATGCTGTTTTGATTATTGTGACTGTGCAATAGCTTTTGAGGCCAGGTAGTTCAAGACCTCCTGCATTGTTCTTCTTGGGGAGGTCATTGCTTATCCTGGGACTTTCCAGTCTCCATGAAAAGTTGGTAATCCAATTTTCCATTTCTTTAAGGAATGGATTTGCTATGTGCATCAAAATTGCATTCTATTTGTGGATTGCTTTAGGCAGTATTGACAGTGTCACAATATTAATCTTCTCTGTGTATAAAGAACATGATTCCATGGGTGGAGGTTTTTGTTTTCCTAGATTCATAATTTGTAAAATCCCACTTTTGATGATTTGTGGATTTTTACAGCAATTTTTTCTCATTTCGAATCCCCATCAGCAAATGAAGGTCCCAAATGCTCTACAACCACGGGCTTTACTCTAAAGACATCATTAGCTTCGACTTTACTTTGAGAAAGCAGTTCTTCAGTGACATGTTGAGTTCCTTCCGACCTGAGGGACTCATTCTGGCACTACCTCTTACTCCGTTCTGATTCTCTTTGAGAGGTTTTCAGTATCTGACAACGTTACACTTTTGTCCTTAAGGTTCCTGTGATAAAGTCCTCAGAAGTGGATAGCTTATTCCTTCTTCAGAGTCTCCTACTAGTCTTGAAGCTCTGCTGAAACTTGTTTACTTTGAGTGACCAGGCTGGTATTTAAAAAGACATAACTTTCAGCTTGACAACAAAAAACAAGCCACCACAGTACAAGGAACTGACACACATGGTTGTATTTTATGGTGTAATTGTTAGTTGCCCCTGCGTTGGCTGTGACCCATAGCAACCCTACACAGAACAGAGTGTATCTCTGCAAGTCCTGCGCCATCCTCACAATTAGTCCTCAACAGAAGCGCATTGGTGCAGCACTGTGTCGCTCTCTCTAG
>NW_022111373.1:64075349-64077170 GCF_000313985.2 Echinops telfairi
CTGGAGATGAGGAGATTTTTCCATGCATTTTTTTTTGTCTAATGTAGCACTTGTATTTTAATTCTCTCAAAAATTGCTATTTTCCTAGATGTTTATTATGATAGAAGTAACAGGAATTTCAACTGAGATAGATAGTGCAAAATTAACAGAAACAATTTAACCCTCAAAAGTTATTTTCAGGAGGCCAACCTAGGACACAGGGAAATTATTTTAAGACTCAGAACTGAGTTTGTTGTGAAAGGATAGCTATTCCTAAGTTGAATTTGGAATGTTTTTGGAATTCAAATTGCTATGTGATTTTATTTATTTATTTAATTTTAATAAATCGTTTTATTGGGGGATCTTACAGCTCTTATAATAACCCATACATTCTTCGTGTCAGGCACATATGTACATATGTTGCCATCATCTTTTACAAATAATTTTCTATCTACTTGAGCCCTTAGTGCCAGCTCCTCATTTTTTTCCTCCCCCCATACCATCCCACCCTTAAAAACTCTTGATAAACTATAAATTACTATTTTCATATCTTCCACCATACACTGTCTCCCTTCACCCATGTTTCTGTGTTTGTCACCCTGGGGTGGGAGGTGATATGACGATCATTGAGATCGGTTCCCCGTTTCTCCCCCCACCTTCTCCCTGCCGTCATGGCATCACTACTCCCATTATTGTTCCTGAGAGGTTTATCTGTCCTGGATTCCGTGTGTCAAGAGATTTTATCTGTACCAGTGTACATGCTCTGGTGTAGCTGTATTTGCAAGGTAGAACTGGAGTCATGACAGTGGTGGGGAGAAGCATTAAAGAACTAGAGAAATATTCTATGTTTCATCAGTCCTATACAGCATCTTGGCTGGCTTATTCCTTCCTTATGACCCTTCTGTGAGAGGATGTCCAAATGTATACAGATGAGTTTTTTGTATGAGCTCCGAACCACTTCATTTACATCAATATGATTTTTTGTTTTGGGTCTTCTGATGGCTAATACCTGTTCCTGTGAACACCTCGTGATCACACAGGCTGATGTGCTTCTTCTATGTGGACTTTACTGCTTCCCAGCTAGATGGCAGATTATTTATCTTCAAGCCTTTAAGACCCCAGAAGCTATATCATTTAATAGTCAGGCACCATCAGCTTTCTTCACCACATTTAATCATGCATCCATTTTGTCTTCAGCGATTGTGTCAGGAAGGTGAGCATTACAGAATATCAGATTCTTAGAAGAGAATGTTCTTGCATTGAGGGAGTATTTGAGTAGAGACCCAATATCTGTCTGCTACCTTAACACTTCCATATAAATATATGTACATAGACCTATATCCCTATCGTTATATATAAATATATTTACAGATGTATGTGCCTGTATTTATATCTCTACAAGTGTCCTTTGTCTCCTAGTTCTTTCCTCTATTTCCTTTACTTTCCTTTTGTCCCACTATCATGTTCAACTTTCATTTGGCTCTCAATAATTCCTTTGCATTTGATCAAACAGGCAATCTACACCCTCCTCGCCATTGATTTTAGATTACTTGTTCTTCCCTTTTCCCTGGGTTTGTTGGCTCCGCCCTTCTTTTTCCCACCTCCTCTTCTTGCAGCATGTGCCCCCAGAACTGTTGGTGCCATTGTTTTCTCCTCAGAGTTGTTTATCCTGCCTATCTCATATTGATAGACATGAAAAAAAAAAAAGCCTGTAAAGAGACTATGTGATTTTTTTTTATTACAAGTATATATGTTGTTAAATTGTGCCTCTCACAATTCTGTGTTTAGTGTATGAGAAACAGATGGTATATTTTTTAGGTTTTCATACCATCATACAAACGT
>NW_022111373.1:64078041-64092892 GCF_000313985.2 Echinops telfairi
CTCTGAAACTTGCTCTTGAACTAGGAGTACCAAAAGTGAACAGAAGAAATGATGTGCTAAAGAAGTCAAAGAGAATATTTCAAAGGATGAAACAAAAGGATAAAATAAAATATTATTGCATATTGTACAAGGACCTGAAGTCTGAAAACTGAAAGGAAAGAACATGTTCAGTAATTCTCAATTTTCAAGAACTGGTGAAAAAATGTAAGCCTAGAGTTACAATATGAACATTTTCTATGGACAAATTCAGAATTTCTCAAAAGAAGATAGAAGACAAATAGAGTATACAGAGTCACTCTACCAAAAATAATTGGACTCATGTTCATCCATTTCAGAAGGTTAAATATGGTCAAGAAGCACTGATACTGAAGGAAGAAGTACAAACTACCCTAAAGTCATTCAAGAAAAACAAGGCTTCAGAAATTTTAGCAATACCAATTGAGTTTTTTCAATAAATGTATGCAACACAAGATACTTTATGCCAAGACATTTGTAAGACAGCTGCCTGATCAACAGTCTAAGTGAAATTCATATTTGTGTCCATTTTCAAGAAAGGTGATCCAACATAATGCAGCAGTTATTGAATAACATCATAAGTGCCATGGACTATTAAATTAATCTGAAGTTTATTAAATAATATTTGCAGTTACTAATCTACAAGTAATCGTCAGAAACACAAAATATAACTTGTACATGAGGTGAAAAGAGGGATGTCATTGCTGGTGTCAGATTAATCTTGGCAGAAATGGAGAATATCAAAACTACCCAAACACTTTATTGGTGTTTTATGAACTGCACAAGGACATTTGAGTATATGGGAAATAAAATATATGGATAATATTGTAAGATAGGAATTCTTAATCATATGATGGTGGAGAACCTCTTTATAGACCAAAATGTAGTTGTTTGAACAAAGCAAAGGGATAACCTGTGGTTTAAAATCATAGAAGATGTGTGTCAGTGTTGAATCATTTCATCACACCTCCTCAATATGCATACTGGGGAAATAGTTGGAGAAACTGGACTCAATGAAGAATAATATGAAGTCAGAATTAAGAGAAGACAAATTAATGACATTTAGTATGTAATTGTTTAAATCTTGCTTGGTTAAAACACAGAGGACCTGAAGCACTTATTAATAAAGATAAAAAACTAAAGTCTTCAGTATAAATTACAACACATAAAGAAAACAAATATCCTCACAAAAAAGATCAATAGACAACATTACAATAAATTGAGACATGATTGAAATTGTGAAGAATTTAATTTTATGTGGATGTACAAGCAATGTCCATGAAAGTAGCAGGTGAAGAATGAAAAAATAGCTGTTGCATTGTGTGAATCTGCTACAAAATAATTTTTTAAAGTGCTAATAATCACAGCTATCACATTGAGGATTAGCATATGCCTGAGCCAGATCATAGAGTCTTGAATTAGCACATAAGCATTTTTTTCTGTTAGTTTTGGGTCTGCTGATGCCTGTTGCCTGATCCTGTCAACACCTCATGATCTCACAGGCTCCTCTGCCTGACTTTGTGCTCCTCTGCTAGATGACTGCTTGTGTGAAGTCAAGCCTTTAAGATCACAGATGATATATCTTTTGATAGCTGGACACCATCAGCTTTCTTCACCACATTTGATTGTACACCCATTTTGTCTTCAGAGATTGTGCCAGGAGAGTAAGGATCACATAATAACAGGTTGTTAGAACTAAGTCTTCCTGAATTGGGCTCAGGCTTGAATTTTCTTGTGTTGAGGGAGGGCTTGAGTAGAGGCCCAAAGCCTGTCCACTTCCTCAGTTTATTGCCATATAAATATATGTATCTATGCTAATACCTCTAGTTTTATGAATTAATATATTTACATAAGTGCACACCTATGTTTATACCTCTATCCAGAGCTTTGCTTCCTAGATCTTTCCTCAGTTCCATTTAAACTTCCTCCTTTCCCACCATCACACTCATACTTCTGCCTCTTGTACTTCTTCTCAGCTAGATTGCTGTTGCTCCAACACCCCCAGGATCACTGCATCTGCCTTATTGTTGATTTTAGTTCCCTAGTTGTTCCCCTGTATATGGCATTGTTTCCTTGTGAGTAAATTTTATTTATTTTTATGTATTTCTTTATATATAGTCTATGACTCTTTTCATCCCACAATAACAGAATTGAATAGTTTCTATTGGGATAGTATGGCCACAAAATCAAGAATACTTTTTTAAGATAAGGAAACATTCATACCTTGCTAAGATCTAAAAAACTAAAAATTCTTTAACTAGACTGAAAAAAATAGATAATTTATATAAAATGCACACATTCCTAGAAAGTTTAATGAAATTGTCTAAAAAAGAATCAGAAAAAATAAGCAGATATACAAACATTTGGCAAATTTGTTACAAAAAATATCTTTCTTTAGTGTGAAAAAGTAAAGAATATGAAAACTAAAATATCCCTGATGCACCTTATGGTATTTACAATTGTCACATATGTATGAAAACAAGTAAAGAAGATTTAACTTAGATAAATTGATGGATTTGAATTATGGATCTAAGGGAGAGTATTGACTATATAACAGGAGCCTAAAAGGACAAATGAATTGTGGTAGTTGCATAATCTGGTGTCAATTTAGAGGATTAAGAAAGAAGTCTGTCTTGTCCATCAAGATACAACCAATGAGGTATCTGTGTGGGCCTTGCCTTCTCCTAAGAATTCTGGGAACTCCTGTATTTCCTCGTAGGAGGCAGGAGACACTTCTCTCTCTCTCTCTGCTCACTCACTGCCTTAGGGGCATTCTACTGATGACATGTGGTACTATGCTGATAGATCCTGTGTCCTGGGAACTGGAGAAACCACGTGGAGACCCTGCCAGCACTCAGAAGCTTATAACACCACTGGATCCACAAGACTTCCAACCACTGGCTTGGGATCCTCCTGCATTCAGCTGTATGCACAGGACTTTATGAGTCCTCTGCATGAGTCTGCAGAGGACTTTATAGATTGGTATTGGGCATATAGGCCAAGATTGGACTTATGGACTTGATCAGGACTGGGCTCAGACGTATTCTCAATATTCAGTTGCTAAAATGTTGCAGAAGATAAGACAAAAAGGTTCCCAGCAGTACATCAACAGGAAAATGCCAGAAATTCAAGCCATAGTTAGAAGAGGAAATAAAGGATACCATTGCTGATGACAGGTGGATCTTGATTGAAAGTAAAGAATGCTAGAAAGATATGTACCAGTGCATCAGTGACTATGCAAAAGATTCTGACTATGAATGTTTATTGGTGTTATTATAAGATGCAATTTAAGCTAGGAAATGGGCATATAATATGTTGAAAACCAAGGTTGGAAAATTTGATAAGTTGATCTGGGAAGAAAGGCTAAAATGACAATGCTGAAGAAAAGTCATATGTGAAAGCATTGTTTTCTGCCTTGAAGCAACCTTTTTTCTTTCTTTTTGGGTTATCCCCACTCATAGGTCAGTTTGTCATACTGTTTTTTCTTGCATGCTTCCGCAATGCTGGAAGCTTTGCTACCAATATTTCCAACAATAGTACTGTTCTTCATGGTATACAAGTTCCAGAGTAAGAACCATCTTGGAAGATGATATAGATAGTTCACTTCTGAAGGATAAGCCACTAATAATTTTATGAACAGCAGTGAAACATTTCCTGATACAGTGCTGGAAGATAAGAATGTTAAGTTGGATGGCACTCAAGTAGGACTAGGAAAGATCTACCTTCTCAAACTACTATCAATATTAATGACACGATTGCAACAAAGCTTTTGGGGCCTACATTTGCTGGTGGGGTCATGATTCAAAATGAGAATTAAAAGCTATAAACATCCATTCAAACTCAGAAAGTTGAATATATAAAACCTGAATTTAGGAAAATTAGATGTAGTCAGAAAATAAAATAGAATAACATTAACGTGTATTCTAGGCATTAGAGAACAACAATGGACTAGTATTGGTCATACTCTATTAGGCTATGATAGAGTTTAATATGTATGGAAGGAATGACAAATTCTAGAGGAATAGAATTTCTTTAAATATCAAAAAGAACATTTCAAATTCTAGAAGAACAGTGCTGTCTTGAATAATACTGTCTTGATCCACACACCTACAAGGAAGATGTATTAATGTAACTATTATTCAAATTATACACCAACCACTGAAATAGTGGTTCTCAACCTTCCTAATACTGCGATCCTTTAATACAGTTCCAAATGTTGTGGTGAACACCCACAACCATACAATTATTTTCATTGCTACTTCATAACTGTAATTTTGCTATTATGAATTGGCCAATCCCTGTGAAAGAGTCATTCAACCCGCAAAGGGGTTGCAACCCACAGGTTAAGAACCTCTGACTGAAAAGATGATCAAGAAATTGAAAATTCTACCAAGTTCTTCAGTCTGAAATTGATCAAACATGCATTATGAAATGTAATTGTATTGAGAAACTTGAACATAAAGAGAAAGGATCAATAGTTGTAAAATATGGCCTTGCTGAAAGAAACAATGTCAGCCATAATATGAAAGTATTTCATAAGACCAACAACTTATTCATTTAAAATACTATAATACCTTGGTTCCTGAACAATGACAAGGCCAAAGTTTCTATTACTTCAACAAGAAAGTTTGAAAAAAAAATTGCTCAGTGTTCTTAATTTTGTTCCAACTTGAAAACACCTGCAAGGGCCAAGAGTGGGTCTTGTATGGAGTCTCCCAGCGGATACTAAGGGGTGACATCAGTCTAAGTGTAGCTCTCTGCTTAGACAACCTATAGTGCTTAAACAAGTGCATTAAAACATTTGTCATTGTGATTTTTTGTGCTTCATTTGCATAAAATATTGTAATCATAGCTTCAAAGAAAGTTAGTGTTTACAGCAGTAAAACTAAGGAAATCTATGAAAACCAAGACAGAGCCAAAGAAAGAAATCATTGCTAAATTTGAAGCAGGTTGCCACTTCTCTGAATTGGTGGATAAATACAATCTAAGTTGAAATTAACAACATTTTTGAAAAAAAATGTTTAAGGGTACTAATATAGTGAAAGTTGTGAAATCATTAAGTACAAAACAAAAACCCTAGACCATTGAATGGGTTTAAAAGTTACTGTTCATTTGGATAAAGCAGAAACAACTGAATAGTGGTAGCATATCTGAGAGAGTGATATGTGAAAAGACCAAAAGCCTTCATAGTGATAAACTGAAAATTGCGTAGAAGCAAATGCTGAGCAGTCCAAAGTATTCAAAACCAGCCGCGACAGGCTTGAAAATTCAAAATGAGAGCAAGCTTATATAATGTAATGAAAATGCAATAAAGACAAATTGTGGTAGTTAGCATAATTTAATGTGAACTTAATCACAGAATGAAGGAGTGGTATGATGGGTAGTTTTACTGTGCCAAACTGGCCAATAAACACATGTGGGATTAATAAGGTCACAGTTTAATTGAAGGGCAAAGAGATGAATGGCTCGATAAGCCTTGCCTGTCTGTCTTTTGCTCTCTGATGAATGGACCAGTGTGCGTGCAGCTGCCTTAGCTAGTTCTCTGCCTCAATTTTTGAGCTACACTAACCTGTGAGACTCCGAAGCCATGGACCATGTCACTATAGCTTGAGGTTCCTTCAAGACCTGCTTCGCCACACTGCTTGTGCATACATCATTTGAGCTGGGGAGTTGGACCCTGTTGTCTGGCTGATTGTTGATGACCCACCCTGCTATTTGCTGCCTGTGACTCAACTGCCTGTATTGCTCTACAGAAGACTCAGCTGTCTGCTTCCTTGACTGCTAGTTTGTTGTCTCATGGAAGTGAGTTGAACTGAGCCCTCTGTACTGCTCTGTGGGCTAATTAGCTGTTCATCTCTTCATTTTGTGTATATCTATCCATATATATATATGGATGGATTATATATATAAAATCATAAGTGTTCTGGTTGTGTTTCTCTAGAGAACCCTGTCTAACACAGGTGGAGTCTAGCCTGTCAATTAGGTCACAGTCAGATGATCCCTCATTGTGGGTGTGGCTTTCTCATGAAGGCTCTGGGGACTCTTTTCTTTTCTTCATCTATATGTTGACAAGCCTCATGGAGCCATGCTGATGGCAACCAGAGCCCTGGAGATGCTTCCACCACCATTGGATCTACAGGACTTGTCACTCGTAGGTCTATGGTTTTCCTATATTCAGCATCATTGTATGTGCTGCATGAGTCTAAAGAGGAATTCATGGCCTAATAGTACTTATGGACTTGATGTGGACTAGGCTAGGATGTTGTATTGAAGCATAATTACTTCTTGATATAAAGTTCCCTCTTATATATGAGTGACAATAATTTTGTTTTTGTAGTCCGCCCAGTAGACAAGGTTGTTAAATTCATGGCTGAACGTGCTGAATATGTATAGGTTGTGGATGTCATACCCAGCAAGTGTTCAGCAATGATAAAACCAGACGTTTTATTTTTTTGGAAAAAAATGCCCCAAAGGACCTTCGTTACTAAACTGTAAGCATTACCAATGCATAAACCTATGAGAGATAGGCTCACTTTCTTGTTTGGGAATGCTAGTTGGGATTTTAAAGTTCAGTCTATGTTAGTGTACCATGCCCCAAACCCACGGGTTTTAAACAACAAAACATAATGAAAAATAAGGTAATTATATTTACTGTATTGTGTTTGTTATTTAGTATACTCTAATTATTGTGTTTAGATATTTTAGGGGTATTTCCACATGCTACAGCTGTTAACTTTGTGTTAAAGTCCTGGAAAATGAATTTATATGTGTAATTTTTGGGGCCTCAACCAATTATTTCGTTTTCCATAATTTCTTATGTGTAAATATATTCAGTTCTTGAATTTTTTGATGTTTGAACATGAACTTGGATTGGATTGAGTTGTGTAATAGAAATATTGTGTCTTTTTTTCCCAACTACATAATCAACAATTATATATGTGGACCTTGCCAGATAGAACACATAGGTATCGAATTAATTACATCTATAGAAAGGAACCGGGCTCAATATCATCAGCTAAAACAGAGCTGGGATTGAATGTAGACCATAACATCAATTATTCCTATGTAAGTTAAGTTTGAAGCTGCAGAAAACACTTAAAAAGATAATGGTGTAGAATTTGAAGAATTCCACCACTGTCTTCAGTCTAAAACTGATCAAGCATGTAATAAAGATGCATTTATCATTATTGGCTACTGGAATGCAAAAGTTGGAAACAAGGAGGGAAGAAAAGTGGTGGAAATATATGATCCTGGTCTTAGAAATGAGGAGGAAGATCATATGTTATAATTTTAAAAGAAGGAGTTCTTCATTGTAAATACTATTTTAAAGCAACTAAAAATACACATGGATTTCTCCAGATGGTATACATAAAAATTCTAATGGGCTATGTGTTAGCCTGGGTATACTAGAGAAACAAATCCATGGACACATATATGTGTACAACAAAGAGGTTTATATACAAGAGCAATTGAACATTGAGAAAACATCCCAGCCCAGTCCAGATCAATTCCATAAGTCCGATATTAGCCCATATATCTGATACCTATCTATAAAGACCTCTTCAGACTCACGAAACACATACAATGATGCTGAATGTGGAAGATCACAGGCCAGTGGGTAGAAAGTCCTTGGATCCAGTGGCACTGGAAACATCTCAGCGCTGGCAGGGGTCTCTGCATCACAGTGGGTCCATGTGTCTTGGCAGCTGCTATGTCTTCCAGGGTGTGAGCAGAGAGTCTCGCCTACCTCCAAGGAGGAAATACTGGATTTCCTAGAATTCTCAGGAGAAGGCCATGCCCACACAGAGGCCTCATTGGCTATGATCTGATTGACAAGCTAGACTCCACTCCTACAATCTTAATCCTCAAACTGACAAATGATTATATATCTACCACAGGCTACATCTGTGGGAAGAGACAATGGAGAAAATTGATCAAATCAGTTAAAATTTAGCCAGGAGGTAACTTTGCAACTGACTACCAATTGTTCATATGTAAGTTTAAGATGAAGCTGAAGAAAATTAAACAAGTGCAGGAGAGCATATAACTCACTTGAATTTGAAGAACATCCCCAGAACAGATTTGATTAATTAAACACTAATCAGATATTAGGTACCAGAAGATCTAGAGCAAGCAATTATATTGATGCAAAAGAGGGGTTTTAGAGTAAAGACCCAAAGCCCAACTGTAGACAATTGGACATCCACCTAAAGAAGGATTATAAGGAAGGGATGATTCAACCAATGTGCAGCATAGCACTGACAAAACACACATTATTACTCTAGTTCCTGAATTCTTTCTCCCCCCACTACCATGACCCAATTATGCCTTACAAATCCAGCTAGACCAGAGTATACACATTGGTACCGATAAGACCTCTCGACACATGGACATCAGGACAGATAAAACCCTCAGGAACAGTAGTGGGAGTTGCGATATCTTGAGGATAGGAGGATGGTGGGGGAAGAAGGTGGAGGAGACCGGGGGAAGTCATCAAAAGGTTGGATATATAGCCCCCCACCCCCTGATAGGGACTAATAACAGAAATGTGAGTGAAGGGAGGGGAGACAATGGACAATGTCAGATACAAAATAACAATAATAATATATAATTGACCAAGGATTTGCGAGGGTGGGGGAGGGAGGGGGAAATGAGTAGCTGATACCAAGGACTCAAATAGAAAGAAGATGTTTTGGAAATGTTGATGGCATCATATGTATAAATGTGCGTAATAGAATTGAATGATGGATTGTTAGAAGATTTGTAAGAGCCCTCCAATAAAATGATTGATAATAATTAGGGGGAAAAAACTAATCACAAAAGAATAGATGAATTGTGAAATGACATCAAGAATGAATTATGAAGGGTTCATGAGGGAGGGGGAGGGGAGGGAGAGGGGGGAAATGAGCAGTCGATATTAAGGGCTAAAGGAGAAGGCAAATGTTTTGAGAATGATGAGAGTAACAAATGTACATGTGTGCTTGATACAATGGATGGATGTATGGATTGTGATAAGAATTGTACAAGCCCCCAATAAAATGACTCAAAAGAAAAAAGTCGGGAGGAAGAGGAACAGAGAATAGGGATATGATTGGAAAAGAATAATAAGATTGTAAAAATAAATTAAAATACAGCGATATAAAAAAGACAGGAAAGAAAAGTCAAAGGTGTAACAATGGGCTCAAACATGCGAACTATTGTTACAGCAGTGTTTAGTTTTGTTGTATATAGGGTTTGTGTAGGCACAACCATCTCAATGAGACCTAATAATAACGACGTCTTTTTGAACTGTGCTCCAACAAATTTTAAAACTTGAAAGAAATGGACATGTCTCTAGAAACACACTTGTAGAGGCAGTAAATTATTTAGTGTGGTTCTTCTAGCCAAAACCCCTCTCACCAATGAGCTTTTCGTGTATGGGTCTGGTAAGAAGGTAGAGGAAGATACTCATAGAATTTGCCTGTTAGTAATTGTGAACAAAGCCAGGAGCCTTGATGGTGAAGTGGTTCCAGGCTGGGCTGTGATCTGCATGGTCAGTAGTCTGAAAGCACCAGTAGATCCTCAGCAGAAAGACTGGGCTTGCTACCCCCTTACCAGTTGCAATCACGGAAACCCACTGGGGGTTGTTATGGGTCAGTATTGAGTTAGTGAGTTTTAATTATGAGCAGAATCCCCTGTGTTGAGCAACTATATGAACATAACAGAAAAGCATTGATAAATATCCCTTATGCACCTAGGTGCAAAAATTCCAAATAAAATCCTAGCCAGTAACAAACCAACAACAGCAATGGGGAAAATTTGAAAGCATTCCCATGTGACTAGGAAACCAAAAAAGGATGCTCCTTTTTTTAATATTCTTATTCACTATACTGCTGGAAGTCTCACCTGAGCTATTAGACAACACCCCCCCCCCTGACACACACACTAAGTCATCCAAACTGGCAAAGAAAATGTAAATTCCTTTTATTTGTAGGTGATATTATACTATATGTAGAAAACCTGGAAGACTCAACAATTAATTGTTGGAAATAATTGAAGTGTGGCAGGATACAATATCAATGTACAAAAGTTTACTGTATTCCTGTATAGTAATGAAGAGAATTATGAAAAGGATATCAAGAAAACAAGATCATTTACAATACATATCCAGAAGATGGAATACTAGAAATAACCAGCCAGAGAAACTAACAACCTTAACAAAGAAAACTACAAACACTACCAGGAACCAAAACAGACATGCATATAGTGAAACAATGCTTCATACCCAGGGTTAGGAAAACCTAATATTGTGAAAATGTCACCCTACTCAAAGATCTTTGTAAGTATAATGCAGTTCCCATCCAGATCATAGGATTATTCTTTGAAGAGATGGAATTACTAATCAATAACTTTATGCAGGATGAAAGAGACCCAGGGTAAGCAAAATACTATTGAAGAAGAGCAAAGTAAGGAGGCCTCTCACTTCCTACCTTAAAACATACTACACAATCAAAAAAAAAAAAAACATACTACACAGTCCCGGTAGACAAAATAGTCCGATACTGATAAAACAGTAAATATGAAAATCAATGAAGAGAATGGAGAACCCAGAAATAAATCCTTCCAGTTTGCTGATGAAGGACAAACAAGCTTCAATTGTGTTAAAAAATTTGGATTTCTTCTTGAAAAAAAACGAAACAGGAATCGTACTTCACTCCATAACAAAATGACATGCAAGATGAATTAAACACCCCAATGAAACTGTAGAACTATAAACTATGGGAAAATGGGGCAAAGAGAGGAGCCTAAAGGCATGGTATAAGCACACTATCAAATATAACAAACAACAACACACACACACTCATCAAAAGACAAAATAGATGACAGCAATCTTCTAAAAAAATAGGACAATTCTGTTAATCAAAATATTTCACCAAAAGAATAAAAGGAAAATGTACAGAATGGGTAAAAAATTGAGCAATGGGTATGTTGAACAAAGATTAATCTCTAAAATACACAGAAAAGTTCAAAACCTCAATAATTAAAATTTTTTAAAATTCTAATTAAAAATGGGCATATGGACTTTGGGTCTCTGCTCTGACCCCCCTCATTCTCAGCAATATGTATTCACTTGTTTGTTTGTTTGGGGTCTTTTGATGCCTGTTACTCGGTCCTGAAGTTACCTCATGATAGCTGGTGCTCTTCTTCCAAGTGGGCTTGCTGCTTTTCTGTTAGATGGTCACTAGTTTAACTTCAAGTCTTCAAGTTTTTAAGACCCCAGAAACTATATCTTTTGATAGCCGGGCACTATCCACTTTCTTCACCACATTTGCTTATGCAACCATTTTGTCGTAAGCAATTGTGCAGGGCAGGGTGAGCATCACAGAATGCCAGTTTGTTCTTGCATTGAGGGAGGGTATGAGCAGAGGCCCGAAATCCATCCAATCTCTCAGTGTTCTGTCAGATAAATACATATACATAGGCCACAATGGGACATCCTCTCACAGAGGAGTCACCGGGAAGGGGTGAGTCAACCAGGGTGCAGTAAAGCACCAATGAAACACACACTTTTCTTCTGGTTCCTTGAGACTTCCTCACCCCCTACTATCATGATGCCTGTACTGCTTTTCACTGCGGGTTAGACCAGAGCATGTGCACAGCTAATGATAAGAGATAAGAGCTCAGGACACACAGAATCCAGGGAAAGGAATGGGAACAGTGATACCAGAAGGCTAGGGGAAAAGGAGGGAAAGGAGGGGAGGAAGGTTGAATGATTACAATGATCGGCACATAAGCACAGCCCCCTCCCCCTCCAGGGGGATGAACAACAGAAACCATGGGGGAAGGAAGACAGTGGCCAGTGTAAGATATGAAAACAATAGTAGTGCATAATTTATCAAGGGGTCATGGGGGTAGGAAGGGCAGAGAAAAAAGAGGAGCAGATACCAAGGGCTCAATAGAAAGTAAATGTCTAGAAGAGAATGATGGCTCCATATGTAAAAATATGCTTGATACAATTGATATATGGATTTTTATAAGAGTTGTAAGAGCCCACAATAAAATTATCTTTTGAGAAAAATTGGCAGAAGATATGAACAGACAATTCACTGAAGAAGATATAAAGGTGGCCAACAAAGATATGAATAAATGCTTGCACTCCCTAGACATTCAAGAGATGTAAATCGAAAGGAGGAAGAGATAAAACCTTACATCAGCATTGGCTATTATCAATAATTCTTCAATAAATATTAGTGTACACATATTTTTTGGATTCCCTGTTTAGAATCTCTTGGGTCTATATACAGAAGTGGAATTGATGGATCATACAGTGATTCTGTTTTTAACTTTTTGGAGCATTGTTTAACTGCTTTGCACAATGACCACATTATTTTCACATTCTCACTAAAAATGCACTGGTTGTTGTTATGTTACACTCAGTTGGTTCAACCCATACGGACCTTATGCACAACAGAATGAAGCACTGCCTATAGTCTTGCACCATCCTCACAATTGTCCTCATGCCTGAGCCCATTGTTGCAGTCACTGCGTCAATGCACCGCCTGAGTCTGTCTCTCTCTTCAGAGACAAAGAAGGGAAAACCTGCAGCAGGATTCAGATTTCTCTCCCTCTTTTTCTAAAATTTTATCCCTTGACTCTAGCCATTCTATTTGGTGAGAGGATATATTTTAATATTTAATAAGATCTAAACATTTCTGTAGAAATGCTACCAAATGTTTAAAATAAATTAAGAAAGATAAAACAGATAATTATAAATTAGTATGTAAGGAATATCATTGTGAATTAGTATAAAATATTATTTCCAATTGTATCATTATTAAAGTACAAGAGTATCTGGTCATGTGTAGACCTTACAATTTTTTTTCCTATATTTTTTATACAAGGATTTTCAGAGTTTTCTGAAGTGAAAGTGTATTAAATGTCTTTGATCTCACTAAAAATGAATGTGAAATTTCAATCTCAATCACAATCAGCTTTCATACTTCTAATTTTAACCTTCAAAAACCACTAGACTTGTTCATCTAAATGCAAGTAGCTGAGAAAGACAAGCTTCATAATGTGTGTTATAAATGACTATTATAAAGAACACCAGGTCTTAGAAAAGCAATAATTTTGCTATTTTTTTAAATGTCAGAAACATTTTTCCTGAGTAGAGAAGTTTTACATCACTGTAATAGTTTTTGGCACTTCTTTCTGTCATCATATGCTACTACATATTGTTCTTTGATGGTATTAACAATAACACTTTAGAAAAATGTTTAAGTGGAGTTCAGACATAGAGAAAGCTGAATCATAAGGCAGGCTGGGGGTGCAGTCATAGGTTAACTTAAAAGATGGCCACTAGAACCCAATAGCCACCCTGAAGGGGAGAGATGTGCACTGTGTTGTGCACAGATTTACAGCCGTGGAAGTACTATGAGAAAGGTCTACTCTCTCCCCGGTGAACACTATGATTTGTAGTCAATTTGAGAGCAGCCGATTTTAATATAATAAATCTCATCAATCATTTAGATTCATGATTTCATTAATTGGACATTAATGAAAACACCTATTTATAAGTGTGTGCATATAAATTTCTTTGTATATGACACAAGAATTTTGAGCCTCTGAACTCCTTAAAGTTTACATCTCAAAGCCAGTCAATGGATTCATAAAAAATCCTGGTGACCTACTTTCATAGCCATGAAAATTCTATGGAACACTCCAGAGTCCTATATGAGATCACCGTGTGTCAAGGACAGGACATAGGTCAGTTTAGGACTGTTGATAGGGATGCTACTAAGTAGAATTTTCTTAATTAAAATTTGTTCTATAGAAATGTATAGTTAGATATCCAGACATAAGACACACACACTGCACAAGTTATATCAGCAGTTGTTGGGGTTGGGGTGGGATGAGTCAAAATTATGGGTTCAGGGGAACTTTCCAATGAGATAGAAATCTTTTCCCTTTTGATAGGGATTGGGGTTATACAATGATATGCATTTGTCAAAGACATTAATACAAAACAATTTTTAAAATGTATTTTAAATAAATTGTGCCTGTTTTTTTAGGTGCTGTCCTTTTGGCTCTATTATTGATCTTATGAACAACAGAATGAAATTGCACATGATCCTATGCCATCCTCAAACCTGTTTTGAGGGATTCATTTTTATAGTCACTATGCCAGTTCTTTTAGTTGCTGTTGTTAAGATTTTCTTCCTTCTCCCTGACTATCTGCTTTATCAAGCATGACCTCTGGTGTCTTCTGATAATATCCAAAGTATGCTGGAAGCTTCCCCTTCAAAGAAGCACTTTGAATTTATTTGTTCAAGGTAGATTTATTTCTTCTTCTGACATTCCAACATAATTGCATTATTCTTCACAATTCAAATGCATCAAATTTTCTTTTGTGTCCCTCCCTATTTTCACATGCAGATGAGGCTATTAAAAATACTTTATCTGCCCCTTCCCCACAGGAATTTACCTTAGAGGACAGCACTGAAGCTGCAGCTCAGGGAGAGGGACACGTCTGATCAGAGCACATGGGAGCAAATGAAAGGGGAGGGAGAGAGAGTGGAGCACATCCTGGCCCGCCAGGCCTGGAGGACAATATTTCCATTCCTAACAGTCAATGCAGAGTGAACCATATGGCTGATGCCACTATGAGACACGATGTCCCTCGCTGAGCCATGGCCCTACAGGGGACAACACTGGAGACACAGTGTCAGGATAGGCCTGGTCTGACCCGACAACACCAAGGCAAAACACTCAAGGCGTGTGGCAGAGCAACAGGGAGAGCAGAGCAGGGAGCTCCTGAGGGAGTGGAAAGGATAGACTTTGGGGCCAGAGCATGGCA
>NW_022111373.1:64095835-64104120 GCF_000313985.2 Echinops telfairi
GGGAAACATCGGACAGGGTAACTTATGACAAAACTATAATAATTTATGAACTATGAAGGGTTCATGAGGGAGGGGGGAGTGGGGAGGGAGGGGGAAAATGAGCAACCAATATTAAGGGCTAGAGTGGGAGGCAAATGTTTTGAGAATGATGAGGGCAACAAATGTGCATATGTGCTTGACACAATGGATGACTGTATGGATTGTGATGAGAATTGTACGAGCCCCCAATAAAATAATAATAAAAAAACTTTATCTTTGTTGAGGCCTGCCTTAGTCCTCAAAGTTACATCTTGGCGCTTAAACACTTTAAGGTGGTTTTGAACAGCAGATTTACCCAATGCAAGATGCCTTTGGTTTCTTGACTAGCACTTGCATACATATTGAATGTGCATTCAAGCAAAATGAAATCCATTGCTCTCTGTTGAACGTGATGTTGTCTATTGGTCCAGTTGTGAAGATCTTGAGCTGCCATCTATAACAAAGGTTTTAGCCCTTGATCTTCATTGGCAAATGCTTCAAGTCCTCCTTGCTTTGTGCAAGCAATGTTAGGTCATATACCCATCACAAAATTTTAATATGAAATGATTTACTATATAAACCCGCCGTCATGTTCTTCATATAGTCTAGGTTCTCAGAAACTATGTTCAGCATACAGATTGAATAAGTATGCTGAAAGGATACAACCCTGACACAGATCTGTCCTGATTTCAAACAAAGCAATGTTCTTTTGTTATGTTCAAATAGTGCCTATTGGTCTCTGTGGAGGCTCCACATGAGCACAATAAAATGTCCAGGAATTCCCATTTTTCTCAATGTGATCCATAATTTATTATGGTACACACAGAAAAATGTCTTTGTATAGTCAATAAAACACAAGTAAACATCTTTCTGGTATTCTCTACCTTGAGCCAAGTTGTACCAGGCAATGATACCCCACTTGCCACGGCCTCTTCTGAATCTGGCTTGAAATCCTGGCAGTTCCCTGTCAATGTACTGCTTACTTTATTTTGAATTATTTTTTGCAAAATGTTATATGTGTATACAATTTTTAATATTGTGTTAATATCTATATTATTTAGGGTCAGTTTTCCTTGGAATGGGCACAAAACGTATCACTTCCAGATGATTGGCCAGGTAGCTGTCTTTCAAATTTTTGGCATAAATCAATGAATGCATTTAGTGCTTCATTATCTCGATGAAACATTTCAATTGGTATTATATCAATTCGTGGAGCCTTATATTTGACTAATGACTTGATGCAGTATGGAATTATTCCTTCAATACCATTGATTCTTGATGATATGCTACCTATTAAAATGGTTGAAAGTTGAACAATAATTTTTGGTGACTATGTATTCCTAAATATGTTTTTTAATAATATAAAATCTATTATTCTTATTTCAATATTGAAACCGTTTTAATATGAAGTAATTAATATGTCAAAAGTTTTTGTCAAAAGCCGATTGAAATGCCATCCTGTGTTCACTTCAGGTTTTAAAATGCGATGTATTTGAAATAAATTGATTCCTTTCTTGGTTTTCCATCTGATTTGGGCCATAACATCTATTGCCTAAATGATCATTACTGAAAGCTAATCTGGACATAGTAACTACATGTCCAGTGAATACTGAGAGTAAGATTTTTCATGGAGAGTTAAATGGTGAGTGAACATTTTAGAGAAATGGGTAAGTAAAAGAAAAAGAGAAGAATGTACAGAAAAGGACTGAAATAATTGAAACATGTGTCAGAAAAATTAGACAGTGAACTGCCTTTTTGGAATTTCAAGAAAATCTCTAAAGCAAATCAACAATGCAAAAAGCCAAATTATAGAATCGTTTCTTAAAGCAAAGAGGATATGGTAGACTAGAAGTTTTGAGATTTCTTTTTTTTTTTAAGCAGAGCAGAAATGCATTTATAAAAGCCTAGGTAATATGTGCAAAATTAGCAGTAATTTTCATGTCAAAGGAAACAGGCAATGATAAGTCAAGTTAAAAAACATATTCTCTTTGTTCAATTTCTAATCTTAATGACACAGAGCTTGAAATTTAATAACCAAAAAAAAAAGTCTTTGCCAGTATAGTTGGAAATTGGAAAACAAAATTCTATTAAAACAAACAAGTATTCTTGATAAGCTCACACTTGAAGAAAAAGGAAGGTAATTTGTAAAAATATTCTCTAAATTTAAAAAATTAAAATGATATGCAAACAATCTCTGTATTAGTTTGGGGAAAAAGGAAGAGGAAAACAGGGAAGACGATAAGTAAATGAGTGTGGAGCGGTGTGAGAGGATGATATTGAAAAACGTGTGCCTGTAAGTCTTCCTCCTACCAACTTAAGGTAAAAATTTAATGTTTCAGTGTTTAAGGAAACATTAAGACAAAGTATTTAGTTAAATTGTTTTAAAGAACCCAACAGTAAATCATTTCTCCATAGTTAATCTGTCAACACAAGATGATTCTCCATGGTTCTGCAGGTCAATACAAATATAAACTCCATATCCAAATTCAAAAGATGAAGGCAAAGAGTTTACTATGGGTAGTAATATGCAAAACAATAAATGCCAGAATTAAGCCCTCATTTATTAGTATTATATAACATAAATAAGTATCAGTAAAAAACATATCTTTATTAACAAAAATATCAAAACATGAAGAAATCCTTTGGCATATATTCCACCTAGGGCTGGGCACTTCTGAAGGCCCCGCATTCATCACTTCAATATATCCCTGAAGATTTCTGTTCTTCTTGATTTTTGCAAAGTCAAAATGGCAGTTTTAGCTGCTTCTAGCGACTCAATTCATGTTCCTTTTCAATGTTCTTTTAGTTTGGAGAACAAAAAGAAGTCTGGATTGGCAAGAAAACAGCTGCAGGGTGTTGGGGGTAAACTTTTCAAATGAAATTCTCATACGCCGGTCCTCACTGTTTTTAAAGGCATGCTGTTGTGATAGGATGGGAAAAAATTCCTCAGAACAATTTTTCCTGGCCACCTTCTTACCAAAGCAGTTTTCAGTTTTTGGAAACATTTCCATGGTAAATGCTCCTGTGACGCCTTGCCCTTTGAGAAGTCAATGTGCATGATCTCTATAGTATCTTTTAGTGACTTGCTTATCTGGAAAAAGAGTATCTTTCTCATATGGAAGCTAAAATATTTATTGCTTATATATCTCTGTGTTACATTTTGTTTAGTTCAGTTAAATAATTAGAGGTTAATACCAAAAGACAAACCTTAAGGTCAGCAATTAAAACATATAGTTGAAGGGAGATGAGACTATCCATTCCTCTATATAATTGCATACAGAATATCTCCTCTGTTTGAGTATCCTACTGTCCTAACTGACTCAGTACAAAATTGTTATGTATTTAGAAAAATTGAATGAGACAATTAATAAACTTGATTTAGAGAAAATCAAAGAACACAGCAACGAGGGAATATATACCTTGTTTAAAAAATAATAAATTTTTAATACTCTGAATTTTAAAATATATAAGTATTGATAAGCCCATTTTTCATTGGAATGTTTTTGATGTTTTTCAGTTACTCATTAGGCATCTAACTGTGAGGTTAGCAGTTATGTCCAAAAACCACCAGTCATTCTGCTAGATACAGATGAAGCTTTCTACATCCATAGAGTTAGTCTCAAAAACCCACAGTGTAGTTCTAGTCTGTCCTAAAGTGACCTTATGAATTGAAATAAAAACATTGCCAGTAAGTTTTAGATTTTAATGGTAGAATGAAGCAGCAAAATAAAGAATAATAAGTAGAGGTCCATATTTGGGAAGAACTAAGTAATTTATATCTTTTTTAGTTTTTGAGAGCTGTTGTAACAAATTATAACAAACTGGTACCACAAACGATGGGTAATTATAATTATCTCATAGTTCTGGGCATAGGAAGTCTAAATAAAAATTATAGAAGGGCTATTGTGTCTGATGAAGGAGACCTGGAAGCACTGCAGGTAAGAATTGAACTGTTTAGTTCAAAGGTGCGGGAAGAAACATTTACAGAATCAGAAACCCTATATAGGTTGCCATGAGCCAGAATTGACTGGGTGTTTGTGTTCCCATTTTTGTTGTTTTGCTTTTTTGATCCACACAGTCGAATGCCTTTTCATTGTCAATGAGAAATAAGGACATACCTGTCTGTCTGGTAGTCTCTATTTTGAGCCAATGTTCATCAGACATCAACAGTGATGTTCCTTCTTCCGCGTCTTTTTCTTAATCTGATCTGAATTTCTGGCAGGTCCTTGTCAATGTGCTGCTGCAACCTTGGTTGGATGACCTTAAGTAAAGTTTTACTTGGATGTATCAATGATATCAAAGATATAATTCTATATTTCGATTGAGTATTATTTTGGCTCACCTCTCTTTGAAGTAGACACATGTATGGATTTCTTCCAGGCATTTGACCAAGTAGCTGTCTTCCAAATTTCTTATGATATCCTCTGCTACGAGTGCCTTCACTTACATTATTGCTGTAGCTTCCTGACTGATCTCATGGGTTTTTTCCTCCATTAATTTTATTCTCAAACTAAAGTCAAATGTTTCCTTATCTTGTGCTAAAGAGGTCACCAACAGATGTTCACCTTAAAGAGTTGTTGTTAGACACCATCGAGTTGGCTCCGGCCCATAGTAACCCTGTGCACAAAAGAAGGAAACACTGCACCGTCCTCACAATTGTTCCTGTCCCTGACCTCAATCATGCAATTCCTTCTCACGCTTTTGGCATCTGGATGCCTCCGGTTGTTAATAAGCCTTATTCCAATCCTGATGCCTCACCCATCTTTATATAGTCCGCTTCACTCATTCATTGTGCAGCATATAGTTTGAATAAGTATGCTGTGGGTTACAACCCTGTGGGGCACCTTTCTTTATTTTAAACCATGCAGTATTCTCTTTTTTCTCTTTTCCTCTTTACACAACTGCATCCACATCCATGCACAAGTTCCAGATGAGCACAATGAAGTGTCTGAAATTCAAATATTTCTCAAGGTTATCCATTATTTGTTTTGGTCTATATAATCAAATGTTTTTGCATAGTCAGTGAAACACAAATAAGCATCTTTCTGGTATTATCTGCTTTGAGCCAATGTCCATTTGACATCAGCAAGGATATCTCTTGTATAAAAACCTCTTCTGAATCTTTATACACAGATTTTACTTTGATTCAAAATCCTTAACAATTTGCTAACATTCTTTCTTCAGTCTGCTCAGTCACAGTGCTACCTTTGTTGCTTTTCTAGCTGACTATGCACATTCCATACTCAAATCCTTCACACTCACATTTTGACTACCTAGTATTTATCTTATTTCAGATAAACTGCTAGGATGCCTCAGAACAAGAGCCTTTGGTGTACAATTATTCAATGATATTTAAGGGAATTAAATTTTTTTTTGGAATTAATATTATGTTCAAATATTATTTAAAGTTCTTGAAAAGTTCTTCCACAAATTTTAGCTATATTAGAGACAACTTATTAAATAAACTATTAGCTATGTTAATTTCATTTTTATATGCTCCTTCTTGTTAGTAAAATCAACTGCCAATGTTAGTTATCTATTTTAATGAAAATTCTGTGTAACCAACTTTGATAAAGCCTCAGTACATAAAAAAGGCACTAATTTAGTTCACAAGTCTGTATTTTGGGTTTTGGTTGACCTTTGGTGGGCAGTTCTGATACTGGTAGCTCACTCGTTTCACCAATGGATCTAACAATTACCCATCTATCAGTTAGGCTGAGGGGAGCTTAAGTGATACGACTACGCCTCAATACTCTTATCATCCCAGATGTTTTCATAGGCCTATTCTTCTGCAAGTGACATACTTGCCAAGAAAATAATAAAGAAAGAAGAGCAAAAATGATGTGCACTCTTTTAAAGTCTATGAGCACATGAGATCTGAATAAACCTTCCCCTCAAAAACCGAGCATGCTTTGCCATTGAATTCAGATTCATAATGACCCTAAAGGGACAGGGTAGAACTGTTTGTGGGATTCTAAAACTTTAACTCTTTCTGAGACTAAATCACATAGCCACCCCAGTCTCATGGCAAAGTACTCTTCTACACAGAAAGTGCGGAACCAGGGATGGTTTTGCTATACAGCTCATTGACCAAAATCTGAAGAAGAAAAAAATATATACGTGTGTGTGTGTGTGTGTGTGTGTGTGTATATTCATGTAAAAGGATGGAATATTATTTCTTCTTGTTTGTTAAGTTATTTTAAATAATAATGATGATGATGACGCAAAAAGAAACACATTATAATAGATCCTTATTTAAGCATCCTTAAAATAGCTAATATTAAGACCAGAGTTTCTGAAATAAATGTGCTTTGATTAAAGTGAAATAGCAGCCAATTATTTACTCACACAAGATTAACTCATGGTAACTATGCTCAGTTCAGAGGAATCCAAGCTGTTGTGGCCCTGCTACATTTCTAAATTTAATGGCAATAAAAAATAGCACAGCAGACTTTCACAAAATAGATAAAGTTTGAATATGAAAAATTTACATCTTTTATAAATTAAAATAAATGTACTATTTAGCTGTAGCACAAAAATTAAATAACATACACTTCTGATAATGCCAGTGAGTTTGTACATAAGAAATACAATTGCAATATTTCCATGGTAAAGGAAAAGTGCAAAGTCTGCCTTGACCTTAGAGCTTATACTGAGATTTTTATGTAGTCCTGAGTCATGAACATTGGATACGATCTTTCAAAATTCACAGTGTGCACTTTATTTTTCTCTAAAGTCCCATTTTATAGACTATCATTGGAAATAAAGTAGTCTATTTGATGGAGCAATGGACTTATTCAATATGTCAGATTCTATGTTCCTATCCAGTAGACTGAAAAAAAGTCACAGGAATTTAATTTAAAATGGGACAAATCAAGCATTGCTTTATAAAGACTATTTGCATGTCATGTAGGAGATATTAAACAAAAGCACTTTTGTGGTTATCCAAGCACATAAATACCTGGGCAACTTTTAAAAGCTTATCTTTTTTTTCATATCAAAATTGTACTATGATGGATAATCATTTTTTCCCTTCACTGTTAAAACAGATTTCAACTATTATGAGAAGGAAATAAAAGAACACTTCTCTTACTTAAAGCTATAACGTTTAAAAAAAACCCAGAGAGAATACAGCTAGTTCTGGAAAATAATGAGTGGCCTTCTTGTGTTCCAACTGCTATAGAGGCTTATTCCACTTAGTTGGTATGGGTTCTACAAAATTATTTTAAAATGACTTTATAACTGTTGGAAATATATTTAATTATATTGCCAGCATCTAATTGAGGGTAACATAGATTTGTTTTGTTACCTATATTATAGTGATGCATGTGTGCCTCTGCGTATATACACTGTATAGATAAAAGTAGCAGCATCCAGTACCAAATGCTAACCGAAATGCGCTTCAGGAAACTAAGAAGGAACATATAATTCCTACATTTAGATGCTCTTAAATGTTGCTTGTATTGAATAATAAAACCACTTGGAGGAGAAAGTATAACACATTTATTAAAATTAACCATGGATGCCACCCAAGGTATGTATCTCACCTACTCTTTCCTAGAAATAATGGCTTTCAAGAGAGCATGCACAACAACGTATGAAAAAGTTCTTATAATTTTGTCTCTGTTTTAGAAAGTGGGAAACAAAGTAAATATAAACAAGTGGAGACATTCCTAAACAAATATGGTACACAAAAATTACTAGACAGCAGATAACTACCACATAGATAATATATATCATTTATAGACATTTGTCAGTCAGTACATTACATAGTATAGACCTATAATGTTCTTTAGGAGGAACTGCAATTACTTGATGGCTCTTCTAGGTATAATTTTTGTAACCCTTTCCATAGCCTTGATAAGACGATGCAAATGTGAGTTGCTTGTAGCACATCATGGAAATGAATATTAAATAATGTCAATACAGTAAATAAGGTACATGGCACCCTTGTGGGGTGAGGCCATGCAAATAAGGCATATGGAATTTTAATGGGGGGATTGGTTAGATGTGCTATGGTGCTATGTTAAATGAGCAATCCCACAGAAGGACGTCCAATATCATTAGCATCAAGAGAGAAAGGCAGAGTGAAAGGCAGTCTTTAAGCTAGATGGCTGCTTGTTTGCCTTCAAGCTTTTAAGACCCCAGATGCTATATATTTTGATAGCTGGGCATCATCAGCTTTCTTCACCACATTTGCTTATTCACCCGCTTTGTCTTCAGCGGTTGTGTCAGGAAGGTGAGCATCATAGAATGCCAATTTAATA
>NW_022111373.1:64105602-64110313 GCF_000313985.2 Echinops telfairi
AGTCTTTGGATCTAAGCTCCCTGAGTTAAGCATAGTTAATGTAAGCTATAAAGAGCTGTGTTTGGCTCCTCAGATGGTGAGAGGCAGGTACACAACAGGAGTCCAGTAGGACACTTGGAAGCCCATGCATCAAGAAAACTGAGTAGCTTCCGGCAGAAGCAGTGGTATGCCTTCAGGCAGTTGTTAGAAAGCTAGGTTCATTGACACACAGAGTTAGAGCTGAGCATTTTCAGTCTGAGGATTACTGGCAGGGGGAACGCTTATTTGCAGAACAAAAAACATTTGTTGTGTCTTTGGGCATAACTGTGATGAGACTGCCCTGACTGTCGCTGCATTCTCGGTCATTTGGTAACGGCTTGTCTTCCCAATAAACCCTACACCTATGATGATTGTCTAGGAGATCTGTGTGGACACTCCAATAGAGTATGAAACATGGTAGAGAAGTAGAAATTGCAGGGTAAAGTAGTTTTTGAATTTTTTTTAATTGGTTAAGAAGTCTGAAGGCAGAAGCATATCTGACTTTTACCTAATAAGATTTTTTTTTTTCCTGATGCTAATGATTATGTTTTCCTCTGCCTTTGTGTAGTCCGAGGTCAGACCCTGTGCCCGCACCATTTTTACAGGGACTATATCTCTTCTGTGTAGGGACAGTTACCAAGAGAAGAACACAGATGCAAACACAGATGAAACAATGAAAGTAGAATAAAGAGAAACTAGCGTGGTGGACAGGTTTCTGAAAAAGAGTGAGCTCGCATTTTCTTAGCCTATCAGGCAACTATCCTCTCCCTTCCTTTGTGAAATTTGAGAGAAAGCTCAGGGAGACTTAAAAGTGATTTCCTCTAATGCAAAGGATGGTGACAAACCCCAAGGGCTAAAGAATGTTTCCTGCTGCACTCCCAAGATCCCAGAATTTTTAAGTGGATGGCTCCTGAAATGTTTTCTTTCAAACACTTTGGGGATGTGTGAGTGAGCACACCTAGGTGAAATCATCTTGGATCTCCTTCCAGAGGGCTTCTGTAGGATGACTACAGCAGAGATGAAGGCAAACAGCCAGCTCGGGGTGAGAGAAGAATAAAATAAAGACTGAGAAGATGCAGCGCATTAATCCGGAATCTAGAAAGTGACAGGAGGAAAACTGATAGGTTCTTGTGTGACCAGGAAAGTCTTCATAAAAGCAACAATACTATCTAATTTCCTTCCAACAAGGTCGAGAGAGCTCAAATACGTAAGTATGATCTCAACATCTTGTCCTCTTAACTCGCCCTATACCATGACTGGTTTTACAATGACTGGTACCATCTCAGAAACCTGATATAGAGTCAAAATAAATCAGAATTAACTTGATAGCAGTGATTTTGGTGTTTTTTTTTAGCTTTCAAATAACAGTACCAAAAAATGAATGTGAAAACTTTACATTTGTATGAAAGAAAAAGAGGCATCTTACTTTTATTCTTGTAACTTCACACTACAGAAGTCCAAAAATGGTAAGATTGAAAGTTTTAAAGCTAAACAACAGTAGATTTTCAAATATAAAATACTAATGGATTAGCAGATTTTCAACTATAAAAAAAAAACACTAGATTTTAATTGTGGAGATTTTTATGACTAAATGTCATCAATGTATGACATTAGGAATGTACATTAGGAATGTAAACCTTAGGAATGACATTAGGAATGTAAACCTTAGGAATGTACAATTCATTGAAGTTCTTTGATGTTATTTTTGTTTCTAATTATACATTTTAAAATAGCTCATACAATCTTGAAGAAAATATACTTTGAATATTTTAATTGCAATCATCATAGATATGATGCTCTAAAAAGTGGTCTTTAAAATATTGCTTTTTAAAATTGTTGATGCAATGTACTCAAATACTGGCTTCATTTTACATGTCATCATAAAACGAACCTTCTCTTTCGAAAATTAGACTTCTGCACTTAAAAAAATTCTTATTCTTGTCTTTACTAAGTGACTGACATTGTAGATTTATTCAATATGTAAGTATTCATGGAATATTCATATATCTATTCAAAAATATTGGTTCATCAATTTTATTAATAAATTCCTTTAACAAAAAATGCATTGAATGGCAAAATAATTTGTTAAGGTAAATGAAGTGTCAGGTAATCATATAATAATTTCTAGTAAAAACTAAAATGAGCTATTATGGAACTATTTTGTATTAGTACAGTCTGCCTATGAAGCCTGTTTTTTCGTTTGTTTGTTTGTTTTGTTTTTCATCTAATTTACAGGTTAGCAAGCTTCCATAAGCCGTAGAATATCAGAAGATGCTAATGAATTAAAATATTTTAACATTACCTTTATCCATTCATAATGTCTTTTTGACACTTAAATTACTTGACCGATCTGCTGGTAGATAGCATCTCATAGTACTGTTCTGTGGAAAAGGAATTTAAGGCAGGGAGGAAAGTATCAGCATGGGATAAACCTTCTTATGTCAAAATGGAATGTCTATTTCTTTGTTGCTAGTGGTGGTTTTTTTTGTTTGAGTTACTCAATTACAATTGGTATATTGACAATCTTACCAATTTAAATGCAAATAATGTTTATTGCATATACATTTTCATTTAATTTAGCATATATAAGTAGATATTTATAATAGTTTTCAGAAGTACAATCACAAACAGCCTGATAGCCTTGTAAGGTTTGCATCAGAAGAGAAACACTCAAACACTATTTATATGTCTTCTATAATTTCACACATTAGATTAAATTTCATGCAACAATATAAATCAGAAAAACCATGCCCTTTTCAAAAAGACATCTAATACCCAGGACTAACCTAAAAAAATTACTTTATAATATTACAAAGACTTGTAGCACATTTATAAAGAGTGACATTACATTTAGTTGTCATGGGAACAACCAATAAGACTTACTGTACAACTGATATAATGTGAAATAAATGGATTATGTTTAAGATAGATTTAGCAAAAACACTCATTTTAAAAAATGCTTTAAAATGTATAAACAAATCACTCACTGCTATAGAGTCAAATACAAGTTATAGCAATCCTACGGGACGGGATAGAATGACCACTGTGGGTTTTTGTCACTGTAAATGTTCGTATTAATGGACAGTTCCCCTTTCTCCACTCTAACCCCCAACCCTTCCAGCAGCTAGTGACTTCTAACTGTTGACCTTGTGTTTCTCAGTTCACTGGGAAATGCTCTGTGTTGCTGGGACTCCTTGAATAAGTAAGTGCTGTAACTGCATCCAACCAGACTAATTGTAACAATTTTCTTCCCCCAACTTTCTTCAAGTTTCTTGCCTTTGGTGAAGCGGTTCTCAACCTGTGGGTCCATGACACCTTTGGGGGTCGAACAACCCTTTCATAGGGTTACCTGATTCATAAGAGTAGAAAAATTACAGTTATAAAGTAGCAACAAAAATAATTTTATAGTTGGAGGGTCACCACAACACGAGGAACTGTATTAAAGGGTTGCAGTATTAGGAAGGTTGAGAACTACAGCTTTGGGGTATGCCTTATTTGTTTTTGTTTTATATATATAAACAAAATGCCCAATTTTTACTTTGGGGATTTTTCCAATGTAACAATTTTGGAAGATATGTTTAACACAATGGTAAAATTATTCATTTGACTTTTTAATTTAGACCCTGTAATATGGAGAATGTATGTCTAACAATACCTGATTTATTTTTGAGTAATTGTTCATAGATAATAAAGAGCTCAGGTGGTGTAGTAGTTGCACATTGTTGCTAACTGCAAGATCAACAGGTGGAAACCACCAAAGAGCTCTGCATGAAAAAGATCTGCAGACCAGCTTTTATTCACTCAAAGAGTTAGTCTTAGAAACACAGGGCTAGTTCTACCCTGTCCATATAGAGTTGCTAAGAGTTGGCATTGACAAGATGTCAATAAATTCAGTTAGTTAGTAAATATGACATGTGAATTTTTAATTTTAAAGTATGGAACCTATAAATGCGCATATATAGAGGCATATACTGATATGAACATATGTGCATATATACCTCAAAAGCCCCACTGGTTGGAGCTTTTGTAGTATGCATTTTTCCCACTAGGCAGCATCTAGCAACTCGCTCTCAGCGCACCCAGTGGCATCACCTGGGAAGTTTTCAGTGGTCAGAGTGAATGTTTTCATAAAAGCATTTTCATTCAAATCTCAGTTTTTGTATGGTTGATTTAGAAGAGCAGCATGCTGTTGTGAAATTTTATTTACTTTCTGGGGAAAAGCGCCACAGAAACTGTTGTGATGTTGAACACAGTTTATAAAGACAGTGCCATGGAATAAACTCAAGTTATGAGTGGTTTTCTCTTTTCCAAATAGGAGAAATGTCGATTAATGACAAAATCCATGCACTTGTACTAAAAGACTGATGATGGATCATTGCAAAGATGAAGAAGTCTCTGGACTATTTTGGAGCTCAGTTCAGAGAATTCTAACAAAAGATTTGGGAAGGAGAAGGATTGCAGACAAATTCATGCCTGGTTCTGACTGACCACCAAAAGGGGCGTTGAAGGGAAACATGTTGTGCTCAAAAAGACCAGCTCCAAAGTGACCCAGAATATTTTCCCAAGGTTATTACTGGTGATCAAACATTGTACTGTTCTTATGTCCCTGAAAGCAAGCATCAATCAAGCCAGTGGAAGGCACCATTGGCACCTCACTCCCTCATACAATCTTGAAGAAAATATACTTTGAATA
>NW_022111373.1:64111348-64113034 GCF_000313985.2 Echinops telfairi
AGAATGATGTACAAATGCGCTTTACACAATTGATGTGTGTATGGATTGCGATAACAGTTGTATGAGCCCCTAATAAAATGTTTTAAAAAAATATTAAATATATAGCTTTGAAAAAAACTATGCTTTTCTGGGGGGAGTACCCCCTTCTGTTTAGGGACTCTAGAGTAATAATAGTTAATATCACTGAGCATGTTTAAACCATTGTCAGGAGACTAGGAAATGCTAATAATAAAAAAAGGTCAATAGATTAGCCGTTCAAAGCCGGACAATATCCAGTTAACTTATGGAGATTCTTGGAGAGAAAACAGGGGAGAAAATAAATAGATTTACTATATTATGAAATTAATAGTAATAAACTATGATAGGAATATTAGATACTCTCTAGGATAATTCAGGCTTGATTTCAAAAATGGTAGTGAGGTTAGATTCCAATAACATTTATGTTACTTTCAAATCAGGCCATGTTTTATAAATTATCTTGCCAATTAAAATATCCTTTTATTTGGCTCTTTTCAAAATTATACATGTGGCAGTTCTTTTTTTACAATTAATATACTACAAACATTCATTGTTTTCACTTTGCAGAAAGCTATACTATATTTTACCTATAATAGACATTATCTGGGGAAGGTAATATAGAAATTCCTATTTTCAGGGATTCACCTCTGTCACTCACATTATAAGAATACACATTAAAAAAAATCAGTGGTTCTAACCGAAAAAGCTGATCAATGTATACACATGATCCTCTTCTAGGTAACTTAAAGACTATTTTGAATTATCACTAATACTGTATACCTGTCCATCATTATGTGAAGCCATAAAATATATTGCTGATGGCCTGAGCGGAGTCTTAAAAGCATGCTCCCTGGTACCTGTCTTTTCTAGTAGTAAATGTAGTAGTAAAAATTAATTAATATTATTTGGTGTAGCCATGGAGAAATAACCTAGCATCTCTTGGGGGGTGGTTAAGGCATTTATGCCTCATTATATTTAATCTATGACTATCAAACAAAAATAAACTTAAAATTATCCGAGTTTTTGGTGCTTTATTGTATTACTAATACCTTCATCTGACAGTGTAATTTAAGCTTAGTCCCCAATAAGTTTTTCTATTTTTAAAAATGTACTCATACTGAGTAACTATTTGATTTATTCTGTTATTTTCCACGGCCACTTAAAAAAGGAAAATAAGCTGGATTGTGGACAATGAGATTGCAAGGTGTTAAAAAAATCAGTAATATGATTAATAAGATGATTTTCGAGGTGTATAATTTCATTTTTGTGATATGCCTCTACATTTTAATTTATTATTAAAAATCATAATTGGTAAATGGTGGTTTATTTTTTCATTATTGTTCTTATTGTGAGGTGCTGTGTAGTTGCTGTTGACTTATATCAACCCTAAATACAACATAGGAGCCCTGGTAGTGTAGTCCCTTCTTTTTTCTTTTTTTTAAATCAATTCATCACAATACAGAGATCAATTGTGTAAAGCACATCTATACATTTGTTGCCCTTATTATTCCCAAAATTCACTTTCCTCTTGGGTTCCCGGAATCAGCTCATTTTTCTTTTTTCCCCTCCCCCTCCCTTCCTCCTCCCCTCTCCCCCATGCACCCTTGATAATTTATAAATTATTATTGTATCTTATATTACACTGTCCAGCGTCTCCCTTCACCCACC
>NW_022111373.1:64114029-64128356 GCF_000313985.2 Echinops telfairi
GGTCCCTTGTCACTTCTTATTGGCTTCCTAACCTCACAGACAGCCATGCTAAAGCACCTTTCTAATCACGTAAAGAGAGTTACAGACTCAAAAACCCATAGGGGCAGTTCTACCCTGTCCTATACAGTTACCATGAGTCCTAATTGGCTTGATGGCAGTGAGTTGGGTTTGGTTTGGGGTAAGTACCACAGAACAAACACTGTCAGTTCCTGAGCTATCCTCATCATTGTCATCTAAACTCATTAGTGTAGCCACTGTTAACATTCATTCTGATGAGCTTCTTCCTCTTTGCTGCTGACCTGCTATTTAACCTAACATGATTAGAGAATGGCGATTGATTTCTAATGGAACTAAATTGAGTTCAAACATAGAGAGTGGTCAATTTTGTTGTCTAACTGGGTATAAAATAGCCATCTCAGAAATAATACATGGGATTTCACAACCATTAAGGAAGCAAAGCCAGAGTGAAGAAAGTTCTGGGGACACTGAGATTGACTGCTGCATACTGAGCCTCCTATATCCAGAAGACAGAAAGTTGTGGTACCAGACAAGTGTCAGGAGGGACAGCAACAGAAATAAGAGGCAGGGCACCAGACACAGTAGTAGCTTACCAGGCCTGTGGAATTAGTAGAGCTGAGTACCTTGAGGCAGGAGACTAGCTTTCAGAGCAGTTTTGCTTTGAGCCACTTAGTCAGGGGAGCTAAGTTTGCCGAAAGGACTATAAGTAGCATATTGTGTTATAAATTGCACTACTAAATGCAAAGTCAGTAGTTTGAAGCCATCAGCCACTTCCTAGAAAAAGGCGATTCTTTTTATTCCCATAAAGATTTAGTATCAGAAACCGATAGAGGCAGGTCTACTTTGTCTTATAGAGTTTCTATAAGTCAGAACCAACTTGATGGAAGTGAGTTGAGTTGAGGCTTTGTTTGCTGACCCACACATCTAGTGCTGGGCACCTTTGAGTATAGTCTGATGGAAGAGTGATGTGCCCTTTGTTCCCTTATTCACTCATTTCTTCACTGCCATTGAGTCAGGTCTCCCGAGAAGAGATTGGTGGTTTTGATCTAGTAAGCTTGTGATTGGCAGTCCAAGGCTTAATCACTATTCCCCTAAGGCTCCCTTATTAGCACCCTTAAAAAAACGTTTATAGCACTTGCAGGAAGAACAGAGGCCAAAGGTATGTGGCTAAGAGATCAAGGAATAGATGGAGGCATGCCTGAAGGCAAAGCTAAGAGACACTCTGGAACAGAGGATTGTACCAAACATTTCTGATTCCAAATTGTAATATATTAACATTCTTAATAAACTGCATAATCACAATTATTGTTTGTGATTTATGAGTGTCAAATAAACTATAGAATGAAACAGAGAAGTAGAAAGTGCCATAAGCACCATTATTGGTTCAGGAAAGGAGATACAACCCTGACTCACGCTTTTTCTGATTTTAAACCATGCAGTAATCAATCCTTTGTTCTGGTTTGGTGTGGGCTCAGAATCTTGAACATACCACGGTCTATTAAAATAGGTAACCGTGGTGACTAGTGGTGCTGTTAAACTCAGGGTCAGGACTTGGAAACCCTGTGGGAGAAAGATAAACTCCCAGTAAGCATTTACAGTTTAGGAAAACCACCGGGGTAATTCAACCTTGTCCTAAAGGGTACTATACATTCAAATCCACTTAATGGAACCTGAATTTGTTAGTTGTTGTTGTTGTTTCCGGAAAAATGAACAAATCTGACTTAAAAGAAGTAAAGCCAGAATGGTCTTTAGGAGGATTGCTGGCTGGCCTGTGCCTCCTATACTTCGACAAGCTAGTAGGAGGGCCCAGTCCCCGGAGCAGTACACTGCGTTGTATAAGTAGAGTCAGCAAACAGGGTGAAGTCCCACTGACCACTGACACCTTGGCTGCAACAATGAGCCTTGTCCTCAAGGTGACATGTTTTTTGTAAAGAAGTCTTTTGCCTCAAATTTGCCCAATGAAATATGCCATTTGATGTATTGACTGATGCTTCCATGGATCATTCAATTCCTTCAAAACTCATTTTTGGTTTGGGTAAGTATTTCATTAAATCGCTAGATTGTTTTGCGTATTAATATCATTTTACCATTATTAAGACTTCTAATCCATGAAAATATAATGCTTTTTGATTTATTTAAGTTTTCTAATTTATTTATGTAATATTTTGTAATTTTCAATGTAGAGGTCTCAACTCTCTTGGTTAAACCTACTCAGAGCTATTTTATTATTTTTATGCTATTATAAATAATGTTACCTTAACATTTCTTAGAGTGTTCATCACTATCATATATGGAGGCAAATAATCTTTGTAGGTTTATCATGCTATTCTAATGTTTGTTTGTTTCAAGTTTCTTTTAGGGGGTTGCCTGCTAAAAGGTTCTACATATCTACCTACAAGTGCATGTTCTGTGAGGATAAAGATAATTGTGCTTTCTTTTCAACTAATCTCTTTTGCTGCCTTCCAAACTAATTAATCTGGCTAGAACATCCTGTACTATATTGAGTGAAAGTGGTGAAAGCAGGAATATTTGGTTTCTAACTGATATTCTGATAATCGTCGTCAGTCCTCTATTTCTAGTTTTCTAGATGTTATTTTTTTAAATGAGCTGAGGAGGGAGCTTGGAAAATGATTTTCCTGCTCTTTCTCTGTCAATTGCTATGATCATGTTTCATTTGTTCCTTTTCCTTTTCCCCTTCTTTCCTCTTTATCCTGTTAGAATGGTGCTTTGGCTTGATTTATTTACTATGTTGAATCACCCTGGCAATACTAGGATACATCTCACTTGGTCATGGTGTATAATCCCTTTATTGTGCTACTAATTTTAGTTTGCTAGCAATTGTTTGGGACTTTTTGTTTCTATTATCAAAATGGATATGTTTAGTAGTTGTTTGTTTTAATAGTCTTGGATTTCTGTATTAAAGTAATACTGGCTTCTTAGAATGAGTTAGGATTCCCAGATTTTCAAGGGTTTTTAATGTGTGTGCATGTGTGCTTTGAGTGAAAGATGATGGAGCAAATCAACAATTCATACACATCTTGTTTGGTGACAGATGTATCATTCTGCTAGCTAGCAGCTCTTTTACCACTTATTCCCTGTTGACCTTTTCCATTTGCCATACTTCCCTGTCCTTTTCTTCATTCTGAAATCTCTCTCTCTCTCTCTCTCTCTATATATATATATATATATGGAGGCAAATAATATTTGTAGACCTATCATGCTATTCTAATGTTTGTTTGTTTCAAGTTTCTTTTAGGGGGTTGCCTGCTAAAAGGTTCTGTCTATCTATCTATCTATCTATCTATCTATCTATCTATCTATCTACACATACATACATTCATACACACACACATATATATACACATGTGCCTATGTTTTCCTTCACATTAAATTGATGCCTTTTTTATCTTGTTCAATTGATCCTTTAAGGAATGAGTACTTCCACTGGACTTATTGTCCACCTTGCAAGCTTGGGCATCATTTGGTAAAACATGAACCATGGGCAACATTTGGTAAAAAATGAACCATCATTTGGTAAAATATGAACCAAGTTCCATTCTAGGCATGAAGAGTGTATAATAGCTAAAACGTAGTTTCAGGTGTTGTACTAGTTTCTACGACCAATAAAAGTAGTCTTTAAAAAATTTTTCAAGTCTTTAATTCTTATTATTCTGAAATTTGTCCTTCACGTGATTCATCAATAACTTCCTATTGGCAGTGCTTCCAGAGTCTTCCGCACCATCTCGTTCTCCTGGTCTCCAGGTCTTGGATGCTGGAGTTCATGTGATCCATTAGTTTAGTTCTTTAGACTAATTGACTGCTTGCATCGTTACTATGCATCACTCTTCTTTGTTATACATTGGAATAATATAAATAAACAAATAACTCAATTCTAATTCATGGCCACCCTATAGGAAAGGGCAGAACTCCCCCTGTGTGTTTCCTATCCTGTAAGTCTTCATGAAGTAGAAAACCCTGTCCTACTAGCAAGGATGCCCTTCTGGCAAGGAGCACCTGGTAGTTTCAAACTGCGGACCTTGCAGATCACCACTAAGCAATTAGGGCTTCTTAAGGAAGACACCAATAGGTCACGTTTAGTGGTTACTCACTAGCTTTTAAGATCATATTGTCTACATACCAAAGCTGGATGTAGAACATCATCTTGGTGGACTGTTATGACAAATTGACCTTAAGGCCCCCCCAAGAGACCTCAGGCTTAAGTTTTGTTTACATGTTTGTACGCATTTATTGAGAATCAGCTCATTATTGGCCTTATGTTGCTATACCCTTATTCAGATTTCTCTTTCTTTTGGAATCAATTTGGAGAGTTTCACATATTTTTAAAAAGTATATTATAATAAGCTAAAATGCTTATGTTATCCTGTTTTAAACCCTCTCTTTATTTTTACGCCTGAAGAATGTTTCTTGCTACCATACATGGAATAAAATCGTGAGATACACCTAGTCAGAAAGGGATTTGGTGGTTTGGGCACATATGCTTATTCCCTTAGATAATTAAAAATACAAACTCTAATATCATCTATGTAGTACTCTTACAGTTAACATATGAAAATTAACCTATTGGAAAATGGTGATGAAAAATCAGTGTCTTACAGTAACAATTTTACTACTCACTATTATTTTTTGTATGTATTTAATTTTACTTTCTGGCTTCTTTTGAGGAAGTGCAATTGTCGTAATTAAGCACATTTTCTTATAGTATATTCATATGCATGAAAAGAAAATATAGTATTATGTATATTTTAGGATGTGTGTATGTATATGTGACTGAACCAATTTTTGAATTCTTTTTCACTAAGTAGTTCAAAGGTGATAATATATTATGGATGGTTTGGAGAAGTATTTGTAAAACCAACTAGGAAAAAAAATGCCTAATTTCAAAGTACTTCAAAAAGAAGGAACAATACTTGGTTTGTGTTTAAATAATTTATATATAATTATGTTCCCTAGTTTTAGGATCTCAGAATAAAAGGAGAAATAAAAGTAAAATAAGAAAATGAATTATAGGGTAGTAAAAGTTGGGTAATCAGCCTTAGTAAGTGAGCTATTCAGGGTTTTTTTATTTAATTATACAAAAACATTGTTTTATAATTTTGTTAGTGATTAAAAATAAACATACTTCAATATTTAAATTAGTTAGTATTATCTATTCATTATTAGTCTATTCATTTAACACATATTAAGTATAATTACTACTGGTGGGGAGGGAGGGATATTGCGGGAGAATTCTGGGTGTAACAAATTCCTGTCCAAATTTCATACCTCAGAGACATCTGTATGTAAGAAAACATTTTATAGACTACGTTAGTGTCTGGAGGGGTTTATACCTCCGTTCTTTGCTTTGCACACTGAAAGAATACACGCCGAAGCATGTTTTGTCATCCAAGTAGGTTTTTTTGGAAGGAACGGGGAAGTTTCAGGTGTTACATCTCAAAAACGTACATGCTGTTTTGGCGAAGCAAGTCAAGCTGTACGGAAACTACGTTGGGGTTCACAACTGGACATGTACAACCACATGGAAAAGAACACCCTCAGGGTTGGAACTGGCATAATCCCAGGGACCGAGGGTTCGAGAGAGCAAGGAGCAGGAGGGCAGGAGGGCAAGAGCACAAAAGAGCAAGCCTGAGCATGCTCCCTGTCTGTATTTTAGCCCAGCCCTGACTTGGGGAGGCATGGTTGAAGGTATTGGTTGACCCCATTGACTGAGTTAAGCGCACCTATGTGATGTTATGAAGCTGGGCCTAGTTTGAGCATCCAGGTGTACCTCCCACCTGGCTCCTAGGTTGGGGGAGGGCCTTAAATATAAACATGCTCAGTTTGGGGTCTTTATAGGTGTTCCTTGGTTGCCTGATTTCTTTTCAACCACTTCTATGGAGGCGCTAGCAGGCATGGGAAGGACAACCCCCTGTCCCTAAGCTAGCTACATAACAACTGTGAATCACAGAATCATGGCCATTGAGTCACTTTTACTCACAATGACCTTAAGCATGATTTCTGAGACTGTCAATCTTTTAAAAATTGGAAAACTTCATCTTTCTCCCATGGAATGACAGGAAGATTTGAGCAGGCTTACCCACAGAACCACCAGGGATCGTTATTATGTGAATTAGTATTAGCATTCTTTTGCAAATTTATTTTTTATTAGCATTTTCATTTTACTAAATAGTATTAGAATTCTAGATTGACCTACATTTTATGTGTAAATGTAATCCTCATTCATCACAAAAGTTATAATTAGCTGTTAAAATATTTCTTAGTATTGCATTTTCTAACTTTCCCATAATCTACCATGTTACCTATTGATTTCTGACAAAATTGTATATACAAATAAAATATTGATAAAAATATCAAAAAAACATGTACATGTTTGTGAGTTTTCTTGACAGACTCATTAACAAATATAACATATGCTTGACTGGATTTACTTTGTTAAATATTCTCAAAAGCCTTCCAGAAACTTATTTTGCATTTACTTGCTTTTGACATTACTCTGATACTAAATATAATTTATAGCTTCTCCAGGTAGCTAAAAGTCATGTAGTAAAAACATGTATTGCTTTTCTGTTTGTAGCTATTATGTACAACTTCTAGAATTTTATACCTTCTAGTTAAAAAATCTACATATTAAATATATTTGGTGTGCATGAATGTACCATACTTTGTAATTTAATACTACTAGTATTTTACAGTATATGTAAAGCTTTTTTAAAAAACAATTTAAGGAATTTAAAAGATAGATAATCTTTAACCACTGAAAACCTAATGCATAGCTTCAAAATATTGTCAGGTACTGAAGGTCTAATGAATGGAAGGAGAACATTATGAGAAATAGTGCCAGAAGAGAGTCTCCTTGGGTAGAAGACACTTGAAATATAACTGATGAGGAACTGCTTTCTCAAAGTACAGTCAACCACCGCAATGAAAAAGTACAGCCAGAGAGTATCTTAGAGGCAAGGATAGCAAGATTTTGTGTCATATACTTTGGACATGCTGTCAGAAGAGACCAGTGGTGGAGATGGACACCGTACTTGGCAAAGTAAAGCGGCAATGAAAAGAGGAATAAACTTAAGGATATGGATTGACACAGAGGTTGCACCAATGGTCTCGATTATAGGAACAATTGTGAGGACATGCAGACCCTGTTGTGCATACTGTCACTTTGGTTTGGAACCAATCTGAGAGCACCTAAAATAGCAGCAATAACAGCAAAAGAAGATTGTGAATAGATATTTCAACTTCAAGAATACCTACAAATGATAGGAGATATTGGGGGAACATATATCTGTGTCTGTTTATTTTAATATTGTCATCAAACCCTATAGGAGAATATCTTTTGTGTTGGTGAAGAATTTTAAAGAATGGGTGCAATGCATACTTTGATCAGATCAATAAATGTTTAAAGTGACCACTAAAAGATTAAAGGTATGTTGGCATATTTTAAGTCATTAATGTAGGCCTGGTAATGACCAAATGTAGTATTAATTATTTGAATTTGATTTTTTTAATTTGGATAATTTGAGTATCCAATGAAATACAGATTCATTAGAAGTGAAGATGATGTTAATTGCATTATAATTTTATATGAAGGGAATTATTTTTTTAACTTGATCATGTCAATATTTTAAATAATTTTTGCAAACAATCATCATTCCATCTTTAGAAGACCCCAGAGAATAGTACAAGTGGGTATGAATCGTTCCTTATTCAGTCAGCTAACTCTATTGCTTTACTTGAAAAAGATCCCAAAATACGCAGGAATTTCTGGATGTTGAAGCAAATAGATATTTAATAAATAGGGACACATCACGTATTAAATGATCAGGTTAGGTGTGATATTGTTGCTAGATTCTATTGAGTCGATTCCAATGGATACCAACCCCATGTACAATAAAACAAAACTCTGCCTGGTTCAGTGCCATCCTTACAAATGTTCTTATGTTTGGGTCTTTTAATGCAGTCATTATCAATCCATCTCATGGAGCGTCTTCCTCTTTTTTACTGCCCTTCTACTTTACTAAGCATGATGTCCTAGTCCAGGGAATGGAGTCTTCTTATAGCATACCCAAATTACACAAGAAGAAGTCTTGCTGCCCTTACTTCTAAGGAGCATTCTGGCTGTACTTCTTCCAAGACAGATGTTCCTGATTTTATCAAAGCATGTGGTACTTTAAGCATTCTTCACTAATAGTTCAAACACATCTAGTCTTCCATGGTCTTCCTTATTCAGTGTTCAACTTTCACATGCATACGAAGCAATTGAAAATATCATGGCTTGGGTGAATCACATCTTAGTCTTCAGCATAATGCCCATGCTAGTCAACACTTTCAAAGAGATCTGTGTAGTAGATTCACACAACACAATGTCTTTTTTGATCTCTTGACAGCTTCTTCCATGAACATTGATTGTGTATCCAAGCAAGACAAAATTCTTGATATCAAACTTTTCTCCATTTATCATGATGTTACAGATTTGTCCAATCAAGACAATTGTGGCTATCTTTTCATGGAGAACAAATCCACACTGAAGGCTTGATCTTCACCAGTAAGCACTTCAAGTCCTCCTTACTTTAATCAAGGAAGGTTTTTTCATCTGCATATCGTAGGTTGCTCATAAATCTTTGCCTAATCCTGATACACAATTCTCCTAAACATAATCCAGCTTCTCTGATTATTTGATGAGCATACAGACTGAATAATTGTGGTGAGAGGATACTTCCCTAATTTGAAAGGATGCATTATTCCTTTTTTCTGGTAACACACCTGTCTCTTGCTTCATATACAAGCTCAGCATGTGTACAATGTTGTGTTATGGAATTACCATTCTGCTAAAGGCTATCCAGAGTTTGTTATCATTCATGCAGTTGAATTCATTTGCATACTTAAAGAAGCACAAATAAACTTCTTTCTAATACTCTCTACTTTCAGCCAAGATCCATCTGACATTAGCAGGGATATCTCTTGTTCCACATCCTCTTCTGCATTGGGTTGAACCTCTGATAGCTCCCTGTTGTGGGATGATCTGCAACAAACCTTTACTTGCATGTGCCATCACTGAAGCAAGCAAACAAACACAAACTAGTCAGCATTCAAATGTGTTGAGCGGTAGTATATGAGCAAGAGCCTATGATACTGAAGGAAGAATTTGAAGCTGCACTGAAAGCATTAGCCAATATCAGCCACCAGGAATGGATGGAATACCAACTGAAATGTCTCAGCATGCTGATAAACACTGGAAACACTCATCTCTGCTGGGAAATTCGAAGACAGCTACTTGACCAACTGACTGGAAGAGATCCATTTTTGTACTCATTCCCAAGAATGGTGACACCTCAGAATGCACAAATTATGGAACAAAATCATAAGATGTTATGAGTTGGGTTAAATTAAAGCATTGTATTTGAGATTGGACTGAGAATCCAGGACAATGGTAAATATAACACATATAACTTACTTATAGGTGATACTGAAGATTACAGTAATGTTGGGCACATTGTGATAGTTCCACATGGGAAGATTTAGATGTTCCAAGTTTTCCTGTCCATATTTTTGAAACTCTCTAGTGGCTTAGTTGGGATGAAATCTACAAAGTCTGCACTTAAAAACCACCAACTGTTCTGTGAGAGAAAAATGGGTCTTTCTACTCCTGTAAAGAGCTACGGCCTCCAAACCCACAGGGGCAATTGTACCCTGCCCTAAAAGGTAACCAGAAGCCAGAAATTGGCTTGATGGTTTTCATTTTGTGACAAATCCAACATTAATCAGGTCACTGCACTACTGTTAGACAAGAAAACAAACAAACAAACAAAAAACACAAACTACATGGTTTCCTTAGTGTACAGAAAAGGAGGAGGGAGCTTATAGCAATGATGAATGTATAAACCCATTAGAGGGGAGAGATCTACAGAACTGTAGGTGAATCAATATATTGGGTAGTATAAGATATAAGGCAATAAAAGAGAGAAAGAAACACTATCTATCTATTTATCTAATAACAATAATAAGGTTCTAAGAGGGGAGAGAGGGAGGGGATAAAGGGAGCTGATATCAAGGATGTCCAGAAGAGGAGAATGTTTGAAACTGATTGTGGTCACAAGTGTGCAATACTGCTTGATATGACTGAACTCTGTAATGTTATGATTTCTGTAAGAGCTTCCAATAAAATGATTATTTTTAATAATCTAATTGCATGTGATATTAGTGATATTGTTCTATCATTTTAGCATTTTCTTCGGTCGCATTTCTTTGGAATGGGCACAAATACGGACCTCTTTTTGTCAGATGGGCAAGGAGCTGTCTTCCAAATTTCCTGACATGGACAAGTGTATGCTTTCAGTGCTTCGCAAGCTTATTGAAAATTTTTATTTAGTATTTCTTCAATTCTTGGAGCCTTGCTATTGGCTAATGATTGCAATTCTGCCTGAAGTTTTTCCTTCAGTACCATTGACTTTTGTTCACACATAACCTCTTGAAATGGTGCGATGTCAGCTAGTTCTTTGTGTTTTGTTTCCATCTTCTTTTGATATTTCCTACATCAATCAAAATTTTGCCCATAGAACCTTTCAATATTGCAAGTTGAGGTTTGATCATTCACTGTAATTCTTTCACTTTCAAATAAGATAAGCGTGTTCTTCCTTTTTGTTTTTCTTGCTGTAGGTCTTTGCCCATTACAATATAATAGTTTACTTGGTCTTCTCTCGCTGCTCTTTGAAAATTTGTTTTTTGTTCTTTGACTTTATCATTTTTCCATTTGCCTTAACTACTCTGGATTAAAGGCATTAAGAATTTTTTTGAAATCCATTTGACCTTTTCTCTTTTCCAATCTATGTGTTAACTTTTTGTTTTCATTGTGAATAACGTTGTTGATATCATCACACAGATCAAGTCTGCCTTCATTAGTGTTCACTGTGACCATCTATTCTCGTTAGCTTCTTTCAGGTGAGATATAGTCAAAGTTGTATTTTGTTTTTTGTGGATTTGTTTTCATTTCATTCTTCTTCAAGATGAATTTATGTATGAGCTATTGGCGGTTTTCTCCACAGCCCATCTCTTGTCTCATTTTAACTACTTATATCGAGCTTCTCTATCATCTCTTCCCACTGATGTAGCCAATTTGACCTGAGTATTTCATCTGAAGAAATCCATGTGTGTAGTCACTCCTGGTGTTTTTGAAAAAAAGTGCAGTTAATGAAAAATACATGGGAGTAATAAACCTTTAGTAAAATATTCTCATGTGATTAATTATATAAGTCCATATAAAGTAGTTATTAAAATTTAAAGGACCAATAGAAATGCTTTTTAGTTCGTGGTAAATTCAAAGATTCACCTAAGTCAGTTCAGTGGCTTTTAATCATACCATTTGCTTTTTTATACAAGACCAGGAGATTTAAATTTTTAAGGGAAAACTTGAAAACCAAAAGCAAAGGGAAGGAACAGCAAACCAAAACAAACGCCCTGCCAGTAAGTAAATTCTGACTGTTTTTTTACCCTATGTGGGTGTTGCTATGACTGTAACTCTTCACAGAAAGATAGAACCTCTTATTTCCCCATGGAGTTGGTAATAGTTTTAAACTTCCAACTGAATACCTAACCTACAATTCCACAAATGATGATTAATAAAATATATCATCTGTTAAATATTACAATTTTATATAACTGCCTAATAACTTATCATGTAAATGTGTACCTTGGTCACTTAAAAGCAGGGCAGATGTTCCTAAGGAGGGATTTGTTTTAAAGATGCTTATTGGTGGCAAAGTTTCTCATTGTACAGTGGCTTAGAAAAGACTCCATCTAGCAAAGAAGTCTAAAAATTATTATTAACATATACACATAGTCATTTGAAGATATGAGCTTGATAAAGTCCAGTCTGCATTCATCTATAGGCTTGCAATTTCAGGGGTACCTCCCAGGTTGAGTATTGATAGGTTTGTCTGAATTATAACAGGGACAATTAGAATATTGAGATGTAACATAATCAACAGCCTTAAAGAAATGCCCCCTCCACTCTCCCCCATAATTTCTATAATTTTTTCTCACTCCAAGTAGGAGTTCATGTACCAGGCTATTATTAAAGGCACATGAAGGGACAGTGGCTTATAAATTTGGTCCAATTCCTAATAGCTGCTGCTTATGGATTCTTTTTCTGATATAACATCATTAATGCTATGATATAATATGACAAATGCGCTTTACACAATTGATGTGTGTATGGATTGCGATAACAGTTGTAGGAGCCCCTAATAAAATGTTTAAAATAAAAAATAAAATAAATAAAAATTTAAATTTAAAAAAATGTAAAATTGATCTGTACTAAAAAGTTTTAAAATATCCTGAATAAATTAAATTAATTTGAGAAATAAAAATAAAATAAAAACAATTGAAAGAAAAAAAATAAAATATAGATTTTTCATCTGGTCTATGTGTATAAATGGCTTTAGCATTTCCAGAGTTAAAGTTAATTTAGAGGCAATTTGTTTGGCTGCATGTAAAATATCAACAAAGATATTTTCCCTAATATCTTAAATTTAAGTACTCCTTTGGGTTATGAGCCTGGGTTTTATGTTCACAGCAATTTCATGGGAGAAGGGGAATACATGTAAAACATTAGCTAATAAATTATAATTTTTGACAATTTAGAAGAAATTATAAATGTCATCATTGTTCACAAAGCATGCCAAATCATAAACGACTTCAAAATACCTTAAGACCACGTAAATATTCAAGGGTTTTCCTGAGACTAGTTTACAGACACATAAGTGATTCATTCAGTTTGTTAGGCAGAAGTAGCTTCAGGAAGGGCATGGCTTTCAAAAACCTCATACAAACTGATGGCATTCCTAACTTGATAGTTAAGGCTGATAGGATCATGCTTAAAACAGGAATTATCAACAAATAAACTAAGTCAGTATTACTCAAAGTAATTCATCAGGCACTTGAGGATTTTAAGCCATGGTGTCTATTCTAATAGTGGAGGCATGCAAGAAAAGGTCTTCATAAGACGTTCAGTTTACTGGAAGAGAGGTGATGGGTCAAAGTAGAGTTAGTTGCAACAGACACTGGGTGAGAAACAGGAACAAACAAAAAATATCCAAACACTATCAGCTATGGCTCCAAACAACTTAGCAGAGAGAGAGAGAGTGAGTGGATAAAGCCCAGAAGCAATTGAGTACCTTTGCTGCAGGGTCAAGATATAAGTTGTGCTAGTACTGGCCTATGATATTATCAACATTACCCGGTTATAAAGCCGAGATCATTTCACTAAACTCCATGATCAAACAAGGAAAATTAAAAATCATAATTGAGTAAGCTTAATACTATTGTTTCTGTCAAGGTGTTCTTCCATTTAATCATCGCTTTCAGACATGGATTGATTTATAAATAATCTGTTTTAGAACCCCTAAAACATCAGTATAGATGCTGAGTTAATAAAGAAAATTAGGAATCCATTACTTTGCTGTAGTTACATATTCCTAAATATCTATGTAATTTTTTATTAAGTTTAGAAACAGGAGAGGAAAAATGTTCTCTTTTCGTTTAATATTATCAAGCATGCTTACTGCAGAGATTCCATATCCCAAACATTTACTAGAGTGTTGGAACCATTGGAATTTTCCAAGAAACTTATGTCCAAAAGAAGATAAATATTTTACAGTTGCTGTTGATGTTGTTTTTAAAATCACATTCTTTCAAATTGAAATCTTTTGAAGCCTTTATGCAAGCTCTTTCATTCCCCTTAAATGCGATTTTCCTTCAGTTGTAACTTAAACTTATTTTCTTGGACTCTACTAGAGAGACTTTGAGGCAATAACAAAAAATAAATATTAACCAGCTCTAATAGAGGCTCGACATTGCTTACTTGTACAGTTTCCACTTTATTTGTAAACAATTTGTAATAATTTTCCAGGGGATAAAAAATACTTTCCATATAATTATGTTGTCTTCATTGCAAGCCTGGTGGTAGCTTGAATATTTTAATAAATCACCCACATTGTATTAACTGGACTCCATTTTTTAAGTTGCAAGAGCTATATCAGCATGTAGTAGCTGTGAAAACTAAGTTAGAGATTCAGTAATTTTTTGAGAAATTATTGTCCAAATAAATTGAGCATCCCAAGTTATGGAAAATAAATATTGACATTTGAAATAGACACCATAACTGAAAATGTTATTACAAAGATCCACAAAAGTACAGGCTAGACTGTAAAACACAAGCTTTTCTTTCTTGGTATATTTTAATTTGTTCTTTGTCAGTGGCTTGATGTTGTTGCTGTTTTGGTGTACATTGTTGC
>NW_022111373.1:64130727-64134590 GCF_000313985.2 Echinops telfairi
GACCACAAAATCTGCAAGTGTAAAGACCTCAACTTCTAATTTTTTTGTTTATATCCTGTTTGTTTACTTTGCTCTAGTATTGCAAAAATTTTGTAAGTCAAAATAATTGCATTATGAGGATAGTTTCTGAGCTTAATCTATGAAGTTTAACCAATGTAATTGTGGATTTAACATATTTAGTGACATGCAGTTGAAGATTATTTTAATTCATTCTTTTGTTCATGATGACCAGAATATCCAGAACTTTTAAAAATATAAATTGTCCAATAATTATAAACATATGCATATCTAATGTGTTTTTAAATAATTTTATTGGGGGCTCATACAATTCTTATCACAATCCATCCATCCATTGTGTCAAACACATTTATACAATTATTGCCATCATTATTCTCAAAAAATTCTGATTCTACTTGAGTTCTTGGTATCAACTCTTCATTTTTCCCCTCCCTCCTCCACCTCCCCTCCCTTGCAAACCTTTGAAAAGTTATAGTTTATTATTATTTTTTCAAGTCTCCATTTTTCACTCCCCCTCATTGACATTGATATGATTTTATTTTCTTTGATGCCTGATTCTATTGACACCTATGATCAAACAGGCCAATGTGCTTCTTCTATGTGGGCTTTGTTGATTCTCAGCTAGATGGTCGCTCTTTTGATAACCAGGCACCATCAGCTTTCTTCACCACATTTTCTTATGCACACGCTTTCTCTTCAGCGATCGTGTTGAAGTGAGGATCATAGAGTGCCAGTTTAATAGAAAAAGCATTCTTGCATTGAGAGAATACTTGAGTGGAGGCCAATGTCCATCTGCTACCTTAATACTAAACCTATAAATATATGCACATAAATCTCTTTCCCCATCGTCATGTATAAATATATTTACATATGTGCATGGCTGTATACCAGGCCTCCTACACCCTCCTCCATTGATTTGGATCACTTGTTGTTCCCTTGTCCCTGGGTTTGTTAACACCCACTTCCTTTCCCCTGTCTCCCCTTCTCACATGCATTTCTCTTTTTTACAACTCTGAACACCTGCTCATTCAATTTAAACACGAAATATTAAAGGATGGCATCTAAAGTATCATTCAATATGTTTTTTTTAATTCATTAATTTAATTCCAGATATTTTATATCCATTGTTATAGTTCATTCGGTATTTATTTTGAGATTTTGAGCACATAATTGTGCTTCCCTAAGTACTGATAATAAATATATTTATCAACAGATTCAAACGTGATTTTCCAAATTCTTACATTTCAATGAAAATAATTAAGTCACTTAAATTTTTTGAGGGTCTTCCTATTGTTCTGGATTACTTAGTTATACTGACAAACTACTGTTGAAACCAAAAGGTTATTTTTGCGTGGTGGTGGGGGGTGTCTTTGATTTATCTGCATTTTTTAATTTAGATGTATTGCTGGAAAAGTAATCATAGTAGTTTTCCCTAAATGCTGTTTTGTTGGTTATTCAGTGAAAAAAATAATCAACCTACTAGAGGACTAAAGGCAAAGGAGAATACTGTCAAACTACTGTATAATGTAGTTTTTTCCTCTGCTTCCTTAAGTTGAATACACTATCTTGCAAGCAACGGATATTATTTTCACTGCAGCTCCTAGAACTTTTAAAATATCAATAGAAATAGTAGCCCCACAGCTGTACCTTAATTTAGGAGTCTTTCTTTTTAAACTTGCTGCAAAAAAAAAAAATTTGTTAGCACAAATAACCCTAATGTAGCCATATATTTTCCAGATTGTCTTTGGTGAAGATCTGGTGTACAGATAAGTACAAACAAATGGAAGCAGCATACTGTTTGGGCATATATTGGGCATAAGTTTGAGTTGAAGACTCTCCCTTGTCTCTACATATACTGGGTCTTCAACTCAGACTCATGCCCAATATATGGCCAGACAATCTTCATTTCAAAATGAAAGTGCTCAAAATTGGAGATTCTCACTTAACTTATTAGAAACTATTTAAGAGAGAAATATGCAAACCACAAATCTCTCTTTTGTCCTAAGAAGAGGCAATTTTTTTTGCAAAAGCAAATGAAACAGATGTTTCAAAAATCTTGAAGCACTTCTATATAAAGATGCAGCGCTCAGAATTTGATTGGTTTGGGGAAGAGCTCCAAAGGGTCCGTGTTTGGTCCTGAAGCTTGGATGCTTGGGTCCTTGAGGGTCATAGGTGCTCTTGAATGCCACAATATTAACACCACAAAATATCAAAGAGTAATTTCTGGGTCTCTGTAAACTGAAACATAATGTATTATTAAAATGTGTTGTTTGAATCAGAAAACAATCTGAAACCCGTGCTCCAAAGTACAGGGAAACAAAAGAGTTTCTTGTGTGCTGGAACAGCCAGGTGTTGGCATCTATGATGCAAGAATCTTATTGAATTGGATGATATTTACTAAAGTCATTTACAGATAATTCGTATTAGATGGACTTAATTATGAGAGAGAGAGATCTTTGTAGCAATCTTGAGCTAGTAAGTAAACTTGCTGAAGTTTGTAAAGTAGAATTTAGCTTTGAGGCAAAGTAAAACTACAATAGGAATTGGGCCAACAACCCAGTCTATCGCCTCAGTTGTGCTAATCATCCAGGTTATAAAGTTTGAAAGGCACTCTGTCAGTTTCAGAGTAGTTCATAGAGTTAAAAAAATTAATATTACACTTTAAAATATTTAAAAATATTTATAACGTTTAAGTTCAGGACTATGTCGTGTTCTTATTGAAGTGTTCATGTTGAAGTCAATTATACCTACCCATTTCAAAGTAAAAACAAGGTCAAAAAGTATTTGTTAAAAAATTAAAAAGAACATTGTCCAAATACTCTGTTTTTAATGATACATCTCTTTCGCTGAACATTTATGCAAACATTATCTGTAAAATAAAAGATGATTAAATATTCAATGAATTGTCAGTCTGTTGCTAAGGGCTTTCTAGTTCCATTGAGTTCTCAAGGCTATGACATTTCAAAGGCGATTACCAAGCTCATCTTCCAAAGTGTTTCTGATCACCAATTTTTTGACTGTTAGTCAAGCGTTCATCACATTCCGTTATCCAAGGACTCCTGTAATGAACTTGTGGGGGTGAAATGAAGACAGAGAAAGAAATGTCAACAACCTATGTTCAGATGTGTAGTCTCCAAATAGAGAATACATTGTCCTTATAAGCCACGTAGTAGTGGTACATTGTTATGCAACCCCAAGAAATTAGGGGGGTATTCAGTATCTAGATTAAACAAACAAACAAAACACTAATGGAACCCTGATGGTGCAGTAGTCACGAGCTGGGCTGCGATCTACTATGTGGTTGGCAGTTTGAAACCTCCAAGCACTCCTCAGGAGAAAGATGGGGCATTCTACTCCCATAAATAATTACAGAGTGAGCCTCCACTTGATGACATTGAGAATGAGTCGTTGGTGCACATTTATTATGGTTTTATCTTCTTGTTCAGTTGTTCCTTCATCATTATGTAGCAGTGCCTTTCTTTGTCTCTCTAGGTGAATTTTGTCTTAAACTCTATTTTATCAGAGATTAAAATATTTTTTCCTCTTTTTTAAAATTTTGCCATTAGTTAAAAAATACAGTTTTGAGATTAGCAACATAAATGACAGCTAAGAAAATTGAAAAGAAATATGTGAGACTGTCTAAAAGTAATCCTATAAAATATCAAATGTGAAGCTATTGTTTCATGAACTAGACTCCACCTTGCTAAAGTACACTTTTCTGAAGAATTAGGTATTTTAAAATTATCACCACATCAAAATGGTAGTTTAAACACCTTCCAGGTATATTAAGTGTGTTCCTTTCAAAAGTTTAGAATATTTTTAAAAAGAGAGAGGTATCAAGAAAT
>NW_022111373.1:64135576-64136905 GCF_000313985.2 Echinops telfairi
AAAGTAAGAATAAGCAGCAACAAATATCCATTAATGACCAGAACCATGAATGTATGAAACATGAGCCTAGGAAAATGAGAAGTCTTCAAAAAGGAACAGGAATGCATAGTCTAGGTATGTGTATTAATATCCTAGTTACTCGTCAGCCGCTATGGAATGGCACTGGCCACTTTGATTCAGTCAATCATATGGCTATGGTAACAGTCAACTATATTAGAAACATACATTGAAGAGGAATGGCATCTCATCAATTGACAGAAAATCATTCCAAGATCCATTTTGAAGTAAAATAATAGCTGCAGTGACTTATTTAATGAGGCTGTGCTGGTCATATTATGTGTTTTTCCCACAAACTACCTTTTCCTAATGAATCTGAGAGAGAAAGTAGGGGAAGATAGTGCTTGTTATTCCATTGCGAGTGCTCGTTATAAGGATTCATTATGATTTCCATATTGCTGAATGTAAAATCAAAATTTTCAGAGCAGTAGGATGATTTTCACTGCCAGCAAATGCCAAGAGCAGAGTGCATACTTTTGACTCTGAGATCCCTGGGCACTGAAAGTGCCTAATGTAGGAGACAGGTGTGGCACCAGAGGATTGCCAGAGGAGCAGCATCAGAGGAACCAGGAGCCAAACAAGTGTTTGGGGGACTGAGGCTAACTTGTGGAGTGGCATGTCTTTGAGCACTCATTTGGGCAGCGGGGTTTGCAGAATCATGGAGCTGGACCTGAGCTCCGTAGGGTGGGTTCAGCTTACATCACTGTGTCATGTCCTTTGGGTATTTATTAAGAGCCCTAAAACGTCTTTGTAAAATGTCCTGAGTCAACAACTGTGTCCTGAGCTTTTCTCATCTGAATTTTAACTTCTTAATTTCCATAATAAACCCATTTAATGTGAGCAGTGTCTGTGAATTGTGCATGGCAATTGAAATGAATTCTAGAATCTAACTGAGAAATAGAGAGTGGTATGGGAGGCGGAACAGTAGAAGTAGAGAATGTTGTGTGTGAGAGAGAGATAATGTACACACATAAAAAGATCAGTAAAGACAATTGTTATTCAAATACAAACACCATCTACTAAAGCCACACATACAGAAATAGAGGGATTTTACAAAATTCTTCAGTCTGAAATGGATAAAACATCCAATCAACATACATGTATAATTCTTGGTCACTGGAATGTGAAAGTTTGAAACAAAGAGGGGAAAATATTAGTTAGAACATATGACCTTGGGGCTAGAAATTTTAAGTTGAAGGATTTTAAGCTTCAATATTTTTCTGGGAACATTCAGTGAAATCACGGCATTCCTCATGCCTATCTATATGTCCC
>NW_022111373.1:64138279-64139684 GCF_000313985.2 Echinops telfairi
AAGAGGCAAGCGAATTTTGGGAATAATGAGGGCAACAAATGTATAGATGTGCTTTACACAATTGATCTATGTATTGTGATGAATTGTATGAACCCCAATAAATTGATTTAAAAAAAAAAGAATTTGGTCCTTTTGACGCAATAAAATGATAATATGAATTAGAATGTTTACTGAAAACTCTAGATATATGGTCAGGACATATTTTAATGGACGATTTTGGCTTTCATAAATAGATTAAATGCCACGAGAAGAAAGAGAGCTATGCATTTGACCATTTGTTTTCTCTCTCACCTTAGTCTATCCATTTGGATGCTCTACTAAAAGTTCTGTGTAAAGGAAATAAAGTGAAATGATTTGAACACTTTATTCTCTGACATAAAATAACTGTTTTTTTGTGTACTAAGTTTTATTTAATAAATGTATTGCATTTTAACTTTGACTCCTTTTTAAGTTATGTTATCCAGGGTATTTTATAATAAATGGATCACTTACTAAAATTAGATATTTTAGAAAATTTCTTTGGATGTAAGATTGGTGATGAAGTCTAAAAATAAAATTTTCCATTCCATTTATTTTTTAAATCATTTTGTTGGGGGCTCGTACAATTCCTATCACAATTCATACATATATCTATTGTGTCAAGAACACTTGTACATTTGTTGCCATCATTATTCTCAAAACATTTGCTTTCTACTTGAGCCCTTAATATCAGGTCCTCATTTTTCCACTCCCCTCTCCCTCATGAAACCTTCATAATTTATAAATTATTTTTATTTTGTCATATCTTACATGGTCCGACGTCTCCCTTCACCCACTTTTCTGTTGTCCATCACCAAGGGAGAAGGTTATATGTAGATCCTTCTAATTGGTTCCCCCTTTCTACCCCACCTTCCCTGCACCCTCCTGTTATCGCCACTCTCACCACTGGTCCTGAAGGAGTCATCTGTCCTGGATTCTCTGTATTTCCAGTTCCTATCTATACCAATTTACTTCCTCTGGTCTAGCCAGATTTGTAAAGCAGAATTGGGATCATGATAGTGGGGGCGGGGGAGAAAAGTATTTAAGAATTAGAGGAAAGTTGTATGTTTCATCATTGTTACCCTGAACCCTGACTGGCTCATCTCCTCTCCATGCCTGTTCAGTAAGGGGGTGTACAGTTGCCTACAGATGGGCTTTGGTCTCCACACTGCACTCACACTCATTTACAAGGATATGAATTTTTGTTCCTTGATTCATGATACCTGATCCCTTTGACACCTCGTGGTCACACAGGCTGGTGTGGTTCTTCCATGTGGGCTTTTTGCTTCCGGGCTAGATGGCCGCTTGTTTATCTCAAGCCTTTAAGACCCCAGATCTTTTGATAGCCTGGCACCATCAGCTTTCTTCACCACATTTGCTTATGCAC
>NW_022111373.1:64141198-64142533 GCF_000313985.2 Echinops telfairi
TATCTGTTAAGTTTAATTAAAGTAAAATTTTAATGAATACAATCACTGGTAGAGTGGAATAATTTTTAGACACTTCACATATGCTCAGTCTGATTAATACAAATCATAGTAATATTAGACCTTGCTACGGAGTAGATTATATACTAGTAGAGAAATATCAATACTATGAAGGCAATAGGCTAGGCATTCATTAAATTTGTACCGATTTACTGTACTTTGTGGAAGCAGATCTCATAAGAAGTGTCTAAATCCAATAATATTTTCACATTATGTGATCACAGATGTCAGATGTATTTTCACAGGAAAAAGTGTATATTGACTCCAAGAAATTGAAAATTCCTCATATTTAACATTGCAGCAAAACTTTTGAAACAATTCTAGTATGTTTAACTTAGATCAACTTCTAAGTACGCTCTTTGAGGAAATTTAATAAGAATTGACAGTGAGGAAAAGTGGCAGCTACTGGGTGTTTTTGTCTTTAAACTCAGTTGCAAGGACAAATGCCTGTTGTTGTTGTTGTTATTATTGTTTTCTAGCAGGGCTTCAAGAGCAAAGGCAATTATATTTGTATAAAAGAAAAATATGATTGGGGAGGAAAGGAAAGAAAGCAGTAAGGATCAAATGAAGGAAATACTTAGGAAAGAAAATAGTACAAAGTTAAACTACAAATACAAGAATGAATCTTAAGTGCAATGAAGTTTGCATTATTGTTTCTGTATTGGAAACATCTTACCAGAAGCAGGTATAGTCTTGTAAAATGATAAAAAATGATGGAATCCTCCCACCTGCCAGAAAGGGCTATTTTGTTTACATGCACTGAGATGTAATGCAAAAAGTAAATATTACATTTAATTTATTGAACATGGGCATTTTTTTAATTACTTGATGATAGTTTTTAAGGTTTATATCAGTTCATCCTTTTTTTTAAGGTTTACGTTTTTTACCACAAAAAGAAGCTTGCTACCACAAACAGATGACACGTGAAGCTTCAGTAGTCTGCAGCATACAAGGTTATTTCCAAAAAACACTAAGCTCACTGCCATGGAGTGAATTTTGAGTCTGAAAATTATTTGGATAATCTTCAAAGCTCATTATGATTTTATATATATATCCAATAAAATGTTTATAATAATATATATTTTAAAGAAATTTTATGCTTATAATTTTAATTCTTATTTCTAGAAAAGTTATAAGCACACAACTAAATATTTTCTTAAGTCTTACGTAGAACTATTTGAATAATTAATAATGCACATATAATTTTTTCAAGGAAAGCTGTTATCAATTAGGCAGCTTGGTACTAAATAGAAAAATAAATAGATAGAGAGAGGAGAC
>NW_022111373.1:64145210-64146782 GCF_000313985.2 Echinops telfairi
GTTAAGAACAACTCTGGTTTTCTTTGGTGGTCATAATATGACAAAAACAAAAACCAATAGGAAAATAACCAAAGAAAATAAAAACAAAGAGAGAGAGAAATTAGCAGGAAAAAACAATATAACAAAAAGCAAAAGAAACAAAAAAGAAAAATATTGTCAACCAGCCCCCTGAGGTATAACATAGAATTTAAGATAATGTTGATATGAGTCTATGTGAGTATAATCCAACGGTGAGCTGCAGTACATGAGTTGATGCTTTGTACAGATTGATTTCTTAATTGATTGAACTCTATTTACATTGATCATGGGGGTTGGTGATAGGAAAAATTACTCTATAATTTCTTACACAGGCAGATCCTTGCCTATCAGTATAATACCTATCACACTAATGCAAGGGGAGCATTGAGATACTAAATATATGGTGGCTCTGAGTCCTATATTGTTTGCATGTCCACAGACAGGGGTCCCACCAAAGTCCTATGACTGACATTTCCACAGTCTTGGGGTGGTCAGCCTTTGCTTCCTCTCCCATCAGGCAGTATCAGTCCTAAATCCAAGGGCTACAAGTAGTTTTGAGGTAGACCCCACTTTGTTCAGTTTTGTTTCCATGTCTAGTCCTTCTGGTGTGGCCCTTGAGTGATGCCATCCATATTCCTTGTAAGGCCAGCATCCAAGATCATCCTGGTACTTAGTCCCTGGAGTGTTTCATCAAGGGTTGAGCAGAAACTTATTCATAGGGTATATCCAGGAACATAGACCCAGTTTTATTATCTTATTAGGTTTACTACAATTATTGTTTAGTATCTCTTTTTGATGTGAAGTTGGTCCTCCCCATTTACCCACTATACAAACCAACAGAAATACTCATGACTCCTCTGAAATGTAGATCCCCCACCACCACCACCACCACTGGTCTTAAGTTGGTTTTCCAGTTAGGCTCCTCTCCCATTCTGTGGAGGGCCTGTTGGTTTGTCCCAGCCTTCTCTAAATGTTGTATAGAATACAGTGAGGGAAATCTCCCTTTCCCCACTTCTTGAAGAAAGTAACCCCAGTCAACGTGGGGGTCTCCTCTTTGGAGGTCGTTCTTATGAAGTAAACCTCAGAGAGTTATGCATAGTTCATGATCTCTAGGCAGATTTTCTACCATTTTATTTGTGATTTGGTCCCTAAGAATTGTGTACTTGGTCTACACCCTTATAGTAGTTGACCCACACAGTATTTGTGCTTTTGTAATTGATTAATTTCACTCAGCATAATAGATTCCAGGTCCTTCCATGTCATGCAGTGTTTCATACTTTCATCACCATTTTAAGGATGCATAGTATTCCATTGTGTGCATGTACCATAAATTCTTCATGCATTCTTACACTCGTAGGCATTTGGGCTAATTCCAGTTTCATGCTATTGTGAACTGTGCTGATACAAACATGAGAGAGCATATATCCATTTGTGTTTTATTTCTTATTTCTTTGGGGTACATATATAATAGAAGTATTGTTGGATTGTATAGTATTTCCATTTCCAGTTGCTTTAAGTATTGTCATTTCATTTCCCATAATGGTTATATGTATT
>NW_022111373.1:64148726-64151251 GCF_000313985.2 Echinops telfairi
TGTGTGGATTAGCATGAGAGTGAAAATATTCTAGGACTGTAGTTCAGGGAGGTCCCATATTTTCATGGATTTTTACCTTGAGGAATCTCACTAGTGCTATTGGTAAAGTGCCCAGAGGGATCCACTGCTGGAGTAAGTGGGAGACAGCTATTCAACTGGCTGGCTGCTAACTGAAAGATTAGCCATCTGTACTGAACCAGAAACATCTGTTCATGACTTTGAAAGACCTGGAAGTGCTTCAACACGTCCAACGATCAAAACTAAGAATGAACTCCATGAAAACAATATTGTTTCATGGTTAATGATTTTGGAAGGTAATAGGCAGCAATAAGCAGTGTGAATTATACTTAGAGCTGTATGACAAAGACCTGTTCTACTAGACAAACAGCATCATGAAAGCATGGACAATGAATTCAAGAATACCAACTATCAACCCCAGAGGAGGTGAGGTTCTGCTTTGACTGGAATTTGGGTTTCTGTTAAATATATTTATTTGAAGTCAACAACTTGCATCCAGTTAATTATTTAATATGCTACTTCTAAGCTTAAGCTTTGCTCCTCTAACCAAATGATCCTTATTTTTCTGATGTGTCTGTGTAACAGTGTGGGGAAGGCTACTGAATGAATTATATTATTCAGTTGTGAGCGGTGGTTAACAGGGTAGATTTTGATTGATATCTTCCCATGCATAAAACAAGACATCTCTGAGGCAGGAAGGAAGATCTTGCTATGAGCAGATAGAAGAACAGGAGTGAAGGATGCCCTTTGGACATTGAATCTCTTTGATAAAGGAGACAGCTTTAATGCAAGAAGAGTGGCAGCGGAGAAGAAACAGCAGAACCAGACGTCAGGAGTATGAGACCTGTAGTGGCCTGCCCAGCCCACAGAGAAAGTAACTCCAATTGCTTTGGGGCAGAAGGCTGGGTTGTGAAGTTGGGTGCCTCTGGGAACTGAATTGGGGTTGCTGGGTTTGTTGAACCACTGAGCTGAAGTTAGGGGCCTTAACATTTGGGTTTATAGTAGAGTGGAATACTCTTTGGGCATTTTTTGGCAGCCCTGTAACATTGCCATGCAAGGCCAAGGGTTTGAGGGCCAGAGAGATCTGCCTGTGAGCATGGCAAAAAAGAAATTGTTCTGACTGAATAACTGTATCCTGAATACTTCTCACCTGTTGATTTCCTCAACAAAACCTGCAATCACGGACATTGTCTGTGAATTCACTGTGGCCATAGCAATGAATTATAAGACTTAGGTGAAAAGGTAGAGAGTGCTGTGAGGGGGATAGTTGGTGTAAAATTGGAAAGTCAGGATGGAGAGTGGGGACAAGTGTGATCTTAACCTTATGGCAATAAGCTTTGAGCAAGAGTTGCTGCTGATGGTAAATTTTGTTCCTCCTTGTGTAGCTGGAGGGGGTCAGATACAGCACCCATAATCCAACATCAGTGGATTCTTTTTTTATATAGCTGTGGTGGAGAAGAAGTCCTGATGTTCTGGTGGTTACATGTTGTACTGCGATCCATATGGTTGGCAGTTCAAAACCACTAGCATCTCTGTGGGCTTTCTACTCCCCAAACAGTTGTGTTCTCAGAGACCCAAGGGGTCTCTATGAGCCAGTATAAAAACCAACTCCATAACATCTAATAGCAGCAAAAATCGGATGTACAATATAGTTTAACATTATCTTGTCTTTGCAGTCAACATTTAGATGCACCCTATTTATTGTATTGGATAATACTGGGCTTTATCAAATCTTGACTTCTACATTTGTGACTCTCTATTTTTAAATTTCAAAAAGACTCCACATCACTATATTTTTTGTTTCTGCATTTCTGGTAGTAGCCAAAGGCCTGTAAAAGCCTAAGTGGTAAATGGAAAAATGGTTTGGGGTCATGTCTGACCTCCTCTGGCTACTAATGAATCTTATAAGGCAGAGGTCAGAGTGCTTCCACTTTCCAACCTTTTTTATCCTAATTTGAACAGCCCCCAAACATCCTACTTTTCTGTATGTTCAGTAATTCATTACAATAGTGCCACAGAGCTCAAGGATACTATACATGATCAAGGGGGATTATTAGGGACGTTATGACAAGTCAGGCTCAGGAAACATTGCAGAGTCAGTCCATTGTCCATAATAGCACTTCTTACCCTCACTAAAAGCCATGCCGTTCTCTCTGTTCCTCAGTCTCTCAGTCATGAGACGCTTTTAACTCTTTCCCACTCTGAAAGGTATTTTAAAGCTCTTTTAGCAATGATAAATAATCAAAGGACACACCATTCTGCAAGCTACCCTTCTGCCCAAAGACACGCAGCTTTATTTTTTCTGGGCACAAAAGCCCACTTCTCTGTCTCATGGTCTCAATGCAGTCTTCTGAACTGGCATATGCTCTCAGTGTCTCCTGCTTCCTGAACTCACATAGTGATCAAGCACATCTTTCCTGATTTCCTCTTTTGCTTCTAAGATGGCTTATTCTTATACCCAGTTGTTGTTGTTAGTATGTGTCATTGAATTGGTTCTGACACCGCAA
>NW_022111373.1:64152359-64158791 GCF_000313985.2 Echinops telfairi
TGTGCTTATGCACCTGCTTTGTCTTCAGCGATCTTGTCGGGAAGGTGAGCATCTTGGAATGCCAGTTTAATAGAACAAAGTGTCCTTGAATTGAGATAGTACTTGAGTGAAGGTCCAAGCTCCATCTGCTATCTTAATACTAAACCTGTAAGTATATGCACATAGATCTATTTCCCCACCGTCATATATAAATATATTTAGATATGTACATGCCTGTATTTAGACCTCTATAAATGCCCCTTGCCTCCTAGTTCTTTGCCTCTAAGTGGTGCTCTGGTTGTACTTCTCCCAAGACTGGTTGTACTTCTCCCAAGATCAGATTGTCCTTTAAGCAGCCCTGGTACTTTCAAAATTCTTCTCCAGCACCACAATTCAAATGCATTGTTGGTACAATTATTCACTTTCTTCATCTCTGGATTTTTGTCTCTCAAACTCTCTCCTTGTCATTCAGTCAATGCTGACCCATAGTGACCCCTTGTGGTTTTCTGAGACTGTAACTGTTCATGGGAGGAGAAAGCACCAGTCTTTCTCCCATAGAGCTGCTGGTGGCTTTAAACTGCAGACCACCGGTTTGAGAACCCAAGGAGATATTGAAGGCAGATAGATATAATCCTTTCACAGACAAGATGGCACTGCATGACTGGGTTTACAATGCTCTTTTCTAGAATGAGTGTCATGCCATTCCTCTATATTATGTTATATTCTTGGTATAGTAAATCATATGAATTTTATTCAAAATCGCCAATACCATTCCATATAAGCTTACTAATGCCTAGGATATCAATGTTTATGAATTTTATTTCAATTTTTACAACTTCCAATTTTTTTAGATTCATATTTAACACATTTGGAGCTCAGATCCTTAGCAGATGTTTGCGGCTGTTTCTCCTTACCTCGAGTGGCACCCATCAGCAAATGAAGATCCTGAAGGCTCCTGCTCCCACAGGCGTTACCTGACTTATATCACCACTGTCTACTCCACTCTGAGAAACCAACTCCTCCTCAGCCACGTTTCGATTGCCCTCCCATTCAACAGGCTTATCCTCTAGCACTTTCTCCAACAATGTTATGCTTCCTTTCATTAGGCCTTCAGTCTCTGAAAATGTTTTCAAGCTATGCATTAGGTTTTCAGCGGCTTCATAATCTGAAGCAGGGAACTGAGTCATTATTCCTTGACTGTTCACTCTGAGTGAAGCCTCTTCACTATGAGTGACTATACTTGCTTTTGAAATGCCAGTCACATAGCTTCCAGCATCACAGCAACACACATGCCAACCTGAGAACAGATACTGAGACAAGGAGACTAAGAGATAGAGCAAAGAAGTAGCACAAAGATCATGAGACTGTAAAGAACAGTGGGCAAATTTCTTGGCCCGTGAGGTAGTTAGTTTACTGTGCCAACCTGGCTAATAAACACATGTGGGGTTAATTGAAGGGCAGAGAGATAAATGGCTCAGTGAGACTTGCCTTTCCAGTTCTCAGGTCTCTTGTTTTGTGAGGGTCGGACCAGGGTGCAGCTGCCTTAGCCGTTCCCTTCTTCAGCTGGCAAGGCTCACTTCCTGTGAGACATCCCCAAGGAAAAGCCACATGGACCTACCCTGATGCAACCCTGCGTGCTGGAGCAGCCTTGTGGAGACCCCTGCCAGTGCTAAGATGCTTACACTTTCACTGATTCATCTTTCCTCCTGCAGTCGGCATCATAGTGTGTGTTTTGTGAGATAGAGAAGGACTTTGTGGATTGGTGTCGGACATATGGGTTAAGGGGTTAATGTTGGACTTGCGAGCTTGGGTAGCACTGAGTTGGGATATTTTCTTGATGTGCACTTAACCTTTATATGAAACTCTATCTTACATGAGTTTCTGTGGATTTGTTCCTCTGAAGTACCCAGACTAATACAGCCCATGAAGGCCCAGGCTATGTAGCTGAGAGGCTGAGCAGTACAGAAAGAAACTTGGGTGTTGACTGGGGAGAGGTGTTGACTTAGGTGTTGCTGTGAAACAGTTAATGTGGACCAGTGATAGTGATGTTGGTAACTTATTGACTCCCCTGAAAAACCTCCATGTTGTATGGGAGTTCTGTGTACCCATTGCAATGGATTATCAATCTCAGCAGAGAAGTAGAGAGCCATAGTAGATACCATTGTGCCAGAGTAGGGTAAAGAAAGAAAAGATGATGGGGACATATCAGACCTCTGTCTTGTGTTAACCAGCTTTTGGTTGGTGTGAAGCTGGTTTCTTCTTCTCCTTTGTGTAGTTAGAGGAGGTCAAATGTGGTCCCCATGCCCACAGAGTCATGTTGAATTATAAAGTTGCACTCTGTAGTCTGTATCATAAGGCTATTTATTGCTTAGTATATAGAGGAAAGTAGGAGAACTGGTGATACAAAGTTATGAGTTGGGAAAGGTCAGTAGTTCAAAATCACCAGGAAATCTGTTGCAGATACAGGAGGCTTCCGACTCCCATAAAGCGTTACACACTTGATAACCCACAGGGGAAATTCTACTGTTTTCTATAAGGTTATATAAGTCAGTATTCACTTGATGGAACTGAGTTTGATTTTTCTTTTCTATATGAGTGAGATAATTATATAAGAGGCAAAATTAAAGAGGTAATATTGAAGGTTTGTATTGGATTTTATTTATATTTTCAAAATAAATGCTTAACAACCATTACTAATGTATGGTTATGCGTTGGGCTTAGCAGTTTGATATCACCAGCTACTCTGCCAGAGAAAAATGAAGCTTTGTACCCCCTAGAGATTTACAATCTCAGAGATCCAAAAGGGCAACTCTATCCTATCCTAGAGGGTCATTATCAGTCAGAATTGACTCATTCACAGTGAGTGAATAACTCTTAGTTTTAAAATCATTGTTGCATTATGGATCTGTTTATAGCAAGAAAGTAAATATGGTGTGTTGAGCTAAATTTTCTATATAGCATATTCTGAACTCTAAAATGTTCTGAATTTATGTTAAAGTGTTTACTGACTGAGACTGAGCTTTCTCAAAAGCTGAAGGGTCTGGTATTGATATCCCAAGGCAATAAAAGATGGGATGATGGTCTCTTTACATGATGTCTTTGCTGTAACATTAACAAGGATACACGCCAAGGCTATTGTTGATGAAAAATTTAGAGGTCAGTATGTATACAGTATATTCAAATGGAGAGAAAGCATGGTAGTTTCATTCAAAAAAGAATTCTAATCATGAGTATGAAGCCATGGGATACACTAACTTTATCTAAATGTGCAATAATATATGAATGGGAAAAGTCTTTCATTTTTTTGAGCCAAAAAATAAATGTTTGATGTTATTCATTTATTTACCTTGGAGTCCTTAAGACAGTTTTCACATATAAGCAAGGCTGAATTTTCAAGTATAAAATTGTCATTCAAAGCAAATACATGTACAAAGTCAAAAGCTCCCTGAACCCTGTAACTGGATGTTGAGCAAACACCATCCAAACAACCTAATAAAAAATGTAACTTTCCTCTGTCACTTTGAAATGTCTTCAGTAGTATTAGTTTTCCTCTCTTTATTTTAAGCAGAAAATAATCCATCACTGAATAACCATCACTGGTTATTATCAGTGAAATGGATAATATGGATGGATCAAATAATCCATCACTGAATAAGTTTATTAAGGGATATTGTAGGGAACCATGAGCACTTTGACTTAAGAAATGTAATCTATACAAATTACATTCTCTGAACCCGAAGTCCTAATTATGTGTAGAAACCCCTTTAGAATTGAACTGCTTGCGATTCACAAAGGTGGCTAGTATTTCTGGTCTTGCTATTATTATGTTGCTGAATTTTCCTAAGATAGACTGGACAAATGGTTATTAGAGGAAGAAAGCATAGATTTTTCATTAGGTGTGTTTGTTACCAAGGATTGAAATAAACCAACTTTTCCCAGCGTATGTCAGTATATTGAATCCATCCAGCAAAAGCCCATGAGGCTGTGTCACCGGTTTAACTGGTCTATGAAATTCAGTCTGACACATCTACTCTTCATGAACATTCCTTTTTTGAAAAGCTTCTCTTCTTCCAGTTGACCTTTAAGGAAAGCTTTGGAGCCTTCATAGTATCTTCCTGTATAACAGATTTGGTCAATGGAAAATATTAGGTTTATTCTCAAGTTTGTGCTCAGATGGAAACATAGATACTTTCTAACTATAATAAGAACTTAGCCATTTCTTAGTTGAATAATGAATAAGGAAGACAAAGAAAACTTTGTAAAGAAAAGGAAAGTACCATGGACTATCAGAAAACAAATGAATCTCTCTTGAAAGAAGTACTTCCAGAATGTTCCCTATAAGTGAGGGTGGCCAGACATTGTCTTACATATTTTTTACATGTAACCAGAAGAGACCCTGGAAAAAGACATCATGTTTCAAAAAGAAGTGAGTCTTTTGAAAGGAAGGAGGTCATTGATGAGCTGGACTGACAGAGTGGCTGCAAAAATGGGCTCACACATAATAATTGTGAGGATGGTGAAAGACCAAGCAGTGTTTTTTTCTATTGTACTATTTATTCTATTCTATTCTATTCTATTAAATTAATTGAAATTGAATTGGTGACATCTTGGAGTCCTGGTTGTATAGTGGTTACAACTTTGGTTGTGATTCTTAAGGTCAGTAGTTAGAAAACACTAGCTGCTCCCCTAGTGAAAGATGGGGCTTTCTATGCCCTTAAAGAATCTCAGAAACCCACTGTGAATTTCTATCCTTTTTGATAGGGTCAAGGACTGAATGAAAGTGAGTGAGTGTGGGGACAACACAGCAACAACAGATTGTTTTCAAATGCAATTACCATATCATCCCTCTTAACCTACAGATTTCCAAAGATTAAATCCAGTGTATCACATACTCATGATACAGGAAACATATATCAATTTATTTCAGTGGTAGCATTCTCCTGGAATCGAGGAAGGATGGAATATGTATCTCCTTTCTACTAGATGATTCACTCACACAAATCTCTCTTTTGTACAGTTTATAATTCTTTGTCATTATGGGTATAAGTGAAAATGTTAAAGCTGTGAAACTATGTCTTGCCAAGGCTACTTTCCCAGCTTCTAACTCATTGGATATTTCAGTGTAATTGTTCGACGAGGCTTTGGGGAAAACTCTCAACTTACCATTTTGTCTAAATGCATTGTTCCTACTCTGGGCATATTTTATCCACATAAAATAATGTATTTTACTAATTATTCAGGTCTTACTGTGATTAGATTAAGCATGATTTTCTGATTAATCCATTGTATAACTACATAAAATGAGATTTAGAAAGATCAAGTAACTTACTCAAGGACAAACCCAGGAAATGGTAGAGTGAGTTAGATGAATAATGTTGATCACCTTCCAGATGCCCTTATTCACTGCTCTCCTCCAAAGGTTTATATTATAAAGCAAAAGAATTGGTCTATCTGTGTGGTGGAACTCATATGTTTGTTATGATTTTGAATCTACTTAAATACATTTTATTTGATTTGGGGTTTTGTTTTGGTGTTTGAACTCATGATTACTAACACAGAATTTTATGAGGGTAGTACATATAATATTAATTGTGATCTGAATAAAGAAGGATTAGTTCCCTCCTCTGGAAAACCAACAACAAAATGAGACTATACGCTTAAATACATAATTGTGTCTGCATGTTCCACAAAGTATACATATTTTTCTTTAAGATATAATTTTAATATAATTGAATAGTTTACGCACTTAACATGTACCCTATGAATTCCTTTAACTCTCATATTGATCCTATAGAACAGAGTAGAACTGCCCCTGTGAGTTTCTGAGGCTGTAAATCTTTACTGGATTCATTCAGAGTAGAAGCCTCATCTTTTTGCCATGCAGTGCCTTTTGGTTTAGAAGTGCTGACCATATAGTCAGACCAATGTGTAACCCACTTGCTGATCAAGGATTGCAGCCTTCAGTATGAATTACAATTCAATCTAAAGAAAAAAAATTTTCACAATCTTATCAGTATGGAACATCCCCATAAATGGAGAGATGTTTGAAGTTGCTAAGTATTTCAACTTGATGAAATCTTTTTTGGATCCACAATCAATGCTTATGGAAACAGCAGTTAAGATATCAAAGGATATATTACATTGGGTAAATCTGTACACAAGACCGCTTTAAAATGTTGATGAACAAGAATGTTCTTCGAAGATTAAGGTGCATCAGACTCAAGCCATGGGATTTTCAATCACCTAAAATACATGTGAGTGCTTGGCACTGAATAAGGAAGACTGAAAAAGAATGCATACATTTGAATTATGGTGCTAGTAAAGAATACTGAAAGCAACATGGACTGCGAATAGAACAAGCCAATATGTCTTGGAAGATGTACAACCAGAATGCTCCTGATGGCAAGACTTCATCTTATATAATTTGAACATGTAAATGGAGATTCCAGTCCC
>NW_022111373.1:64158970-64165647 GCF_000313985.2 Echinops telfairi
GTGAAATCTAGGTTTCACAAAGCATTAAAAATAATTAGGTAGAAGGTAAGAAGTATAATAATATTTCCTCAAAATCCAAGTAATTAAAAATTTTAAAAAGACTCTAAGCTACATTCCAGTTATTGTCAAAGGATACAAACCAAAATTAATGTAGGCTGAGGTTGCTTTGGAGAATCAGTAGCTAAATATCAGGCATAAAAAATATGGATATCAAGGTCCAAGAACTCAAGCAGCATTTCTCTATGTTCCAGTCATTGAAGGCTGTGATATACGACTGCCAAGAAGAGCACAAGGAATGCCAAGTGTTGGAGAAGGCCTAGAATGAACTCATCTTGGATCTGGAAACTAAAAACCAAGAGTCAAAATATATATATATATTAGTATGAAGACTGGGGTTCATATGGTCCAAATAAAGGTACTTTAATCACTCCAGACTCATGTGAAAACTGATAAGTAAGAAAAACCAAATAATTGACGTACTTGAATTTTGATGTTGGGGTAGAATTAGAACACAGTTGAATATGTACCCTTGAAAGCAACTTTTGTTGCTTGATATAACTCTAATTGATAGCCCACCAAAGGCTATTCAAAAGTAAATTCAAGCACCTCAGGAAATAGCCAGAAGAAACATTGGTTCTGTGGCTGGGAGTTTGGGTAGGTCACTTTTCATAGCATATTCAAGCAAATCAGGCAGAAAGTAATTCAGAGACTTTTCCAAAAATGTTAAAATATTTAAAGATTCACTGACCAATCTTAAATATTACTCTATGATTTGGACTTTTTATTATTTAATTATAATTTAAGGTTTTATATTAATATAAATATTACAAGTCTATTGAGTTAGATAAAAGAAGTTTTTAATTGAAACAATTAAAATATTTGGGGAAAAAAAGAAAAAATACTAGTGAGGAGACCTATGCACAAATCTACAGCAAACAAATTTTCCAATTCGTAATGGAAGTTTCCCTAAGGATATATGTATTTAAGAAAAATGAATATACAAAGTGATAAACACTATTTTCTAAGATTAAAAAAGACAAAATTTCATTATACTGATATCATTTAAAATACTGTTAATACTATTCCTTCCAGAGTCTATACTGTTCATATTATGGAGATTACTAAGTTGTTTGTATAGATGAGTTACATTAGAAAATATTAGGGAAAAAGATAAATGGATCCATATGAAGTACTCTTTATAATAAAACAGTAAGTAGCAAATAATGATAATTTTCATTCTCATGATTACATAAATGTTCCCCAAGAAAATATTTGTTATGAATGCAGTCATTGAAATCACATTTCCTATCCATGAACACAGGGTACTCTTCCATTAGTTGAGGTCACTCTTGATTTCTTGTAATAGTGTCCTACAGTTTTCCTTGTACAAATCTTTTGGGTTTTTTTCTATATCCCTAGATATTTCAATTTGTGCTTGACTATTGTAAAAGGTACTGCCTTTTCAAGTGCCTCTTCTGTGATCTTGTCTGATGTGTATAGCAGTCCAATAGACTTCTGTTTGTTGATCTTGTATCCTGCCACTCTGTCATGTTCCTCTATCTCTTCCAACACTCCACGTTTGGAGTTTTGGAGATTTTCAATATATAAAATCATATCATCTGTGAATAATGATAGTTTTGCCTCTTCCTTCCCCAGATGAATACATTTGATGTCTTTTCTTTGTCGTATATTATTAGCTAGGACCTACAGTTCAATGTTAAATAAAAGTGGGGAAAGGGGGCATCCTTGTGTGCTCCCCTTTTTCAGTGGAATTTTTTTCATGTTTTCTCAATTGATTACCACATTGGCTGTTGCTTTTTCATATATAGCTTGTAAAATATTGATGAATTTTCCTTCCTTTCCTATCTTCTTGAGTGTCTTAAACAGGAATAGGTGTTGGAAGTGATTGAATGCTTTTTTCTCCATGTATCAATATTATCGTGTGGTTTTTATAGTTCATGCCAATGGTGGTGAATAAAACTAATGGTCTATCATATGTTGAACCATCCCTGCATCCCTGGTATGAATCCCACTTGGTCATTGTGAATTATTTGTTTTATATGCTGTCGTATTCTATTGGCCAGTATTTTGTTAAGGATTTTTGCATGGATGTTCATTAGGTATATTCGTCTGTAGTTCACAATTCTTGTGGGATCCTTGCCTGCTTTAGGTATCAGAGTTATACTAGCTTCATAGAAAGGGTTTGGGAGTTTTCTGTCTTTTTGTATGTTCTGGAAGAGTCTGTGTAGGATTTGTATCAGTTCTTCCCAGAATGCTTGATAGAATTCTCCTGTGGTCCAGGGGATTATTTTGTTAGTAATCCCTTGATGACCTTGTATATTTCTTCTATAGTTATGGGTCTGTTGAGGTTCTTGACATCCATCTGGGGTAGTCTAGGGAGGGATTGTTTTTTCGAGTATTTTTCCATGTCTTCCAAGTTGTTGAATTCATTTGAGTACAGGCCTACATAGCACTGTGTAATTATCCTTTTGATTTCATTAGAATCCATTGGAATGTCCCCTGCTTAATCTCTGAGAAAGTAACAAGTGTTGGAGGGGCTCTGGCGAGATAGGAACTCTCGTCCACTGCTGGTCGACCTGTAGATATGTACAGCCATTATGGAAATAGATTTGTCAATATCTACACAGATGGAGATTGAGCTACCATATGACCCAGCAACCCCCTTATTGGGCATATACACAGAAAAGGCAAGAAACAAACCACAGCCAAACATTTGTGCTCCAAGGTTCATCGTGGCACAGTTCACAAATGAAAGAATTTGGAAACAACCCAAATTTCCATCAACAGACAAATGGATAAAAAAACGGGTACATACATACAATGGAGTGCTATGCATCCCTAAAAAAGAAGCGACGAATGCATGAAACACATTGCTGGAGGAAGTCCTGCTAAGTAAATTAAGGCAAGCACAAAAGGACAAGTACAATATGAGTCCACTGAGGTAAACTTAAAAAAAAAAAGGGGCATAGGGGAAAAGCTACTATACATGCCTGGGTTGAGGTCCAGCTATGATGGCAGGGGTCAAATCCAGGGATACAAGTGGCAGCCAATTAAATAGGAGGGGGAAAGGAAGAGGGGAAAATTACATGAGTGGGGGAAGCAGGGCATTAACCTACCCAAGGGGAGGGTATTGTTTATATCTCCACAGGAGAGGGAGAGGGAACAGACTTCAACCCACTGTACTAAGATGGGAATACAATATACCAGCATGTCCCAGGGAACCAATAGAGAGGTCTGCAAGGGCTGGCCCCAATCCCAACTATGTGGACACAAGCACAACTCCTCAGAAGAATGCACTTCAAAGGACAACACTGGGGCTAGAGCTAAGGGATAGAAGCATGTCTGATTAGAGCATACAGGAGAAAGGCAAAGGAATGGAGAGAGAGGAGAACATATCCTGGTACACCAAGCCCCAAGGAAGATATTCCTGCTCAGAGCACCCAATGCACAGAGAGGACCATAGGGCTGGCTCCGCCACAAGACACGACTTCCCTCACTAAACCACAGCACTGCGGGGGACAACACTGGAGACACAGTGAGAGAATTGTGCACAATCTGACCCCATCACGCTGGGGCAAAATACTAAGGGCATGCAACAGAGCATCGAGGGGAGGAAAATGATGAAATCCCCAAGGAATACCAAAAATATACTTTGGAGACAGAGTTGGCACCCCATCAGACTCAACTGGAAAAGACTTGTAAAGGCCAACAAAGAGACCTTCAACTATTTAGAGGTTTTCTTCCTTTTTGTCAATGGCTTTCTTTTTGCTGTTGTTTGTTTTAGTTGTTGTTATTGTCATGTTGGTTTTGACTTTCTCTGTTCTTTCATTTGGCTTTGCCTGGTTTTTGCCCTTATTAATGTATCTGATACGTAAATACATATTTAACAAGAGGGGAATAGAACTATGTACTCATACTATACGTTAAGAATTAAGATTGCAGATAGACACCAGCACAAGGACACTCTGTTCTGATAATTCAGCATTCTGTGATGCTCACCTTCCCAACACAATCGCTGAAGACAAAATGGGTGCATAAGCAAATGTGGTGAAGATAGCTGATGGTTTCTGGATATAAAAAGACACAGCATCTGGAGTCTTAAAGGCTTGAAGATAAAAGAGCGGCCATCTAGCTAAGAAGCAACAAAGTCCACATGGAAAAAGCACACCAGCCTATAATATCTTGAGTTGTTGATGGGATCAGGTATCAGGCACCTAAGACCCAGAACAAAATCAAACCCAATGCAAATGGAGTGGTGGGGGTTGCATCGAGTGGAGACACAAAACCCATCTGTAGACAATTGGACATCCTCTCACAGAGGGATCACTGGAAAGAAATGGGCCAGTCAGGGTGAACTATAGCACCAATGCAACACACAACTTTCCTCTACTTTGGCACTTCCTTCCCACAACTATCATGACCTCAATTCTACCTTACAAATTGGATTAGACCAGAACATGCACACTGCTACAGACAACATGCCACAACACAGGGAATCCACAAAAGATAAACTCCTCATGGCCTACTCTGAGAGTAGAAATACAAGGAGAATTAGGGAAGGGTGGGGGGAGAAAGTGGGAATCGATCATAAGAATCAACTGTAACCCACTCCCAGGGGAATGAACAACGTAAAAGTGGGTGAGGTGCAATGGAGGATGATGTAAGATATGAAAGCAATAATCTTTAACTTATCAAGGGTTCATAAGGGAGGGTAGGCAGGAAGGGAAGGGGAAGAAATGGAGAGCTGATATCAGGGGCTCAAGTGGGGAGAGAATGCTTTGAAAATGATGTGCAAATGTGCTTGACACAATGGATGAATACATGGATTGTGATAATAGATGTAAGAGCCCCCCCAAAATTATTTAATAAAAAATGGAGAAAGAAATCACACTTCCTTCTGTTGGCTAGGGTTGAATGCCATTGAATCCCTGCTTAATAAGCAGTTCATAAAATGTAGCATGTGATGTTATCAATAAGTACTGCTAAGAAATGCCACTATGATTCCTTTCTTGTGAGCAATACTTTAAAACATATATTCAAACATCTCCATAAGTTTTGCTGAGATCCTCTAAATCATAAGTTGCAATGGCTCTCACTACAAATACAAGGAGCATTTTTATTCTTTGAATAATGATAATGTTTAAACATATTAATCAATATGGGGGAATTTAGTCTTTGATACAAATGGATTTTCAAGAGTCTTTGTGTTATACACACATAGGTGACACCAAGAAAAAACTCCTATTTAAACAAAATTCTGTATAATATTAAGAGACATGACTGTGAGTTTATAACCATATTGTGTTTTCTTGGGAGCAGTTATCTATGTCTCTAAAGAATCATCCTAATGTAAGGTTATATATTATTTGTGCATATAGATAAGTTTTGCCCTGCCAGAGCAGAGGGGAGTGAAAGAAAACCTGAAGACTTGATCAGGGAAGAAGTTAGTCCACATGACTACTAGCATATGCTAGCCACAGCAACTTATAGCCAAAGACAAGAAGTAAATAGTGCCTAGCAATTATTATGTCTCTGAACATAATAAAATTACCAGTTAAAAGTAGAGAAGAATGTAGAACAAAAGTCAAATTCATAAAAAATAAATACTAGCTGTCTGGCTAGCTAGAGAGAGAGGGACTTCCAAGGTTTTCACCATAGGAAACCAAGAATTGAAACTACTAATAGATGTCACCATTCACACAAATATAAAACACATATTTAAAACCAGCAAACTCATGCAGATCATGCTCTTTAGAATTATCAACGATGCTGTTTATGTTAAGTGCTATCTAGACAGTTCTGAATCATCTAATCCATGTCCAAAAAATGGAATAGTATTCAATCCTTTGCCAAACTCACAATTGTCCTTATTTTTTAACCCATTTTGTCATCTCACCATGTTAACAGGGTTCTTCTTTTGCCTTCTCTACTTCACACAGAGCATATTATCTTTTGTAGAGCCTGATTCCTGCTGACAACATGTAGAATATGAAGGAACATCTTGCCATTCTTATTTCTAAGAAGCATTCTAACTTTTCTTCCAACAAGATAAATCTGTTCATTCTTCTGGAAATCAATGTCATATTTAATGACAGCACCATAATTCAAATGAACCAATTTCTCCCTAAGCTATTCTAATTCATTCATCATATATATCAAGGAATTGAAAATATTGTGCCTTGGGTCAGGTATTCTTCACTTATCAAAGTGATATTTTGCTCTTCTAAGACTTTGATGAGATCTTTAGCAGAAGATTTGCCAAATACAATGTGTCACTTTCATGGACTGTTAATCCAAGATAAATAAATTCTTGACAACTTCAATATTTTCTCCACTTATCATTTTGTTGCATATTGGTCTAGTTGCGAGGCTATTTCTTGTGTACATTGAAATGTAATCCAAACTGAATGAAAAATGTAGGATCTGATCATCGTTAGTAAATGCTTCTAGCTCTATTCACTTTCAGCAAGCAAAGTTATGTTATTTACATGCAAGAGATTTCTCAGGAGGCTCATTACATCCTAGTGTCACTTTCTTTTTCATGTAGTACACCTTTTCAAATTATTTGCTGAGCATACAGGTTGAATAGACATAATGAAAATATGTTATTGTTGTTGTTAGAACCAACATTAGATTCTAGCCATGGTGATACTGAC
>NW_022111373.1:64169781-64170879 GCF_000313985.2 Echinops telfairi
TATAGCCATTATGGAAATCAATTTAACGATCTCTAAAACAGATGGAGATTGAACTACCATACAACCTAGCAATCCCCCTATTGGGCTTATACCCCAAAGAGGCAAGAAGCAAACCACAGACAGATATCTGTGCTGCAATGTTCAACAAGGGATAGTACACATTTCCAATGAGTTGGAAACAACCCACATTTCCATCAACAGACAAATGGACCAAAAAACTGTGGTACATACATACGATGGAGAGACCAGGCATCTACCCAATGCACCAAGACATGTTTACAACATATTGGCATGTACCAGGGAACCAATAGAAAGGTCAGTGGGGCTGGCCAGAATCCCAACTATGTGGACACACAACCCCCCTCTCAGAAGAATGCATTTCATAGGACAGCACTGGGGCTAGTTTGGAGCGGAGGGTGGGGGTGGGGGTGGGGGTTGCATCGGATTAGAGCACTCGGGAAAAACGCAAAGGGATGGAGAGGGAGAAGAGCACATCCTGGCCCACTAAGTCCCAGGGACAATATTCCTACTAGGATCAGACAACGCATGGGGAGGACTGTAGGGCTGGCCCTACCATGGTACACAGAGTCCCTTACTGAAATATGGCGCTGTGGGGTACAGAACTGGAGACACAATGCGAGAATAGAGTATAGTCTGGCCCAATCACGCTGGGGCGAGGCACTGAGGGCATGTAGCACAGCAGCTGGGGGAGCAGAGTGATGAAACTCCTGGGGAACACCAAAAATAGACTTTGGAGACACAGTTTGGCACCCCATCAGACTCGACTGGAAAACATTTGTAAAGGCCAACAAACAGACCTTGAACTATTTATAAGGATTTCCATTTTTGTCAGTGCTTTCTTTTTGTATTGTTTTGTTTTGTTGGTTTTGACTTCCGTTGTTGTTTTATTTGCCTGGTTTTTGCACTAATTAATGTATCTGCATATCTATCTAGATAAGATAAGCAGGATAAATAATTCAGGGATGAAAAGAACGGGACCAATGGTTCTGGGAGGATATGGGAGAAGGGGAGATGGGAGAAAGGAAGGGGGTGGTGAACCAACTCTGGGAAAGGGAACAAGAGAACTGAAATCAATGG
>NW_022111373.1:64172183-64194835 GCF_000313985.2 Echinops telfairi
CATGAGAGATATTACAATAATACAGTCAGACACATTACATGGTAGCATTGCTCACCACAGCCCAGCTTGGTGGTCCACGTGGAGAGAGGGGAAAGGGAAGGAGGGCAAGGGAACAAAGGAGAGGGGGAAGAAAGGGGAGTGACCAGGGAGTGAGCAGCAAGGAGAGCGTCTCTCTCACTGACCCACACCTACATCCCTTTTGGGGGCATGCCAGCCACTAATTACAGGTAGAGACACAGGTAGAGACACATCACAGGGAGGGGCTGCACTATAGTTTACACAGCAATAAGGGGTGGTCTAGGGACATACATGCAATAGGAAGAGGAGGGACAGAGCCGGTTTGGCCTGTTCCTGGCCCAACTGATAGAGACCATTATCAGTAGGATGTGAACTCCACCCACAGGAGCCTGTCCATTGTCCCCAGCAGCAGGGAGCAGGTCCACCCCTGTGGTGGGATGAGACAGCAGTCTGGCAGCAAGAATCTGACCTGCCCTGGCAGGGCACCTGAGGACAATGTAAGGTATGGAAATAATAATCTATAACTTTTCAAGAGTTTGTGTGGGAGGGTGGGTGTTGAAGGGAGGGGGAAGAAATGGGGAGCTGATATCAGGGAAGAGTACTTTGAAAATGATGATGGTGGCATAGGTGCAAATGTGCTTGACACACTGGATGAATGTATGGATTCTGATAAGAGATGTTAGAGGCCCCAATAAAAGTAATTTAAAAAACGACTTTAGTGAGTATATTTGTATGGCTTGTTATTTCTGTTTTCAAAAAAAATCATGTAAATTTCTTCCACTTGGCAATTTACATTGTTTTATTTTTCTGTTTTGACATTTTAATAGTGGTTAATTGCCAAGTGGAGGTCTGTGCACCTCAAATTCCTAATATGATGTCTTCTAGCTCTATGGTCCAATATATGGTCAATGGTCACAATGTTGTCCATAACTTTTATGATTTTTTAATTGTTTAGCTCAATTTGTTAAGCATTCTGGGAGAGAATTATTCACATATGAGTGGTTTCCATCTTTACATAATTTCAGTACTACCAGTCACTTATTATTCAGTATAAAAACAGCCAATTCCCACTTTTCCTAATGAAAGTTTTCACTGAATTGAAAAATTTTAAAGTGTTAAATTTCTTAGAAGAATGCTTATTTTAAAAATCTTACAATTACCCCAATATTAAAATGAGGGGAAAAGTAGAAAAGCAGATTTCTGCAGAGATTTTTTTATATTCATGAATATTGTTCAAATATGCATCTTCAGATCATCCATTTGAATATGTTCTTCAGGCAAGCAGAAAAAGAGCAGAACATACAATGACTATGAAATGAAACTTAGAAATTTAGAAAATACTTTTTTTTAATGAAAATAGTATGTTGGGTGAATAAAAACTAAAATTATTGTTCATTATATGAGTTTATAAAAGCGTATGGGTCACTCAAGTAGTTTCAAATGTACTCAGCAATTCTGAAAGTAGTCTTAAAAATAAGAAAAAATACATGATTTTCTGGTTTCAAGATGAATTGAATGTATTTTTATTTGGGCTTGCTATTGTAGTTGCTGTTAGTTGCTGCAAAGTTAAAGGCCGCTCATAGTGTCCCAGGTGTGCAAAGCAGAACTACTCTCCATGATGTTCAAGGTGATGACCTTTAGGAGGGCTGTTGCCGGACCTGGGATATGTGGGTGAGTTAAAGTTGTCAATCTTTCTACTAGTATTCAAGCACTTATCCCTTTGCTTTCCCCACTCGTTTTTCTCTTCCAGAGCCATTCAATTGAGTTTTAGACTACAGTATTTGGTTATGGATGAAATCATTAAAGGATGTATGCAAAAATGAAAGAAAGAAAAGGAGGCAGGACAATAACAATGCATAAAAATAAAAGAAATATACATGTAAAACATGTTAAAATGAAAGCTACTAGTTACTACCACTATAGCAGGTAATGATACCAGTATCATAAATTTTAAACTATCATCATGTGTACATCAAGGAGCTAGAATTTTAATTTAGCAATATAACCTACTTTTACTTACAGTTATTGGAATTTTATATCTGTGGTGAAACATTCATTTAGCCTAAAGAAATACACTAAAAATTAATACTGCATGAAAAGCAACATATTTATTCTAATCTGCGCCTTTGCTTTAGTTGATTTTCTCAAAAATTATTTTCCCACATTTGTCTTGGTTTTCTGTAGGTAATAGTTCAATTTGGCATTCTACATAAGACTCATGATTCACTAAAAAAGTTAAAAAGTGGAATAGAAGGGAACAAAAGCCATTTTGAATTTTATTAGATTTGTATAGACAACATAAATCTTAAAATATAATCAGGAAAGGAGAAAACAACATTAGAGATAGTGATTTCATTTTCAAACTCATCCTCCACATAAAAGCAACATCTGCATTACATCATTAAGATAAACATACCATCTCTGATGAGGATTCTGGAGGTACTTATGTTTAATTGAAAACAGATTTCTTTTTGTTGTTGTTGTTTTTTCCCCGTGATAACTGTTTGCCATATTATTGCATTTTATTTTAATACATTATCACGTTGTTTTTAAGAGATATTGGAGAAAAATGACAATACAATTTATATTGTTATTATTAAGTGCTGTTGAGTTAGTTACAACTCACTGTCCCCTATCTACAACAGAATTAAACCCTACCTGCTCTAGCATCATAGTCACAATTGTTCACATATTAGAGCTCATTGTGGAAGGCACTGTGTCAATCCTTCTTTTCCACGACCTTCCTCTTTTTCACCAAACCTCCCCTTTAGCAAACATGATGTCCTTTTCCTGGGACTGATGTATCCTGATAATATGTCCGAAGTACCTGAGAAGGCTTTTCTCCACGTTTGTTCTTTTGACAGTCCATGGTAATTTCGATATTCTTATACATTTTAACTTCAATTTTCCTTATTCAATGTCCAACTTTCAAATGTATAAGGGCAATTAAAAATGTGTTGCCTTATGTCAGGCACACCTAAGACCTCAAAGTAATGTCCTTGCTTTAAAACACTATAAAGCGATCTTGTGTGGCAGATTTACCCAATGCAATGCATCATTTGATCTCTTGACTGCTGCTTCCATAAACACTGATCCTTAAAACTTTAATTTTTAATTTGTTTATAATGATGCGATTTATTGGTTCAATTTTGAGAATTGGAGAACTCATTACACTGCATTGTCATCCACACTGAAGGCTTGATCTTAATCAGCAAGTGCTTAAAGTCCTCATTGTTCTCAGAATGTGAAGATGTGTCATTTGCGTATCATATATGGTTCATAAGCCTCCCTCCAATCTTGATGCCACATACTTTTCTGATTATTTGCTCAGTTTACAGATTGAATACTTATACAAGGATATAACCCAATGTGCATTGTTCCTGATTTAAGCCATGCAGTGTGCTCTCGTGCTGCCCACACAGGCACAGACTGATCCATGTACACATTCTGCATGATCACAATGAAGTGTTCAGGAATTACTATTCTTCACAAGTCTATCCACAATTCTTTATGATCCAAGCAATCAAATGCCTTTGTACAGTCAATGAAACCCAAGTAAAACCTTATTGGTATTCTCTGCTTTGAACCAAGATTTATCTGATATCAGCAATGCCATCCCTTGTTCCCCATCCATCCTCTTCTGAATTCTACCTGACCTTCTGTTAATGTACAGCTGCAGCTGTTGTGGGATGATCTTCAGCAAAATTTTACTTGCTCATGATGGCAATAATATTACTCCATCATTTGCCCATTTTTATGAGTCACCTTTCTTTGAAATGTGTACTAGTATGGATTTTTCCAGTCAGTTGGCCTAGAAGAATCTTCCAAATTTCCTGGCATAAACACATTAGTACTTCCAATGCTGTATCAGCTTATTGAAATATTTCCATTGATATTCCATAAATTTCTGGAGCCTTTTTTAGTTTATGCTTTCAGTGAAGCTTGAACTTCTACTTTCATTATCATGGATCTTACTTGTATGCTCCTTTTGGAATGGTTGAATGTCAACTAGTTCTTTTTCTTATATTGGCACTGCATATTCTATGCAACTTCTTTTGTTGTTTTCTGCATCATTCAATAGTTTGCCCTCAAAAGCATTCACTATTGTAACTGGAGGCTTGAATTATTTCATAAGTTCTTTCCATTTAAAATATGCTGAGCATATGCTTCAGCTTTTTGTATTCTAACTATAGGTCTTTCCACAATTCTTTATGATATTTGAATTTGTCTTCTTGAGCCTCCACTTTGATATTTCCTATTGCTCTTTAATTTCATCATTCTTTTTTTCCCTTTTTTCTTTAGCTACCCTATGAATAAGAGAAAGTTTCAGAGTCTCTTCTGACATGTACATTGATTTTTTTTTCCTTTCTTTCCTCTCTTTTAAATGATCTTTTGCTTGCTCCGTGAATGAGGTTCTTAGTGTTCTCCCACAACTCATCAGATCTTCCATCACTATTGTTTAATGCATCAAACATGTTCTTGAAATATTCTTGAATTTCAAGTTTTATAATCTCTCATTTGTATTTTGGCTCATGACATGTTTTAAATTTTTTTGAATATCAACCTGGATTTGCATATGAGAAATTAATGTTCTGTTGCACAGTTAACCCCTGTCTTCTCACAGATGTAGTCAATTTAAATTTTGCATATTACATCTGGTGAAATCTACATGTACAGTCTCATTTTGTGTTACTGCAAAAAGATATATGTTATGAATAATTTGTTGGCCTGTACAATTTTCATCTTTGTTTTTATAACATCAAGACTATACTTTCCAACAATTTGTTCATTCCTCATTATTTCCAACTTTTGCATTCCACTTGCCAATTATTATCAGTGCATCTTGATTGCATGTTTGATCAATACCAGACTACAGGTGTGATATATCTTTGTATATGACTATGCATCTGCATAAGGCAAAATTAGTAAGAAAAAATTTAAACTAAAGGAATCGTTAAGATGTATACATATAGAGAACTTCTGTTTATGTACACCTGTATATGCTATACATTTTTGTTGTTGACATTAGGTACCCTCACATCAATTCCAACTCATAGTGACCTTAGGTACAAAAATGAAAATACTGTTTAGTTCCGCAGTATTTTCAAGATTGCTAATCATATTTAATGAAGTCCGTGATATGGTTGTAAGTATACCAGATATTTTTGCTATGACTCTGTGTGTTCTTCCATCTTCTTTCAATGCTTTGTACATTATTCAATATTTTGCTGATAAAGTGACACAATAGTTCAACATCAGTTTTAATGCTTACTTCAATTTTTTCATCTTGAGAAATTTTGAGCGTGCTATTTCATTTTAGATTTCTAACTCCAGTCTTTGAACATGTCCTCATTACACTTTAACTTCTGGAGTTACCCTTTGAAATGTTTTGTTCAGCTCACTTAATTAATCATATTTTCAACTCATTTTATCATCTCTATATTTAAGAAAAATTTACTGAGCTTCTTCTAAAAATCATTTCATTTGTTTTATTCTTTCTATTCTTTTAAAAAAATTTATATATACATGTTATTCTTCATGACATCTCACTACTCTCCTGGTCTTTGGTAATTAGTGCTCCAGGAATAAAATCTGTCCTTGATTTGATTTAAATATTTATATGGGATATACTTAAGATAAAATCTTGATACTGATGTATTAAAAAATTTTTTCAACTTCAACCGAAACTTAGATGTGAACAATTGACTATCTGGCCCACAGTTGGCTTCTGGCTTTGTTTTGACTGATAATATTGAGCTTCTTCCTTGATCTATTCACAAATGAAATCTATTTGTTTTCATCCGGTTAGATATACTAGCATATTTGTTGTTCATGTTATTGTAAAATAAGTATTTGTAATTAATACATTTTATTAATCAACTTTGCAAATTATATCATGTGATTCCCCAGCTTCTTTTCTATCACCAAGGCCATATTTTATGTCTACTGACCTTTCCTCTTTTTTTCCATTTTGCATTCTATCACCATTAGTATCAATGCATCTTGATTATATGTTTAATCAAACTCATACTGAAAAATTTATAAAATTCTTAAGTTTTTTTCATTATTGTCTTTAGTGTTTGGTTCATAAATTGTACTAATGGTCATATTAACTGGTCTTCCTTTCAGGTGTATAGATATTGTTCTATCACAGACAGCATTGCAATTCAAGACAGAACTTAAAATGTTTATACCTTTTCATTTTGTAATATATGACTTAGTAAGATACATGATTAGTTAAAAATACCAATACCAATCCAATTTAGTTCAATAATGCATAAATTCAAGATTTTTTAAGTTTTAATTTCATTTTTCATGGCTTTCAGTGTATATTTTGTACATTCTGGAAGGTTTTTTTTTCTCATTTTGAGTTGTGCTCCACCAGAACATGAAGGATCTGCAAGTTTTGTTCCATCCATGCATTAAGATTGACTCTACTTTGAGCAGGGAGCTCTGACAAAATTGTGTTTTGAATGCCTTCTAATCTGAGGGGCTCCTCTTACAGCACAATGTCAGAACGTGTTCTGCTAATATTAATAAGGTTTTCAGTGATTAATCCCTCAGAACTGTGTAATATTTTCCTCTTTTCAAGGCTTTTTTATTCTGTAAGCTGTATTCAAAACCTGTCCAACATGGGTTACCCTGTTGGTATTTGAAATAATAATGGCATTACTTCCACCATCACAATACATTATCAAAAAGAGAATGATAAACCTGCAGAAAAGTGGTAAATATTATACGAGGGGGTACCCTCCTAAAAACAACAACAAAAATCAAACAGAAAAAAGCTTTGCTAGGTGGAGCTTTCATAGTATGCATTTTTTCCTTCTAGGCAGCATCCAGTTAGTGCACCCGGGGGAAGGTTCTCTCTGGTCACAGTGAATTTTTTCATAAAAGCAGTTGCGCTCAAAGCTCATTTTTTTGTGATGACCAATTTAAGAGAACAGCATACAGCTGTGAAGTTTTGTTTCCTGCTCAGGAAAAATGCCACAGAAACTGTTGTGATGTTGAACAGAGCTTACAAGGACAGTGCTACGGGAAACACTCAAGTTTACAGGTGTTTTTCTCATTTCAAAAAAATGTGTAATGTCTATTGATGACACTTAATTCTGGACATCTGTCAACTTCCTGAAGGGACAAAAATGTGAACTTGTAGTGCATCTGGAGTTCATTCTACCAGGTCAGACTGTTAATCAAGCTTTCTACTTAAAGATTCTGAAAAGATTGCAATACAGTTTGTGACCAAAAAAAAAAAAAAAGCCTGATTTGTGACAGACAGGAGACTGATTTTGCAACCACTACAATGCACCTGCTCACATAGCCATCTCAGTGCACCAGTTTTGGGCAAAAAACAGCATGCCTCTCTTGCCCCTTGCACCTTACTCACCTGACCTCGCTCTATGCAACTTCTTTCTGTCTCCTAGAGTTAAGGGAAACATGAGAAGATAGTGATTTGATGATACAGAAAAGGTGAAAAAGAAAAGTGGGAGGTGATGTCAGCCATCCAAACAGATGAGTCTGAAAAATGTTTCCAAGAGTGGAATCTTAGATTTGAGAAATGTATTAAGTTTAATGGAGAGTACTTGAAGGTTATAAGATCATTTTGTAAAAAAAATTTAAATACATATCCTTAAAAAAACTTCTGTTTTTTTTTGGAGGTGGGATGGGGGTAACCCCGGTAAGTTCTGCACATATATAAATTTTATAAGAACCCTACACAATGTCATATTTTTTCAAAGTACTTGCTTTGTAGAACATTTTATTATTGATGTACCAAGCTCAAACTATATAACATATATAGTTTGTTTGTGTCTCACTAAGAATACCAAAAATTAGAATAATATACATTAGTAATAAAAGAGGTAGAATATCAATCTTTTAGGCTGCTTCCCAGGTAGAAGGATGGATAAATTTTTTAAGAATCTCTTTTCTTCCTCAATCCAGAATATTATTAGAGATAGGCATCACTTTCACCATAAATTCTGCTTACAATCTGTTCTTACTAGCAACCCATTGAATGTTTTAAATGAACGACAGCTTTTAGATATAGAAACTTTATTAAATATTAAGATTAATGTGAAAACCATTTCCTAGCCCTATTTCATATGTATTTTGGTACTTGTGATATATTAATTTCAAATAAAAACACTGCTATGTTAAACACATTGTGATTGTTACTCATAAATGTGTTTTTTTTACGAGTTTGAAGTAGTTGAGTGACCTTTAAAAAAATTTGTTTAATGTATTGTGCCAGAAGACAGTCCTAAGATTATCAGGCCAGAAAGCATTCCTATAATCATCAAAATATGAACCCTGTTAAAATGATAGCTATAGCATTCTAGGTTATATTCTTCCATATCTAGACAGGAATTCCTCAAGATTTTCATCTTTTATTTGGTATTATGTATGTTCACATTGGTTGATAGGTTATGTACAACATTCTCATTCTTCTTCTATCATAGAGATTCTGCTAGCTGAGATAATAAGCTGTCCAGCCTATAATTTTTAGAATTTTAAATTCATATGCAGATATTCAACATGGTAATTAATGTATCAAAATCAATATAAAATATTTACAGATGGTTCTCTCAGTCTCTGAGAGGTTTAATCCTCTAACTTTAATATTATCAGAGTAACACTCATGCTTTTCTGTTGTTAGCATTCCTCTTTAATAAGTATAGTGCCAAAGATATTTTCAATACTTATAAACTACTAGTTATATGTAATTTTATTCTCTTAGAAATATTATTTTTCCTTACTGTATAGTTTAAGTTCCACATACCCAATATTCTAAAAGACTTATCCATATCTGTTATTTTTGCCTATGTTTAAATTTATTCTAGGTTTTCTATATAAAAGAGCATAATTAAATTATGTATATCAGGTATTAATTATATATGTTTTGTTAAAATAATTAGTAAATAAAGTGTATAAGGATTTTGGGTAGTACAATTACATCAATAAATTACAACATTTTCTGAAGATCCTGGAAGAACGTTAATATAATACTTGGCTGTCATTTCTGTGAACAGTTGTGTCATTGTTCTTCATCAATACTTTCAATGCAGGTTTCATTTCTTCCTTTAACACCATATATATATTTTTAACATATGCTACCTCCTAATATGGTTGAATGTGTATTAATTATTTGGTGGTATGGTAATCTGTATATTTATTTCATTTTCTTTTGATGATTTCTGCCTTATTCACTATTTCACACGTAGGATCCTTCATATTTATTTCATTTTATTTTATTCATATTTTATTTCATATATTGTATTTCATATATTTATTTCATTTTCTTTTGATGCTTTCTGCCTCTTTCAATATTTCACGTGTAGAATCCTTCAATATTCCAACAAGAGCCTTTAATTTCTTCCTTAGATCTTTCAGTTTGAGCAATGCACTGTTCTTCCACTTTGCACTTCTAACTCCAGGTCTTTTCACATTTAGCTCTACTATCCTATGAATTTGGTTTCATTTTTTATTGCTTTCAATTTTCATAGATTCATACAGTCTTCAAGGGCAGTCAATTATTTAATGTGACTCTTCTTGTCAAAATCTCTGTCCCCAACAACTTTTCCCTGCAAGTGTCTGGGAAGGAGGCAGGGTGAGATATTGAGAGTAATTGTTACTAGAAATCTCTAGAGTGCCACCCTACTGTGTATAAAATGAGCTCTCTGAGAAACAGGAGGGGAGACCTCATTAGTAACAAGGACAAGCAGTGGAGCATATCCCCAGGACCTGAGATATCTATTCAATAAACCACCGGGATTCAGATAACAGCTCTACCATAAGAGGAGCTGGAGCAGAATGAAGAGCCAGAACATGGAACAGAGTGATGGGTTTTCAATCCTCAGAGCAAATGAAAATGAATACTTTGGTGCAGGAGGTGGGCATGCGGAGTGGGGTGCCTCTGGGCACTTAATTCAGGGAGCTGGGCAATGAAATTTAAACTGAATTTAAACTGAATGAAATTTAAACTGGATTGAGGCTTACATAAGAGTAGTATGCTCCTTTGGGCATTTATTAGCAGATGTAATCCTTGTAACATGTGCCAGTACACAACCACCTGGAGCATTTTCTCACTGGCATTACAACTTATTTTCCTTTATAAATCTTCTAATCATGTTTTTTATTTTAATATTTGTTTAGCCATTGCCATGGATACTAAAATTCAAAGAAATAAAATCAGAGCACTAAGATATTTCACATTCCGCAATCCAATTATTCTTGGATAATTGCTGTTGATTCTTTTAATTTTGGGTTGTGTTTCATCAGTAAATGAAGGTATCCAAATATTGTTCCATCTACACCACTAATGTTGACTCTACTTTGAGAAGGTAACTTTTACCAAGTTATATTTTGTGTGCCTTCCAACTTGAATGCTTCATTTTTGAGCAGTATGTCAGAGCTAATTCTGCAATTATTTATACAATTTCCACTGGCTAATATTTTAAGAAATATATTGTGAAATCTTCATTACCCATCTGTCCTAGTCTGAAATCTCTACTTAAACTGGAATGTCAGGGTCCATACCAGTGATGTAGCAACACAAAATCTACCACAGTACAACAAACTGACAAGCAAGGGGTGGGAGTCAGACACTATGTGTTCTTCACAAAACCACAACCAACACACGGCCATAGGGTGAATCAAATTCATAATGACCCTAAAGGATAGGGAAGAACTGCCATTTGGGGTTATATCTTTCTTCCTTACAGTAGCTGTGTGTTCCAACCATAGACATTGGTTATCAGCTTGATGTATTTACCCACCAGTGCACCAGAGATTTTACCTATTTGCTCCAAAGAACACAAACTCACTGCCATTGAGTGGATGCCAACTCACAGTGACCCTATAGGACAAGGTAGAACTGCCCCTATGAGTTTCTGAGACTGTAACACTTTAGGGGAGTAGAAAGCCCTATCGTTCTCGCTCAGAGAATCTGGTGGTTTTGAACCACTAACTTTGCAGTTAGCAGTCCAACTCATAACCACTATGCCACCAGGGCTCCAAAAGAGAATAGCAGGTGGTTAAACTGGGACTTAAACTCAAGAGCTTCTGAGTGTAAAGCAAACATGACAACTACTAAGCTATGTGTGCTAGATGGCTTTTAAAATTTATAGAAAATTATATTACCTATTTTATTTTTCCAGAAAATACCATTATGATTTAGTTCCACTTTTATAGAGCACTTTGTAGCCCTCTTGTGTGTGGCATATCTAAAATTCAGATTTAACGGATTTTATTTTTTGTTTTGCTTTTATAATTTAGAAGCTGCATCCCAAAGGAATAGCAACATATTGGGCAAGTGAAACAATATTTTGCAAATTATCTTAGAGTTTTGTACACCTTCAAACAATTTTAAAACATTAAAGAAGAGAAATTACGGATACTTAAAAAAATCTAAATAGAATACCTAAGGCAGAATCTAAATTATTATATAAAATGGCTTTAAGTATCTTTTTATCTGCAGGAACACTGTGGTGATTTCTACAATTTACAAAGCTTTGTAATAGAAGTTGGTGTAATATAAATTACTGGAGAAATTTATTTTAAACAACCAAAGATGAATATTATATTAGTCTGCAGAAAGGAGGACAAAAATGACAATAGTAATAAATTATTTCAAGGATGTTTCATGGTGATATAATGGTTTAATCTCAAAGAAAACGTGACATTTAAATCTATAGTATTGAAATGTCATATGGAAAATATAAACAGGAAATGTTTTGCTATTCTAATTTCTGAGATTAAAATTTATGACCTTAGGGGGAAAAAAAGCTCTCTTTCTTCCCTGAATTGATTCAGGTGATGATGGTGTGACGTCATCCAGATTTCACAAACCCTGCTGTTACTTGACCCCATACAGGCCAACAATCTACTATATGAGAAGAATTACAGATCTAAGGAAGTCCTTGTAAGCATGTTAATAATTTCCCTGAAAGAATTAGATTTGTAACAGTAATATGATTAAACAAGTAGTACATGCTATCATGAGGAGTGAAAATAAGCAAAGACATAAATATATGAAGGAAATAATAAAAATTCCAAAGTTTCCTTTAAATGTCCTTCAATTCTATGAACCTCTTTAGAATTAAAATGTCTAATTTGTTAAAAGTTCTACACCTGTCTCTTCATTCCATAATATATATATAAACACATATGGCACATTCCATAAAAACAACAAAAAACCCAGAAGCACTTTCATTATATTGCTAGGAAGATTGTGTGTTGCTTAAAACAAATTGTCACTGGAATCAAGTTGCCTATGTTAAACTTCTTCTTTTTACTAGGTGGGATCTCAACTATTACATAAGCTGGCACAATACTTTGTAAATCACTTATCTTTTCTGTACTTTGATCTCCTTGATTTTATTATTCTTGGGAGAATTCCATTACTTATTAATTTCTTTTTTTAAAAGATTTTGAAGCTCTTTTGTATTTAATCACAGAGTCATGGTGGTATAGTGGTTACGTGCAGGCCTGTAATCTGCATGGTTAGCAGTTCAAAACCATCAGCAGCTCCATGAGAGAAAAACTCGGCTTTTTACTCCTGTAAACAGAGTCTCAGAAACTCACAGGGACTCAATAGGAGTCAGCAATGACTAGATAGCAGTGAGAGTTTTTAAAGCACTTACAATATTATCTGAAATTTAGAAACTGCTAATCTTGGTTGTTGACTAGATTTAGACTCATAGTGACCTTATATGACAATTGAACAGCCCCATAGGGTGCATGAGTCTACATATATTGAATGATAACATTTATGATGAGTATTTAGATTATTTGTAACACTTATATATAGTTGTAAGTGCTGCTTTCCAAAGAATCCCTGGATAGGTATCTATTCAGTGAAAAAGACAAACCAATTGGTTTAAAATGAGAATACTTTGTATTAATTGACACAGAATGATTATATATGCATATGTATAGACACAGAGATAGATTGATTGAATTGTCTTTCAATAAGATGACAAACTAAGCTTAATGAGTGAATGATGTTGCTGTATGCCATGGATTCAAATTTGGCATATACTATCCCTATATGACAGAGCAGAAATATTCATAAGATCATATAAATGGAAATCTTTACAGAGCAGGTTGCCAGATCTATTCTACAACAGAGACTCTAGATGGCTTTGAGTCACCTAAGTTTGGTTAGCAACTCACCACTTAATTGTGGTATTTATTTAGGTTCCTTCAAAGAATTAATAAGACTAATTGTAGTCATCCAGTGAGGTAAATTATGATGCCACCTCATTCTCATAGACCTCCATCCATACCAGACCATATATAAATCCTAATCATGTTTATTATCCATTTTCATTATAGAGAAATATATGGTAATATTGTAAATTATTTAATGTAATATTTTTAGATTGTATAAATACTAGCAAAAAAGTTGTTTTGTAAAAGTTTTCTAAAATGAATTATAACATTATTATATTATTATTGATGAGGGGAAGACTTTTATATTTCCTACTTAGTTTCTTTAATTATTATTTTAAACTAAAATCGAGCTATTGATATACTCTCACAGATACTGATTACATAATATTATAGGTCAAACACCATAGAATGTGACAAACCAGTGACTTTTAAAGCAGAGCAGTGCCACATTGAAATCAGAACATAGGAATTTTCTGAGTTGAACTATATTAAAAAATTGATCACCAAGGTATATTGAAAACCTCTTTTTAAATTATTGCTGAACTATTTTAAAGACTATTATCACTCCAGTAAAAAGGATTCTTCAGAGACCTTTTTTTTAATCAAGAGCAAGAAAAGCTTTGGTAAGATGTGAAATCAATGTTGTCTTATTTTATCTAGACAATACGAGACAAATAAATACAAGACAAAGCCTTTTGATTTTATAATATTTATAAAGGTTCATTTTTGGTGAACAGAGTCTGTAAACAGTAATGTTTATTGCTGTTTCATAGTGAATATTGGGAGGATACTATTTGGAGAGTGAAACTAAAGAGAATTAAGTTACCTGTTTTAGCTCAAATTCTAGAATCAAGGTGAAGTGACTTAGAGAAAAGGAAAAATTATCTACCCCTTTGAAAACAGTATAGTTGTTAGGCACTATAGACGCTCTATGCAGAGGGGAACAGACCACTGCCAGCCCTGTGTCATCTCACGGACATTGCTATATTTGAGTGTGCTGCTGCATAAACTGTCTCAATCTATCTCTTGAAGGTCTTCCTCTTACTCACTGACCTTCACCGCTATCAAGCATAATGCCCTTCTCCAGGATTGGTACCTCCTGAAAACTGAGTGTGTGAGTCTGGAGTTTGGGAGTGGTGGGAGTTGTTGCTCCAAAGATGGGGTCCTCATTCTTGCTCCAAAGGACATTCTAGTTTTACTTCTCAGACAGATTCGCCTTTTCTTCTGAAAGACCATAGTATATTCTATATAGTTCACCAACGCTTTCATTCAAATTCATTAGTTTGTCTTTAGTTTTCCTTATTCATTGTCCAGCTTCCATACACATATCAAGTGATTAAAAATCCCATGACTTACTTCAGGCACACCTTTGTTTCCACACTAAAATCTTTATTTTTGAACATTTTAATGAGTACTTTTGCAGCAGATTTGCCCAATGCCGGAAGTCATTTGATTTCTTGACATTGCTTCCATTTGTGTTGGCTATAGATGCAAGAAAAATTAAATATTTGACAATTTCAAAGTTCTATCCATCTACCATGATGCTACTTATTGGGCAACTTGTGAATATTTCTGTTTTATGTTAAGGTGTAAACCATAAAGAAGACTGTAGTCAAGTTAATCAAGGTGGCCATTGCTTACATGGAATAAAGAGATTATTCACTTCTTTAAAAAAAGAACAATTCATAAAAATAAAATTGTAATAAATAAGATTTTTATTTCTTGGTAAAATTTTTATTTGTTGTAATTCATGTAACATACAATATAAAATGAATATTATGATTTAAATAGCTAGGATCTTATCCTTAAGCACCCAGTATCGGAGTGCTTATGGCTAATCTATGTAATAGATTTTATTTGAATTATTGGCTTCTGCATGTGCTACTTTTGCATTTCTTAGAGCACCTAAACTATTGCTGTTGGTTTTATATGATATTTACTCAATTTTGACTCAGAAACTAAGCAGGACAGGATAAAACTGCTCTGTGAGCTTTTCTTATCATTTTTAGTATATGTGTTGCCGAAGCGAGCACGCTTTTCTTATCATTTTTAAAGGGGAAAGAATTCAGGTATTTTCTTCTGCTGAGTACATGGTGTGAACTGCCAATCTTTTGGTGAGCTGCTGGACACTTATTTAATACACCACCAACAATCTCCCCACCCCTAAATACCACTAATAGCTGCACTATAATGAAGTAACTATTGCACTGTGATTCAAAAACCGGGGTTTTACAAGGACTCCAAATTGCATCTCTATTGCTACTGCCTGTCCAGCACTATTGAATCAGTTGGCTCATATGTCTCCAGTACCAGAGAAGATTGCACAGCAACTTGAACTTCTGGCAGTAGTTCTTTTGTTCTGACACTCACTTGATAGTAGAAGATTCTTTAGTTACTTGACAATACACTGGGATAGAACATGCATGTGAGGGATATGTTACTTCCAAAATCCACAAAGGCCCACCAGGTGTTGTTTGTCCCTTTTAAATATGAAGCTCCAGATCATCGGACCATTAGAAATTTCACTGAGGTGGAAAGCACAAGCATTTTCCAGGTTAATTTCCTGCCTTGTGGCACTCTGATGTTTTACCAATAAATCTAGTGTCTCTGAAATTCTTGCTTACTAGGTCTAATCAGCATAATGTCTTCAATGTAATGAACCAGTGTGAGATTCATTAGACACCCCCAGCCCCAAATACCATTAATAGCTGCACTATGATTCATGGGAAGAACTAGCAAAAGCAGTTCACCAAAAATATCTAGAAAATTATACTCAAAATAATTGAAAATCTCCCATCGAATGAATTGCTTTGAAAAAGAGGCCCTCCCAGAAGTAGAATTCGAGAGTCATGTTTAGGCGCCCTCAAGTGATACAGGGAATGTTTGTGAGAACAAACAAAATGATTGAAAACTAGAAATCCTACATCAAAAGAAAGAAAAGATAAGCAATAAAAGAATTAGAAAACATATTAAAGACATGAGAGATAGAACGGTTGAAAAGGAGTATCAAATGAATGCGCTCAAATACAATCACTCAGATGACTTTAAAGGAAAAACAATCAATAAAAAAAGGAAGAGAACCTGAAGAAAGCATGAGGATGCAGTGGGCCAGTATCAAGAGAAACGGACTATGATCCCAACGTCATGACCTGGAGGCAAGAAGAAACAAAGACATCTGCAGAGAAATCATGGAAGAATATTTCCTCAACATCACAAAGGGGCGGGGGGCAGGGAGGCGGTATTTAAGAACCTAAGAGAACTTCAAACAGAATAGATCCCAAGAGAAAAACATTGCAACCTATCATAGTTAAATTGTACCAGCTCAAGAGAATCCTAAGTACAGGTAGGTTAAAACAAAAACAAATAAACAACAACAGTCATTTCAAAGGATACCTAATAAAGAAAACTTGGAGTTATCAGAAGAAACAATCCAGGCTAGAAGACAATGGAGTGAAATGTATAAAATTCCGAGAGGAACAAAAATTCCAAGGAAGAATTTCTTTCCCAAAATTCTATCCCACAAATATGAGAGAAAAATGAAGACATTTTTTCCAGACAAGAAAAAAATCAATTTGTTAAACATAAGGCCAGCATTTAAAAAAAAAATCATTAACACAATGACTATGGGCAGAGAATCAATAACAACCAGAGACAACCTGTGAACAACATACAGGATACCACCACCCAGGAAACAACACTCAAAATAACATAATTAGAGAAGGAAAATTTACAAATAAAAACATTAAAAAATAAAAATAAATCAAACACAAATATAGCAAAATGACAGGGAAAAACCCATATACTTCATAATAGCACAGAATATTATTATGAATTAGTGGATTCAATGTATGAATCCAGAGACATATGCTAACAGACTATATTAGAAAACAAGACAATCTATATGCTGCCTACAAAAGATATACCTTAAATTAAAAGTCAAATATACTAAAAATCAAAAGAAGGTGAATAATCTGCCAATCCAATGGCAGCCATCAAAAAGTAGTAGCAGCAATATTAATGTGATAGATATCACTTTTCGGCAAATAACCATGAGGAACAGAAAGGCCACTGAATAATGACCAAGTGAAAAATAAAGAAGACATAACTATATTTAAAAGATACAGTCCCAGTTAACGACCTTTGAAATACATCAACCAAATAGAGTTGAAGAGACAGATAGCTTGTAAATAAAAGTGGGAGACTTCAATATACCACTCTCAAAAACAGACAAATCATCACCAACAGAGAGAAAAAGAGTCAAACAACACAATCAACCAGCTCGACATCCGAGATTTAGACAGAACATTCCGGCTGACAATAGCATGTCATACATTCTTCTCCAGCACATACAGTTCATAGTCTGACTACATCACATGTTAGGCCCCAAGGCATGCTAGGATGGTTGGAATGTATATCAACTAAACCCTCCTGGGTGAAGGTAGGCAGAGAGCCCAACCTATCAATCAATACAACCTGATGTCACCTTCCTGAGGGCGTGGTTTCTTGCATAAGGGAAAGACTGAGCAGAGCCAGTTCTCTTTGGCCCTTTACTTTGTGCTACGGCTTCAACTTGCATCTCTTTCCTCCATTCCCTGTTGTGTCTCCTGCCAATCCTAGGAGCTGTCATTGGATTACCCACAGTGGGGGCATTTGGCAGCCTCAGATTTATTTACCTCAGCATCCACCAGTCTATGTGCCTGGACTCCTGCTCCACAACTACATGAGTAAGAAGGAACCTCCCTTGAATCAGAATGGGCTTAACTATTGCTACATTTGTGTAAGCCATTTATCATTATAATCCTCTTTCTATATACAAACACATATAAGCATCACTGATTTAGCTTCTCTAGAGAACTCAATCATTTGGTATTGCGAGTGGTTTTAAAGAAGAAAAATCATAAAGATAAATTTCCTAAATTGTTTCAAGTTTAATTAGGCCTAAAGGCACTGATAACTACCCCGGTTTCTGTAAGTACATGTTAAGTCTCTCAGTGTTAATAGTAAGGGCATTGATAATCCATAGTGCTGTGTGGCAAAGCTCATACCCAAAATAGTACCACCATTAGACAAAGTGTTTTTGAGAAGTGAAGATTTGAGTCATCATAAGTTTGATACTTTTCTACAATTTTCTCAAGATGACAAGTATAAGGAAGCTGATTATCTGGTACTTCTCAAAAGTATAAAGTACCAAACTTATAAAGAAACAGAAGAACTCAGAGTTTTGGAAGCCTGTCTCAAAGGTTTAATAAATGGCTTCAAAGTTTCTACCTGTGACATGAAAGCCATATTTCTTATAGTAACAAAATTGGTATTGCTGACAGCCAAACCAAGAGTCTTTTTATTTTATTGATAGGTCGTTTTGAGCCAGTTCCAATTAATAGTAAGCCCATGTACAAGAGAATGAAATACAGCACAATCCTGCTAAATCCTCACAATTGTTCCTATGCTTGAACCCATTGTTGCAACCACATTGTCAATCCACGTTGTTGAGGGTCTTCCTCTCTTTTGAGAACCCTCTACTTTACCAAGCATGATGTCTCTTGTCTTTCGTGAAACATGTCCAAGTATGTGAGATAAAGTTGTGCAATCCTTATCTCCAAGGAGCATTCTGGCCATCCTTGTTGGCAGAAACCTTTGTTTGTCCTTATAGCAAGGCAAGTCAAACTCCAAGGTCACTGCCATTGAGTTAATGCCAACTCAGAGAGAATGTATAGCACAAGGTAGGATTGCCTCTGTGAGTTTCTGAGTCTAACTGTGAATGAGTACAGAAAGCCTCATCTTTTTTCCTGAGGAGAGACTGGTGGTTTTGAACCACTGGCTTTGCAGATAACAGCCCAGCTCATGGCCATGACACCACCAGGGATTCTGGGTTCTCCTGCACCACAATTCAAAAACTTTGGGTCTTCTTTAGATTTCTGATTTCAACTTATATATGCATATGAGGTAACTTAAAATCTATGGCTTCAGTCAGGAGCATCTTAGTTCTTAAAGTAAAATTCTTGATTTTCATTACTCTAAATAAGTCTTTTGAGTGGATTTACCCAATGCAACACATCCTTTGATCACTTGATAGGTACTTCTATGAACATTGATTATGGCTCCAAGCAAGATAAAGTCTTTGAAATATCACTCATTTCTTCATTTACAGTGATGTTACCTTTTGGTCCAGTTGTGAGGATTTTTGTTTTCTTGGCATTGAATAATCCATTCTGAAGGCTGCAGCCTTTGTCTGCATCAGTAAGTGTTTCAAGTCCTCCTCAAGTTCAGCAAGCAAGGTTTTATCATTTGCATATGGCAGCTTTTTAGTAAGCCGTTCTTCAATTCTAATGCCACATTCTTTGTATAATCTAGCTTTTTTGATTATTTGTTCACCATACTGATGAAGTATGATGCGAGGATACAACCCTAATGCACACCTTTCCTGATTTTAAACCATTCAGTATACCCATGTTCTGTTCAAACAAATGCCTCTTGATCTACATACCAGTTTGACGTGAGCACATTGAAATGTTCTGGAATTCTCATTCTTTCTCAGGGCTATTATTCGTTATGATTCACACAGTCTAAGGCCTTGACATAGTCAATAAAACAAGTAAACATCTTTATTATAGTCTCGGCTTTGAGCCTAGATCCATCTGCCATCAGCAATGATATCCCTTGTTCCCTTTTGAATCCGGATTGAACCTTTGGCGGCTCCCAGACAATGTAATTACTGCTGAAACCATTGATGAAAGCTCTTCAGCAAAATGTTAATTATGTGTTATATCAAAGATATTGGTCTATACTTTGAGCATTCTATTGGGAAAACGTTCTTTGAAATTGGTACAAATATGGATCTCTTTCAATAGCCAAGTAGCTGTCTTCCATATTTTCTGGTATAGACTAATACATTTTTTCCGTGGTTTATCAGCTTGTTGAAATATCCCAATTGGTACACCATCAATTCCTGGAGCCCTGTTTTTGGTTAATGCTTCCAATACAGTTTGAACTTTTTCCTTTAGCACCATTAGCTCTTGCTAATATGCTACTTCCTGAAATGAGTGAACTAGTTCTTTTTGGTACAATGACTCTGTGTATTATTTCTATCTTCTTTTGATATTTCCTACATCGCTCAATATTTTTCCAAAGAATCTTTCAATATTACAACTAGAGGCTTGTAGTTTTTTCAGTTGAAGTTAATCTTAGTGTGTTCTTCATTTTTGGCTTCTAACTCTAGATCTTTGCACATTTTATTATAATATTCTACTACTTTGTCATTTTGAGCTATCATTTGAAATTTTCTATTCTGCTCTTTGACTTCATAAACACTTCCATTTGACCTAGCTATTCTATGATCAAGAACAATTTAAAGAATCTCATCTGACATCCACTTTGATTTTTTTTCTTTCTTGTCTTTTTAATGAATTTTTTCTTTGTGAATAATCATCTTGATGTCCTCTCTCAACTCATCAGCCCCTCTGTCATTAGTGTTCAATGCAGCAGATATGCTCTTGCGATTTTCTATAAATTCACATGTGATATATTTAATGGCATCGTTTTGTCACATGGACTTGTTATAATTTTCTTCAGTTTTAACCTGAACTTACATCTAAGCAATTGGTAGTCTGTTCCACAGTGAGCCCTAGCTTGCTTTAGCGCTGGTATTGAGTTTCTCTCCTGCCTTTTCTCACAAATGGAGTCAATTTGATCTATGTCTTCCATCTGGAGAAGTCCATATGTATAATCACCATTTATGTTGTTCAAAAAACGATTTTACTGTAAACAAGTAGTTGATTTTTCAAAATTCTATTATGCAATCTTCAACTTCATTTCTATTACAAAGATGATCTTTTAAAAGAACCATTCCCTCCTCTTTGTTTCCAAGTTTTGGCTTCCTATAATTGCATGCTTAATCAATTTCCCACTGAAGAAGTTGGTTGAATTCTTTGATTTTTTTTATCACTAGCTTTCATGATTTATATAGAAATTTGAATAATAGTTGTATTGCTTGGATTTCCTTGAGGGATGAAAGCATTACACTTCAAGAGAGATCTTGAAATGTCCTTTCTGATCATGAATGCAATGCCATGTTTCTTGATTTGTCATTCCCAACAGAGTAAAACCCGTGATTTAATATGGCCAATACCATCCCATTTCATGTCACTAATGCTTGGAACATTGATCTTGACATGCCCCATTTCATTTTTGATGGCTTCTAATTTTCTTAGTACTTAGTACTAAGTACAATCATACTTAGTACATTCCAATTTCAGAATATTAGAATGTTGAGCTGTTTCTTTTTACTTTGAGTTGTGCTCTATCAGCACAAGTGAATACCCTGAATTTTCCAATCTCATTGGCTTTGCTCCATTCGTGTCACCATTGTCTACTCTCCGTTGAAAGTGTCTCCGCAGCTCTGCCTTGCACATTTTGAGTGCTCTCCACACACCAGCTCCATTACTCTGGGACTGTTCCTATCAATGTTCTGCTTCCATATTTTAAGCCTCACTATCTAACAATATGTTAATGCTATGCATAAGGTTTTCAGGGACTAATTCCTCTCAAATTGGCAGCCAATACCTCTTTCTTCGTCTGGAAACGACTGAAATCTGTTCACTTTGACTGACGTTCTGGCATTTGAAATATCAGCAATACAACTTTCAGCATCACAGCAAAACACAAGAGACAAAATGACAGTGGTAGTTAAAGCCAATAAATTTATGTGTGACCAAAGTCACAGCCATTACATGAATTCTGACTCTTAGTGACCCTACAGAGCAAGGTAGAACTGATCTGGCATGTTCCCAAGACTGTGACTCTTCATGAGAGTAGAAAGTTTCATCTTTCTCTCAGGAGAAACTGGTGGTTTCAAACTGCTGACACCAACCAAACTGATTGAAATTGAATCCTTTGTAACTCCTAGTGATCTCATAGCACATGATAGAACTGACCTGCTGGGCTTCTGTGATGCTAACTGTTCATGGGAGTAGAAAGCCACATCTTTTTCTAGCAGAGCAACTGGTGGTCTCTCTTGTAGGTCTCTTTAAGTATCCTGATAAAATCTGTTGAGCTAATTGACTTGTTTTAGGGTGTCAGCACAAAGCTGGAGCTTTTGCCAGCTCCAGAGGGTATTGCCAGACCATCAAAAAGACTCTTATTTTGAAAGACAACTTTCTGGGTTTTTTTTAAATCAATCTGTTAGGGGCTCATACAACTCTTATCACAATCCATACATACATCAGTGGTGTAAAGCACATATGTACGTTCATTGCCCTCATCATTCTTTAAACATCGGCTCTCCACCCAAGCCCCTGGGATCAGCTCCCCATTTTTCTCCTTCCTCCCCGCTCCCCTCTCTCTCATAAACCCTCAATTATTTGAAAATTATTATTTTGTCATATTTGCACTGTCCTATTTCTCCCTTCACCCACTTTTTTGTTGTCCATCCCCCAGGGAGGAGGTTGTATGTAGATTCTTGT
>NW_022111373.1:64195314-64200403 GCF_000313985.2 Echinops telfairi
AAGCCTTTAAGACCCCAGACGCTATATCTTTTGGTAGCCGGGCACCATCCGCTTTCTTCACCACATTACTGTCCATTTTGTACCAACAGTTCATTGTAGAAATGTATGCTTATTGTCCTAATGGCTAACGAATACTTTTCTTAATGATGTTCACCAACCTATTTACTTTTATGACTTACTCCCTTGGTTGTGATAAGTGTGTAGTCATGTTGCGGAGTTCTGAAATACTAAATTCTATATTTTAAGTGTATTTTTTGCTTGCTTGAATTTTGTTGTTGTTTATTTGTTTGTTCTTTGTTTTGATGAATAGAACTACTCAAAACCTGCCTACTCTATCATTCTGTGACCTCACTCCTGTCTCTTTCACCCATTTGTCTGATTTAGAAATTTAAGTTTAGAACCCATTTACCCCTCACAATCAAGGAGGTAGTGAAAAAGGTGGGAAAGCTTTTGTTTTCCTCGTCCACTAAAAGTTCAACTTTGTTTATTCCAAAATAAGCAACACTGTTTTTCAAGATATATAAAAATGTAACTACAATTCTCATATTATTTCTAGCTTCTGCTCACTGCCTAATAGTTATTTTCACATTTTTAAGTATTTGCAGTCCACTTCCATTTATCAAAGTTGTTTATATTAGTTTATCTGCTCTTTCAAAATACTATATATATGTATATGTATATACACACATACATAAATAAAAAAAGAAAACCAGAGTGCTCTAAGTTGATGCCGACTCATAGCAACCTTACAGGCTAGGGTAGATCTTCCCCTGAGACTGTAACTATTTATGGAAGTAAAAAGACCTGTCCTTCTCCAAAGAGTAGTTGGTGGTTTCAGGCTGCTATACTGAACAGTTATTAACCATTATGTAGCCACTAGATCACTGAGGTTCCTTCTATTACAATATACAGTACTCCATAAAACTGATGCATCCTTCATTCCACTTGAAAAACAAAACAAAACAAAACACAGCTTAGATGTGTAGTTCCAGGACAGTGTCTCCTGGTGAGTACAGCTAGAACGTCAATAGGAGTGCAATCAACCACAGACTTCAATAGAGCTGCATATCTGATATAAAAATGAATTTATCACATAACTTCTATCAAAAGTCCAACATAATAGCTTTCCCTGTTTTACTTATCATGACCCATTTACCAGGTAGATGACATGTGATCCAGAATTTCATTTTTAGTAGAATCTACATTATTCTAAAATCGTTTTATTGGAATATGTTCCACATAATTATTCAATCATATTAACAAGAGTTATGCAATTATCACGACAATCAATGGCAGAAAATTGTCTTCTCTTATTCATTGAAAGCTCATAATTTCACCCCATATTCCTCTGCTATTCCTGTCAGTAATTATTATTCCAGTTACTATCTGTATAGATTTACCTAATCTGGGTTTCATGTACAGAAAATCATGCAACCCACAAGCAGGGAGCAAACAACAACAAAATTAAAAAGTCCAAGAAAAATGACACAGCAAATCTGAGAAAAACCTCAATAAAAAAGAAAGCAGAACAATGTAAAAACTGAAAAACCTTTAAAAGAAGTCAAAAGAGAGATACAATGATAAGGTTTTATGTTTTAACCTAACTACACCAGTTAGAGGGGACTCGCCAGAGGTTTCATCTATATGGGGACCCTAAAAATGAATTTTGGATTTCTTCCAATGTCATCCATAGCCTTCTGCAAACTAGTTGTTCACAATTACAGCTGTAATGCCATTCCCACCTTCGGATTTGGAGTTGGTTATTTACAATCCTTGAATCAGAAAGGATTGTGTTTCTTCCATAGATTTAGGTGATGCTTCACCTATATGACTGTTTTTTGAAGAAAAAGCTTTTGGACCGCAGACACTCTTCTTTCTGATTGCCTCTTTTTTATAATCAGGTATGGTATCCTCATGAAGGCCAGTATGGAGTAGGATCATGTCCTAAGAGTCAATTGTTCTTAGATCAGGGCTAGAATTAAGTGCAAATCCAAAATCGATTTCCGCTATCATAGGTACTCCAATAACCAAAACAGAAAACAGAAGTATTGATGTTGGTAATACATTAAACAGTACAGTTAATATTGTAGGTATGTTGGGGTGTAATATATAGAATAAAATGGAAATAATAAAATTCTCATTAAAATGGCTATCATAGTGAATAAAGAATAATTCTGATATAAAATTTTGGGAAATGGCATATAACACACTTCAAAAATATCCCATCTAAGGAATGAATAAATGGAGTAATTTTATATCCAAGCCAGAGGTTCATTTGCTGAGGACTACCACCAGGAAGGGTCCATGTTTTGAGATGCTGGAGTTGTTATATGTATACTCAGAGTTGTACGTTTCCCCCCAGTATTGGCTTAAATGTCCTAATGCGTAGAAATGTAGACTACTGGAATGAAAAATTCATAAAGCACAGTGAAAGCTCAGACAATATGGCTGCTGGATTGTGAATGCTTTGCTTGCTTGCTTGTTTGTTTTCTTTCTCCTACTGAGCATGAGCGAGAATCTGCTTGACAAATAGCTCAGAAATTACTTTCCTTAGCTTTATAGGCTTGATTTAAATCGGGATATAGAAACAAGTGTATAATATAATTTTTATTTCCCTCTGATAATGCATTTTTTTCAATAGTTAGAGGATGGTCTATGTGGATATAGCTACACTTGTTGATTGTAGGGGAAAATACATGTAAAATGTCTTTTGGTGATTTATGGAAGTTCTTTTAATTTAAAATGTGATCTTTTGTTTGCCTTGAATTAATCAGATTTATCTCTGAAACAATATAGTTAGCTTCATTTTTCTCATATAGAAATTTTCTGAAACAAAAGGACAAGCTACTTTGGAATGGAATGTATATTCATCACAACAATAGTTTGTAAGTCACCCTTTGGGAAATGTATACTTTGACAGAGTCATCATGTATTCATGTAGACCAAATGGACTGGCAGAAACAAAGAGAAGATGTGAGTCTATATTGCTCTGTACTTATATTGGGCCCCAAAGTACAATTCCATATAACCACTGTCGGAGCTATAACTCTGGGCATTTGCAACCAGCCATTACACTTCTTAGTACCCACATCTTTCACAGGGATGTTATGGGAGAATGTTTCAGGCAAATGATCCTTAGAATTTATATTCCGTTTACTCTCACTAACCAGTATAGATGGTATTCTATTACCAATAATAGGATATAGCCTGAACCACATTTAAAATATATGCTTGTCCTGTGCATTAATTTATAGTAGTAAGTTATGTTCATTTCTCTATTTGTTTAAAAATAAAATAGTAAAAAATGGACTAGGATAGAAGAAAAAATTCAAAACAAGAATTAAAACCTGTATGACAGGTATTTTGTAGCCTATGTAAAAGCAATTAATGGGATTGTAAATTATTTAGCAACATAACATGCGGATGGTATTGAAGACTTCTAACTCATTAGTGTGAATGGAAGAGACCTGATTAGTCACAGTGGCATCCAAAATGTCACCAGGATGATCAGGAGCAGCAGTGAGAGCATTCTTGCTTAGAAACTGTCGTGTGTTTTATTAGTCATCTCTGTGGAAATAAGAATGCCATGCCTTTAAACTACTTCAGAGGATCCATTTTCCATGAAATGTATTGCCTATAAATGAAAACAATCTAAGGACCCTAAGGAGAGGGAATATCCCAGGTAATAAGCACCAAAGAACCACCCAGGCCTGAGTTTGGGGGCACATCCTGGGGAACCAGGCCAAGTGCCATAAAACACAGGGTTATTGAATCCTGGATCTTCAAGGCACGCAAAACGTGCCACAGGCCACACCATAAAGACATAATGTGGAAGCTCCACTTGTAAATGACCCTACCTCAAACACGTGTAAGCTGAGAACTGAAAATTCATGGTGTTTGAAGATTATTGAACTATCAGTGAACAGATAATCATTGACTTACTACATCAATGCCCTACATGGTGTGTTAAAGTATATGTTATTCTGGCAAATCTGTGACTGGCATTGTCAGGGAATGTTATCATAAGTTTTCCCTGACAGCCAACTTCCATTGTTTGTGTAAATAGAGTTCAGCCAAGAAAGGACGGATTCTGTACAAGAGAATAATTTGATATTTTGATATGTAGTTAGCACCTACTAGCCCAATATCCTGCCCTCAACAGTGCCTTAAAAATTAGTGTCAGAGGCTAATCAATGACAATATCAATGGGAGATCTTCATGTTTCTGGGAGATGATCATTATGACTTTCTACCATAAATTAACAAGGAGGGCTCTAAAGGGAGCCAAAGGTAGATAAAAAAACACATGTAGATCCAGGAATGGGTTTTTGGCTCACACTAAATTCTATCTCCAATTTAAGAACAATGAGTTCTTACATCATGACCCAGCTTGATGCTCAACCTCAGGAAAGTAACACAAAAGATATGGGTGCTATAGCAAAGTATGGGGAAGGAATTAGATGAAGCCAGGCTATCAGATAAGATAGGATGTGTGATCCTAAAGGCTTGTTTTTAAACAAGCAGTCATCTAAGTGAGATGTCAACTAAGTCCACATGGAAGAAGCACACCAGCATCAGTGATTGAGCGATTTAAATCTTATAATCAGAAGTCGAAGGAGGGAATAGTATTATAGCCTAAGTTGTGAGATTCTGGTTTGCAGAAGGCTATATCTAACAGTGGGAGCATAAGACACATTTGTGAAATGTACACAGGAAATAAGCCCCAGGTGATTTCACTCTATCCATAACAGGATGGGGAGAAACTGGTTACCAAACAGAGTGCATTGGAGAGATGGATATAGGAGAACAAAATGACAAAAACTGACTTGATGATTAAAATCTTTTCACTTGATCTACCTCTGATGCATGTTGGGCCTGCCTGATCTAGTTTTCAACATCTTCTGGTTTTTGTTTTATTTTGTTTTTCCATAATAGGGTATATCACATATGTAATTTGCCATTGGGGGTAACTCTCTTGAATTATGGTTATATGATTTTTCTGTTTTCGGTATTTGGATCCAGGATTGATGAACCTATAAATACAGCAAGTAGAATAAGAGTTACTGAGGGGTACTATGGTGGGTGGGGTT
>NW_022111373.1:64208348-64209695 GCF_000313985.2 Echinops telfairi
TCTATGTATTGTGATGAATTGTATGAGCCTCAATAAATTGATTTTTTAAAAAGAGTGTTATTTAACTTTATAGAAACCTAATACAATGAAAACAATTAACAATTCCTAATTATGAGAATCATCTAGTCTGAAAGGATATTTGAAGCTTTTTTAAGCACATAAATATGCTCTCTCCACCTGCATATCTACTATATCTCTGCTTCTTTGGAAAAGACATATCAGATAAACCTCAATTAATTATTTTTTTTGAAAATTAATTATTAATATAAATGTTAAATATTAAATCTTGTATATGAAGCATATCCAAGAAAAGTTTCAAAAATATTTAAAATTAATGACTATTGTATAAAGAACATGAGGAATACTATTTTTGTTAAGGAGGGCACTTTGTGGAAGATCATTATTTTTATTTGTAAAGGCATTTCTTGGCAGTTGATTGTCTTTATGGCAACAAATAAGGTGCTATTTCAAAAAATAAGATTAGGAGTACAATGGTAATATAGAGTGGCTTATTTGAAATCATGCTTCATCAATTTTGGAAAAATTATCAAAATAAGTGAATCTTAAAGAAGTATATATAACTATAAGTTTGAATTTACAGAAAACTCTATGATTGAAAATTTCAAAAATAACCAAAGACCTAGAACAGATAAATTAATCTTCAGATGAAAGAAGCAAATTTGGAGGGATGATGCTGTGATTTGAAAATATTATAAAAGTCATGCAGTGCCGACACATGGATAGACATATAGATCAAGGGACAAGATTGATAGTCCAGAAATAAACCATCATATTGGTAATCAGTTTAATTAAGTTTTGCTGGAAGTTCCAAAGGAATTCATTGGGGTAAAAGATAAAATACACCGCAAGTATTTGGGGTACACTTGTATATTCATATTCAAAAGAAATTAAGACAGTTAATTCTGATATAAGTAGAACATAAAAAAAATAAGCAAATGTGATGAAGAAAGCTGATGGTGCCCAGCTTTCAAAAGATATAGTGTCTGGGGTCTTAAAGGCTTGTAGGAAAACAAGTGGCAATCTAGCTCAGAAGCAACAAAGCCCACAGAGAAGAAGCACACAAGCCTGGGTGAACACGAAGTGTTGAAGCAATCAGGTAGCTGACACCAAAGAACAAAAACCATCATTGTGTGATCACCTTCCCCACATAAACACTGAAGATGAATGTGTGCATAAGTATGTGTGGTGAAGAAGGCTGGTGGTAACCGGCTATCGAGACCTATAGCATCTGGGGACTTAAAGGCTTGAAAGTAAACAAGGGGCTATCTAGCCCAGAAGCAACAAAGCCCACATGGAAGCAGCACACCAACATGTGTGATCATGAAG
>NW_022111373.1:64210908-64236442 GCF_000313985.2 Echinops telfairi
TAATAAAACTATTAAAAAATAAATAAATAAATACATTTCATTATCAAAAAAGAAGAACAAGGACAATGAAACTTAAAAAATATACGAAGTAATACATAGTCAAGTCCTTGAGATAGGCAAGAATTTATCAGCTATAAAACTGGAGCACAAGGTGTAAGAGAAAATAAAATGATAAACTTCACTTCATAAAATTTTTTAAAATGCTTTTCAAAATACTCCATTTTCTAACATTAAAGAACAAACAGACAGTGGAAAAAGTATTTGTGAAACACATACCAAATAAAAGACAACACATAATCTACAAAGGCCTATTAGGATACAGTTATAAGAAACTGTAATATCCTTAGGAACACAGGGGTTACAGTTGCTTGCTTAAAGGTGCATGGTTCAAACTGTGAAACCCTGTAAGAGACAAGATCCTTACGGATCACACCAGAAGAAAGACTTGGAGAGAGTTCGATTCTGTCCTGCAGGGTTGTTGTGAGTTAGGAAACAATAACAATAACAAGGAACAAAACCTTGATTTCAAAATGGGCAAATAGCATGAAGAGGTATTTCACCTAAATGAACTACTACACATGGCTAATAAGCACTTGAAAAAATGCTAAAAATCGCTAGTGAATAGAGAAATACAAATGCAGTTCAAAATGAGATAGCATTTCACATTTGCTAAAATGTCACTGAAACCAAAAAATAGTAAATACTAAATGGATGTGGGAAAACAAAAATCTTCATATGCTGTCATTCGGCCACTGTGAAAAGTTGTTTTTAATATTTTAATATTTATTTTATTTTAAATTTATTATTAATTGGAAGTTAATACATCTAGCATATCATTCCATGTTCAATCATGTCAAGCAGTATTGTACAATTGCTACCACATCAGTTTCCAAAGATCCTTTCCCTTCTGGACTCCTTGATTTGTGACCCACTTTAACACCCCTCCCACCAAAAAACAACAAAACCCCCTCACTCTACTTACTGTCCCTATAGATTCATCAATTCTGGGTTTCACTCACATACCAAAAAACCCCCAGAAAAACCCGCACCACAACTTCAAGAGGCTGAGAAAGTTTTGCAGGATCATTGCATCCATTTTCTTTCCTTCCAGCTTAGCTTGCCTGTCTTCTTTATCTCATGATTCTTTGCTGTCTTGAAAGCGAGCAATTTGGCATCTCTGAACACCCTTCCTCTTGCATCTCCTCTCTGACCAACGCAGAAAAATGGTTCTCTGCTTTGAAGACTCCAGTGATTACCTATTTTGTGTAGTTGTTTAGCCCTGAGTTGTTAACCACGAAGTCCACAATTGCTGCTCAGCAAGAGAAAGAGGAAGGTTTCTACGCAGGTCAAGAATGTTAGTCTCCGAAATCCACAGACACAGGTTCATCCTGCTGTCATCTAGGGTCACAATTAGTCTGAATTATCTTGATGCTAATACGCTTGGTGTTTTTTGTTTGTTTGTTTGTTTGGTTTTTGGTTTTTAACTCTATAATCCAGGATACACTTCTCATTCCAAGATCTGAACTCTGGGTAAACAAATGAACAAACTCGGAGTATACCTACAGGCAAAGGCTGTACATTTTTATGGCAGCCAATTGCTACATCCTTTTCACATGAACAGTTGGTGGATTCAACCACCTACTTTATGGTTAGCATTTCTTTTTGTGTGTAAGTATACACTGATCCTGATGATTAAGGTGTAGGCATATTTTTTAGCCACTATTCTTTCTGCCACTCACATTATATTAAATGGAAGAAGCCAGATTCAAGAGACCACATATTTGGGAGAATTTCATTACCTTTTCATTTCATTTATACATAAATCTTAGAAGCTTCCTCTTACATAAACCTACGCATCAATCCAGGTCCTATTAATAATTAGCAATAATCATTTATTTTAAAATTCTAAAATTTGATTTCAATACATGAAAAAAATACTGAAAATCTGTAAGTTAACACTTTTCCTGTAATACAAATTTTAATTGCTCTTTCCTTTTAGCAAAACCATGAATGAGAGAGCAGTACATTTTAAGTTCTTTGAGACTGTTAATAAAATATAAAACTCTGCTTACCAAGGTTTTTTATATCTTGTTTTATTATATTCTCTGTGGTTTGCTCAAGGAAATAAACTTATTTGTAATTTTTTTTTTACATAACTCAGAGCAATGTCATAGCACGCATAGATGTCTGTGTCAACCCAGATACATGACAATAATTGGGAGTGGCACTACTTTTATACTGCTAGTTTGCTCTTGTTGGGTTTTTATTTAAAAGGAAATGCACAAAGCTCTTGGCACATACCTTTCATATTGATGGGATAGAAGATACATTGAATTTTTCCTCTTTCTTGTTTCTTTCCTACTGATTTTCTCATTATAACAGTTCCCTCTTAAAAATAAAATCTGTGTTATATGCCTTCTAGGGAGCTCATATTGTAATTCTGTGTAGAAACAGAATATGATTTTGATAAATTCAGGTTATAGTTGGTTTATATATCATGGGAAAAAGTCTCTATAGGGCTTTTTAAAGTTTGTATTTGCATTTAAGAATTCTGCAGACCTGTTATTCCTGAACTTTTTTGACCTGAAAAAGTCTGCAGCTACACAATAGGAGGATTTTCAAGAAAATGTTGGTCTCCTTTTTGTGATGTTATTTTAGATTTGTTTTCTCTGGGATAATCATGGCTAGTAGCCAAAGTAAAGTAGGAAAACAGCTTCATTCTGTGCCTTCATTTGTTAACAACAAGGATTTCTCATACCTAGCTTTGACAAGCTCTATTCACATTCACCGTCTCCATACTGATCATTAATATGCATGGTCCACCAAAATATGCTTCTTGTTTTAGATTTTAAAATTTCATTCAACTTTAAATTTTCCATCATGAAGTTTGTCTTTTATGTTCCTGTGATATTATGCTTTATATATATTTTTAAAAACCACTAATCTAATTTTATAGTGTTTTGAAAACATATCTTTTCTTCATTGTCAAAGACATCCTTAAGGTTAAATTGAATGATGCTCATCTGGGACTTAAAATTTAACCCGTTTCTGCAAATTTTTTTTCTAAATAATTTTCCTTTGTTTTTAAGTTGCAGATATAATAGGATTGTAGAAGCATTTTTTCTAAAACTAAATATTTAGTTAATGGTATCCTCTAATATAGACATTAAAAAGAGTAAATAACAAAAAGTAAATATTTTGCCAAATTGCTTGTCATATATGATATACACTATAGTGATATCACAAGCTGAATGGCTATGTATAGCTGCATATTAGTCAGATTTAAGGCCAAAAATATAGTCTCTTTATTCTAAAGCCCAATCTACTTAACTAGTCAATGATAATTTGCATTTTTCTAGGTGTTGTTGGGTTGAGGCCAATTAATAGCAACTGCCTTTGTATAGAAAAAAGAAACCAACACTGCCTGGTTCTCCCTCATCTGCATAATCATTTTTGTCTTTGAGTCGATTGCTTATTCGACTGTGTTAATATGTCTCATTGAGGGCCTTCCTCTTTTACCTGGCCCTCTACTCTCCCAAGCACAATGTCCTTCTCCAGGGATTGGTCGGTTTTGATATTAGGTCCAAAGTACACGAGATAAAGTTTCACCATCTTTTCTTTAAGGAACACCCTGGCTATAATACAGACTGATTTATTTTTTCTTCTGAGAGTCCATGGTATTTTTAATATTCTTTGTCCAAACCGCATTTTACCCGGAGCCATTCTTCTGCAGTTCTCACTGTTCTCCATAAATGTATCTACAGTTCCCAGCTTCTACACAAATGGAAGCAATTGAAAACACCATGACTTACTTCAACAGGCACATCAGTCTTCAAAGTGACATGTTTTCTCTTTAACATTTTAAAAAATCTTTAAAAAATATTTGCTCAAATCAACACACCTTTCAATTTCTTAACCACTAGCTTCCATGAGCATTGACCATTGTTCCAATGAACACAAAAACCTTGAGAACTTCAATCATTTCTCCAAGTATCACGACGCTGTTGATTGCTATAGATGTGTTTGTGTTTCTCCTTTGGAGGTGTAATCCGCAATATAGACAGAGTCTCAGTATTCATCATTGAGTATTTTATGACCTCTGGGACGCAGAAAACAAGGCTGTGTCACATGTGCATGGCTGTTTGTTAATGAAACTTTAGCCCAATCTGAGGCTGTGTTTATCTTCTAATATCGCAGCTTCTCGCATCAATTGTTAAGCATGCAGTCTTATAAGTATGATCAAAAGACACAACACTGGCATACACCTTTCTTGATGTTCAACTGTTCATTGCCTTATTCTGTTTGAACAATTTCCTCTTTGGCTATATGCAGGCCACTCATAAACACAATGATGTATTCTGGAGTTCCCATTATTGACTGCTATCCATTGTTTTCTATCATCCAATTGATACTTAGGTCTTGTGTCAATTTAGCTAATCCAGGATTCTCAGGAGGTTAATGATGAAACACTATATCATTAACATAAATTACCAACCTAGCATTGTTTATGTAAGTTATCTATTGGTTTCCTTTTATTTTTACTCCATTTTTGTTAAGTCTGTAAGACTGATTTTCCTAGCACTTGTATGTAGGTGACCTGGTGGTGCCGCTGGGTAATTATTGTAGTGGTAATCTCAGGGTCCACTGTTCAAATCCACTAGACTCCAGGGAAAGATGGCACTAACTGCTTCAATAGGGTCACTATGAGTCAGAATCAAATCCATAGTAGGTAGGATCATTTATATGTGAATTTTTGTTGTAACTTTCCCCAAAATTTTAAGAAATAACAATGGACAATAATCCAACATTCAACTAAATGTTCACAAAAACATGACATATATTCATTTGACTTAAACACAGAAATTACTTCACTTGCTGATATAGGGAATCTGGTTAGAATTAAAAAAAATGGTTGGGCTCTCTGAATGAATAATGAGCCAAAGTAAAACTTGTATGTACGTATGAGTACTGCCCTGAGTTCAAGAAATGCAAAGTAGATCAAAAAAAGACTATTTATATTGCATGAACAGCTGTGTGCAGAGGGCAATGTCTCATAGCAGCTGGTTGTCTAGAGGTAATTAGCACATGGAAGTTACCAGGACAGGGAAGGAAGGGGCAGGGGAGGGGAGGGGGGACTTAGAAGAGAAGAAAGAGGGGCCTTTCTTGACCCTGATAAAGTTGTGTTGCAGCAAGGTGTGTAGATTTTGGATGAAAGAACTTTAAAACATAGCAGCATTCTAAACCTACAGGTGCTGTTGTGTAAGCATTGGACTACTAAACTCGTGGTTTAAACTCACCAGCATCTTTGTGAGAGAAGGAGGTGACTATTTGGCTCTCTCAAGAAGTACTAAGCCTGGAAAATTCTGTGTAGAAGTTCCATGAATTATAATGCACTGGATAGGATTGGACTGGACTTTTGCTTTGGTTATGAGATGCTACTCTGAGTTGCCTAGGGTGTGTAAAATAGGCAGGCTCTAAGCGTTCGCAAAATGTTTAACGTTGGGCTTTAAAAAACATTTGGAAGTCTACAATTTTTGTTAGTCTGCCAATATTTTTGTCTTGTTATTTAGGTACATTCTTTTAAAAAATAGTTTTACCTATAAAGACTTCACATATCATACATTTCCATAGTTTAGTCACTTTCTAAAAAGAGCGGTATATACATCTTGACCATCAGTTTTAGGCCTCCTTCCCCCCTCTTCCCTTCATTACGAGCTCTCCAATCCGCCTGCCCCTTCCATCTCCGACGCAAAACCTGTGCATCAGTGGTTGTCCCTGTGCATCCACACCTTCAGTGCTTCCAAAACTGGGAACCCTAACAGAAACAATAAAAAACAAGACAGAACAGAATATAGATAGGTATAACTATCGATAGAGATAAAAATGAAAAGTAAGGAAGAGAGATGATATAGATAGATATATAAATAAAAATAAAGAGTAAGAAAGAAAAGACCACTAGTACTAGTAAAATACACAAAAGAGGAAATTTCTGCCATGGAACAAGTGTGAAATATCTAAACCTAAAGCAAAAAAATGCTGTTTGTGTCCCTCGACTGTGGCCAGTAATTTTAAAATTTTGAATTTGGTGTTCTGGATATTTGAGAGCTTTTGTTTGTTTTAATAATGAACCTCAGCTTATTATGATGAAGTAGAGAATTTAAGGTAAATAAATAGGGGGACATTTTTGGCTTCTTTATACAAGTCTAAATTAGACACAACAAGTATACAATGAAAAAAATGATTTATATTATATCTCCAATTCAGCTATATAAAATTGATACTGTTTTGAAACGACTTACCCCATCTCTCACAGATTGTTGGCAACAGTTCAGTTACCAGAGTTAGCTAAAACCCTGCATGTCATTCTGATTCTCTTTGTTGTCATCTTCCAACATGCCCCAGTACATTTCATTGATCTTCCTGTGCAACTGGTGCCTCTCTTATCTCAGTCCTTTACACATTGCAGTGGCTTATGGACTCCATTGTAAATATCTCAGAGTCAAGCTGTTCACACCAGGTCTTCCTTGGATCTAGGGTTTCCTTCTTATGTACGAGCACTCTTTGATCATTTTCTCTAATTTCTCCGGTTGTACCCTGCCTTCTGCATTGAAGCTTTCCCCTCTTTTTCTTAAATTACTCCATGCTTTCTTCCATATTGTCTCTTCTCAATTTGATTTTCTTTTAATCTTCTTTCTGTTTTACTCTGCTGTGTATGATGGATGGCCTTTCTCTCCTTTTTCCTTTTGACATTTTTTCATATTTACACCTTTATTCTAGTTATTTTGGTAATGTTTATTTATCATCAGGAAGTCTTATAATTTTGATATCAAGTGCAGATGTGTCTTTGTAGGATAATTGCAAGAATATAGCTACTGGAAATAATCTGATTTTCTAGTAGTCTCTGATAATTCACAGCTAAAATCAGTAAACATCTTCTTAAACAAACATTATATCAGATTATTCCACAACAAACATTTTTAAAAATCTTAAAACCAAACGATAGCAATGGCTTATATATAAAAACATATTGCTGAAATTAAAAAAAATATTCTCCACATACATAAATTAAAGTAAGCATTGCAATGTCTTTTCACACAGACATTTAAGTATTGACTCTGTACTGAAACTCAAATCCTACATTTTCAATTAATCAAAATTAATGTAATCAATTATATTTATCAAACTGATCACACCTTATTATTTGGTTGATTCTGGCATCACGTTAAATATTACGGGTCAATAAGTATACATTGCACATTATGCTCTCAATTGGTCTGCTGGGAGCAGCAATATACCGCTCCTGTGGAATCTATATGCTTAACGTATTCTGTTCTCCTCTGACCATGAATTAATATTTCAGCCAAGCTCTTGTTGTTAGGTGCCAGCAAGTCTGTTCCAAGTCTTAAGAGCCCTGTGTACAACACAATGACACATGCCCCAGTCCTGCGCCATCATCACCATTATGTTAGAGCTCATGGTTGAAAAGACTATGTCAACCCATCTTGTTGAAGATCATTTTCTTCTTTGTCATACTTTCTAAGCATAACATCCTTTTTCAGGGAATGGTCTCTCCTGATATTATGCCCAAAATACTTGAGACAAAGTGTCTCCATCCTAACTTTGAAGGAGCATTTTGGCTGTATTCTGGTATATTTCTTTTTACTTTGGAAGTTGATAGTACTTACAGTATTCATCACCAACACCATGATTCTTTGCATTGAGTCTTCGTTGGTCTTTCTTATTTAATGTGCAACTTTCACATGCTTATGAGCAACTGAAAATATCAGGCTTAGGTCAGAAGAACGTTCGTGGTCAAAGTAACGTCATTGTTCTTTAATACTTTTTTAAAAAGTCTTTTACAACAGAACAAGAACAACGAAAACACTGTTAGGTTCTGTGCCATCTTCACACCCACTGCTGTATTGTGCACCCATGCCTATAATCAGCATGTTAATCCCTCTCATTAATAATCTTGCTTTTTTTTCCTTCGTGATTCTCTGCTTTATCAAGCATGATGTTTTTTCCAGGGACAGATCCCTCCTGATAGTATGTTTTTATTTTGGCTCTTGTGGAATTGTTTTCATTTTTTTTCCAGCTTTATCCTGAACTTACATATGAGCAGTTTTGGTCTACTGTACAGTAGGAACTCTAATACAACCCCTCCCTCTTATGTATGTGTATGGCGTGGCTTGCTAGCCGAAGGTTATATAAGCCTGTTAAGAGAAAACATGGTTCACTTTCTGGTTCCAGGCTTCAGGGAAGAAGGTGAGCCCTTGCATGCCTTGTCTGGCATTTCTTTAATTCAAACTCCAATTACACAACCACCCCTTTGGACCCATTCATTTGTGGAGACTGGGCCCCACAGAGATCCATATTTGTGCTTATTCCAAATAAAAGTGACCCAACAGAAGCTCCAACTCTATAGTTATGATATCACTGACAATGCACACAAGTAGAATTTTTTTCCTGAAGATAATCAACAATAGTTGCAGCAGTACATTGGCAGAGAACTGCCAGAATTCAAGCCAATTCTAAAGAGGTCATAGAACAAGGGATATCATTAATTACTGATATCAGATGGCTCTTCGCTGAAAGCAAAGAATACCAGAAAAATTTTTCCTTGTGTTTCATTGATATGCAAAGGTAATCAACTGTGTGGACCACAATAAACTTTGGATAACTTGAGAAGAATAGGAATTCTAGATCAACAGGCAGAACAATGGAACATTGCATTGTTTGACATCAGAAAAGGTATGCATCAGGTTGTATCCTCTCACCCTACGCATTAATTCTATATGCTGAACAAATCATCAGAGAAGCTGGATTATATGAAGAACAGTACAACACCAGGTTGGGAGGATGGCTTATTGTCAATCTGCCATATGAAAATGACACAACTTTGCTTCCTGAAAGTGAGGAGGAAGTGAAGCACTTGTTGATGAAGATCAAGGATTGTAGTCTTCAGTATGGATTACAACTCAATGTGAGTAATAAACAAATCCTCACAACTGAACCAATAGGTAGCATCATGATAAATGGAGAAAAGGCTGACATTGTGAAAGATTTTATATTACTTGGACCCATAATCAATGCTCATGGAAGCAGCAGCCAAGAGATCAAAAGATGTATTTAGATGCCCTAAATAAATCTGCTGCACAAGACCTCTTTAGAGTATTGAAGAGCAAAAATGTTACTTTGAAGACTAAGATGTGTCTGACCCAAGCCATGGTATTCTCCATTGAATCATATACATGTAAAAGCTGGACATTGAATCAGGAAGACAATAGAAAAATGGATGAATTTGAACTGTGGTTCTGGAGAATAATACTGACAGTACAAACCAATCTGTATTGTAAGAAGTACTCTTTAGAAGCAAGGATGGCAAGACTTCATTTTACATACTTTGGACATATTATCAAAGAGACCAGTCCCTGGAGAAGGGCATCATGTTTGGTAAAGTGGAAGGGCAGTGAAAGAGAGAAAGGCCCTGGAAAAGATAGCTTGACACTGCAGTTGCATCAGTGGGCTCAGGCATTGGAACAATTGTGAGGATGGAGCAAAACCATGCAGTGTTTTGTTCTTTTGTGCATAAGGTTGCTATGGCTCAGAGTCAAATTGATCAAACCCAGGACCAACAACACTGGGTCACTTCTCTTTGGAATGGGCACAAATATAGATATCTTCCAATTGATTGGCAAGGTAGCTGACTTTCAAATATCTCAGCATAAACTATTGAATTCTTCCTGTGTTTTATAAATGTATTAAATAATTTTAATTGTTATTTGTGAATTCTTAGTGTTCGATTTTTCACTTGTATCTCTTGTGTAGCTTTGGCATCTTTCAATCTCCTAGTTTGTGGGTCATATTCTACCTTTTGAAGTGATTGAACGTTGGATGATTCTTTTTGTGTGTGTGTGTGTGATTACATCCTAAACAGGATTAGCCCAATGCAATCTGTCTTTTTATTTCTTGACTGCTGCTTCCATGAGCATTGTCTGTATATCCAAGTCCAAAGAAATCTTTGAAATTTCAATCTTTTCTCCATTTATCATGTGTCCATTTGTGAGGATGTTGCTCTTTGCATTGAGCTGTAGTCCATACTGAGGGCTACAACCCTTGATCTTCATCAGAAAGTGCTACAAGTCCTCCTCACTTTAAGCAATTAAGGTTGTGTCATCTGTGTATTGCAGGTTACTAATAAACCTTCCTCCAATCTGGATGCCACTTTATTTTTATATAAGCCAGCTTCTCTGATGATTTCCCAGCACATATATTGAATAAACATAGTGACATCTTTCTTAAATTTGAATCATACAGCATTCCCTATTCCATTCACAAAATTGCCTCTTAATCCATGTACAAGTTACACAATGCACAATGAAGTGTTCTCAAAATTTCATTCTTCTCAAGGCTATTCATAGTTTGTTATTATCTACACAGTCAAATGCCTTGACATAGTCAATAAAACACAAGTAAGCATCTTTCTGATATTATTTGCTTTGAGCCAAGATCTATCCAACCTCTGCAATGATACCCCTTGTTCCATGTCCTCTTCTGAATCTGGCCTGATTCTCTGGTAGTTCTTTGCCAATGTAGTTATCTTTCCAACTCATTGAATTACCATCAGCAAAATTTTAATTGCATATGATAACAATGATATTTTTCTATAATTTGGACATTCTGTTGAGTCACCATTTTTTCATCGGAATATGTACAAATGTGAATCTCTTCTGTCGTGAAAATATCCTGGCATAGACTAGTGAGTATTTCCAGTGCTACATGAGCTGCTGGAACAGTTCAATTGGTATTGCATCTTGTTTTTCACTAATTCTTTCAGCGCAGTTTGAAATTATTCCTTCAGAATCATTGGTAATTGATCACCTGCTACCTGCTGAAATGGTGGAATATAGACTAGGTCTTTTTGGTACAGAGGTTCTATGTATTCTTTCCATCTTCTTTTGATGTGTTCTGCATCATTCCATTTTTGATCATAGATTCTTTCAAGATTCCAACTGGAGGCTCGCATCTTTTTGTGACTTATTTTAGTTTATGCTATGTTGACTATGCTCTTGCTTTTTGGTTTTCTGTCTCTAGGACTGTGAACATTTCATTTCAATGTCTGTCTTCATCTTCTTGAGCATTCCTTTTAAAGTTTGCTTTCAGATCTTTGACTTCATTTATCATTTCTTACATTGGCCGTACCTACTCTCCAATTAAGAGGACATTTCAGAGTCTCTTCTGACGTCCACTTTGATCTTCCCCTCTTTTTCTGGTCTTTTGAAAAACCTTTTGAGTTCTTCATGAATGATATTTCTGATCATCCTATAGTTTATTAGGTTTTCTGTTTTTAGTGTTCAATGAGGCAAATCTGTTCCTGAGATGTTCTCCAAATTCAGTGTGATAGACTAAGTGCCATATTTTGGATCTCTTAGACTCATCTTCATTTTCTTCAGCTTTAATTGTAAAGGAATTATGAGTAATTTATAACCTGTTCCACAGTTGGCCCAGGCCTGTGCTTGACTGCTATATTTGAGCTTCTCCATCATCATATCCCATAGATGTGGTCAATTTTATTTCTATGTATTCTATCTGGAGAAATCGGTATTTCTGGAAAAAAAGAATTCTGCTGTGAACAAGTCTTTTGTCTTTCAAAATTCTATCATGAGTTCTGCAGCCCCATTTCTATCACCAACACCATACCTTCTAACCACTGTTCCCTCCTCTTTGTTTCTAACGTCTATATTCCAGTGTCCAATAATCTTCCATAAATATTTGCAATGCAGAAGATCATAAAAAGAGAAGAATACCCTCAATGACATGGACTAACACCGGGATGTGACAAAAGACCAAAACACAACAACAGTTGTGAAAAACACAGTGGCAAAGGCCTGGACATGTTTCTTTCTGCCCTATATGGGGTCTCTGTGAGTTGAAATCAACTCAAGAGGCTAATGAAAACAACACATGATAAAGTATGTTCAAAGTTGCACTAAATATACATCCATAAAAGGGAAAACAATTTAATTCAATCAAGAGTAGATGAAAATCATAACACTCTCATACAATAAAATACTACATGAAAATAAAATTGAATATAATAAAACCACATGGTTGGATCTCAGTGACATAATATGGAGTGAACTCAGTTATTTAGAAAAACACATATATGAATATTAACAGCTACATGATATTGAAAAATCTCATATGGCAAAAAAAATAATATCCTATAAATCAGTATAATGGTAATGCTGTAGGAAAATAGTATTTTAAAAGAATTTTTAAAAAATTAGTGTGTTAGATAGAGTTATGCTTATTATTCTGGATAATAATCACATCAGTAAGCTCATTTTGTGAATATGATCAATCTATATGCTTTGATTGGTGTACTTTTCTATATATGTTATAAAAACAAAACAAACATATTTCCATTGAAGCAATTCTGACTCACTGTGCCAGAAAAAGACTGTGCTTCATAGAGTTCTCAATGGCTAAAAATGTGGAAGTAGATGACCAGGACATTTTCTTGCTTTGTCTTTGAGTGAATTACAAAACTTATCAAGCAGCCAAACATATTAGCCATTATCACTTCCCAAGGATACTAAATTTATATGTTGAAATTGACAACAATAAAAAACAACAAATAAATACATACACAAGTGGATGAATTAAGAATCAGACTTAAAGATGTTGGAAATTTCTTTTAAGGAGATACTAATGAGCAAATTTGTTTAATTTTTATATTGTTCCAGTCATTAAAAACATCATCAAGTTTTTAAACTACTACCTCTCTACTTGTTATTAAAATGAAGTTGAAATAGAAGTCTAGTAATCTAAGATATACTTGTTTACCAATGCAGAGAAGTAGAATTAGTTCCATTAAGAGTAATGGAGTGAAAAAACTTATGAGGAAGGTACAGAACATTAGGTACTAGCAAATGCTACTAGAGTGAGCAATTTCAAACTTGCACAATATTTTTGGTAGAAAAATCCTCAGAAATATGCATAGGATGAGAGCTTTGAACATACCCATTAAAACTATATTCAGCCTGAGCCATTCCTGGATAATGGGAATACATCCTCTAACAATAGTGTCTGATGTATATAAAACCAGAGCCCATGGCCATTGAGTTATATTTGATTCATCGCCACCTGATAGGTCAGAGTAGAAATGCTACAGTGTTCCCAAGGCTGCAATCTTAGAAGGCAGACTGATACATCTTGTTTTCCCTTGTAGAGCAGAACCCCCTAGTCATCGCTTCTGTGAAACTTAATTGGAAAAGTACTATGTAAACGATTAAGAATCTAAGCTGATGAATAAAAGGAAAAAAGAACAACCAAATTTTGATATAGTATATATATTAAAAATTAGACTAAGAAATAAATAACTAAATGAGCAATCAAGGATTAGTTATCTTACTTATCTTCATTCCTCTTCCACCCTTGATAACCATCAAAGTTTTTGTTTGTTTGCTTGTTTATGGTATAGACACATAGGGCAAAAGGAACATAAGACTGAAGTACTGCTTCCCAACGTGGGGATCCTAGCCTTTGGTTGTCAGGGGAACATTAGATTGAGCCAAGGGGACTGCTAAAAGCAGACCTACACTTTCTGCTAGAGTGTACTCTGTAGTACAACTGTTTCAATTGTCTGGGATTGTGCTGAGGGAATTTTGTTTTCTCATGAAAAGAGGCGAGTAAGTTGTGCTATGAGGACGGGTGAGTGGTTCGTTGGGTAATTGGATGTGAAAATGATGACCTTACATAAACTCACATCAAATTCACAATAAAAACGTTTTTAAAGAACCATTTGTTTTTCTCTCCAGCAATGCTGTTGTGATGATGTAATGATAGCTGAGTATAATAGGCCTTAAGGACACAGAGAGCTGTGTTTGCCCGGTGTGAGTAAAATATAAATATGGTTATATATTTGCAAATAAACTGTTTCAAATATACTTCAAAAATAAAAAAAATAAAACTCATGATATTTCTTCAAGTGAACATTTACTAATAGTTAGAACCTCTGTCTCCCTTGTCCAGCCATTCTTTTCTGCCTTCTGGTTAACCTGATATATATTTTCTCTTCTTCCATTTCATCTTGGGCATTTTCCCACATGATTGAAATATAACAATAACTATTATCTGAGTATCCTTACAATAAATGATCTGGTGTCTTAATTAATGATCTCCATTTTACCTCTGGGTTCTAATACCCATTGCAATGGCTACACAGAACTCACAGACACAAGTCATGATAAAGGGATTTATTAAGGAATTAACTAGTTATAATGCCAATGCTAAATGCTCATGTGAAGTTTTTATCAGGACAGGTAATAAAGCTCATTCACGTCTGCTAATAAATGCCCAGAGGGGTATACCACTCCATTATTAGCCTCAACCTGAAGGCATTCAACTCAAATTCTGTGGGTCAGCAAAGCTCAGTCCAAAGTAAGTGCCCAGAGGCACCCAATTCTTGTAAGCTTCAGCCAGAAGGGACTCAGTTCCACTTCCATAGGACAACAAGCCCAACTTTCCTAATTGATTGTCAAAAGGCTCCCATTCCACAATCCAGCCTTCTGCACAAAAACTCTTGGCTTTTTTGCTGCATGAGTTGTGAAGTCCACTCCTCAGGTCTGTGCTCTGCTGCTGCTCCTCTGACGTTATAGCTTTCTATGAGATCCAGGAGTCTCACTGCTCAGGGACATAGGCTCCAGAGGATTCACGCCATTCCTGGCTCTTGCTGGCAATAAGATTCTTCTTCCTGCTTCTCAAGAGGGCTTATTTGATACATATGAGGATGGCCTTCCAGAGAATCCTGTTCAAAAGTACTCACTGATTAATCATATCAGTATCTTACCCCACCTTCTTACCAGACCTTTGCAGGGAAAAGTTGTTTGTTGGGAGTTGGAGATGTAGGCTAGAATAACTACATTAAATAATTTACTGCCCCTGCATATAAATGGTGACACCTGAAATTACACATGAGCAATTGATCTTTTCCACCATGGGCCCCTGGCCTCATTTTACCAGCTGATATTGATGACACCAGCACTTGGGTGGGAAGTCTTGTGAATTTAATGGCATTGTAAGTTCAGTGCTGGCAGGGCTCTCCATGTGGCTTTTCCATCTCCAGAGATCTGGCTCCATCAGCCTTTCTCCATGTGCCTTCTCCAAAGGGATGTCTTGTAAGGAGTGAGCAGACAGAGAGAGTGTCTCCTGCCTCCAAGGAGGAAAAAAGGAGTTCCCAGAATCCTCAGGAAAAGGCCATGCCCACACATCATTGGCTATGATCTGATTGACAGGTTAGATACCTCCCCTTCACTCTGAATCTCTTCAAATTGAAACTAGATGATGTAACTACTACAGAGATCCATGCCAGTGCTGAGATGCTTCCACACCACTGGACCCACAAAACTTTCCACCCACTGGCCTGTGATCTTCCTGTATTCAGCATCATTGCATGGGTGTGTGAGTCTAAAGAGGAATTGGAGTAATATCAGACATATGGATTTGATCTGGACTGTATTGGGAAGTTTTCTTAATTTATAATTGCTCTTTCATATAAAGCACTCTCTTACACAAAAGTGTCTCTGGATTTTTTTCTCTAGTCAACCCAGACTAATGCAGCAACTTAAATGCACTCACTGAAATGCACCTTCTATGCCAAGAAATTTGGAAGATAGGTACTTAGTGAATTACTGGAAGTATATATATGTGTATATGTATGTGTGTGTGCGTGTGTGTATACAATCCAAAGAAGGATGACCCAAGAGATTGTACAAATTATAGAACTATATCATTAATATCACATGCAAATAAAATGCTTGCTGAAGATAATTCAAAAATGGTTGTAGCAGTACATTGACTGGGAGATTCCAGAGGTTCAAGGGGATTCAGAGAAGATATGGAGCAGGGATGTTATTGCTAATGTCAGATAGATATTGGCTGAAAGCACAGAATACCAGAAAGATATTTACTTGTGTTTTATTGATTATGCCAAGGCATTTGACTATGTGAATCATAACAAACTATATAATCTTGAGAAGAATGGGAATAGAAGAACATTTTGTTGTGTAATCTTTACATGGATCAGAAAACATTTATATGAAAACAATAAGGGATACTGCATGGTTTTAAATCAGGAATGATGTTCATAAGGCTTGCATTCGCTTACTGTAATTACTCAACCTCAATGCTGAGTAAATACTTGGAAAACCTGGGCTCCTAAAGACACAATTATGGTGCCAACTAGGTGGCAACAACTTGAGGGGCTGGGGTAATGTTCTCCAGGAAGCTGTATATGCTCTAAACCAGTGGCCAATATATGGTGCTGTGTCTCCAATAGCCAGAATTCATGGGTCTGGGAACCAAGGGGTGGAAGCTGCAGTGGCACCATTCATTATTACTCCTAGTGATCTACTTACAGCATTTTTGCTTCCTGTCCCAGCAACCCTGTGTTCCTCAGGCCTGGAGGTCCTGGTCCCGAAGGAAGGAACTCTTCCACCTGGAAACACAGCATGGATTCCACTGAACTGGCGTCTGAGAATGCCCCCTGACCACTTTGGGCTTCTCATGCCTCTGGATCAACAGGTCAGGAAAAGTGTCACTGTACTAAGTGGTGCGATTGTTCCTGATTACCAAGGAGAAATTGGACTGGTGTTACATAATGTATTAGTCTGGGTACTTTAGAGAAATAAATCCACATCAACTCATGTATAAGAGAGAGTTTTCTGTAAAGGTTAAGTGCGCATCAAGAAAATATCCCAACCCAGTGCCAGCCAAGCCCACAAGTCCAACATTAACCCATTAACCCATATATCCAAACCAGTCCACAAAGTCCTCCTCCAACTCTCAAAGCAGAGGCAACAATGCCGACTGCAGGAGGAAAGCTGAGTCAGTGAATGTATAAGCATCTCAGCGCTGGCAGGGGTAGGTCCATGTGGCTTCTCCTTGGGGATATCTTGCAGGAAGTCAGCCTTGCAGGTTGGAGCAGGGAACTGCTAAGACAGCTGCACCGTGGTGCAACCACAAAGCTAGAGACCCAAGAACTCGAAAGGCGAGGCTCACCATGCCATTTATCCCTCTGCCCTTCAATTAACCCCACATGTATTTATCAGCCAGTGTGGCACAATTAACTAACTTATCTTCATAATTACATGAGCTAAAGTAACAGCAAGAACAATGATATCTAAATAAATGGAACATTCAGTAAGCATTTTAACCTGATGCACTTTTTCCTCCCGAATAAGTTACCACACAAGTTCAATTTATTTGGTTTTCAAAATTCTTAAATATATCTTAATAACAATGGAACAAGTGTATGACATTATAGCATTTACACTATTTTAAGATGTTAAATTCTTACATAAATGTTTCAAGAAATAACCAAATAATGGTTCACGTGTGTTCAGTTAATCAATATATATTTTCCAGTGAAAATGGTGAAATAGCTTACTACACCGGAGTGTAGAATAGCAATTATTCTGAACCATTCTATGTTACGGCATAGCATTCTATTCCATTCATAGTTTTGGCAACATTCATTGAGTTTTTAAACATTTAGTTTAGTCGTAGTAATACTAGCATTTGGAATATATAACTAAAAATTCAATAATTATAAAAATGTACTGAGCTTACAACTAAGACCCAAAGCCAACCCACTGCCATTGAGTTTATTCTCGCCTATAAAGACCCTAGTTGTTTGTTTGTTTTTTCTGAGACTATAAATATTTACTGGAGAAAATGGTAGGTTTGAACCACAGATTTTGTGGTTCAGACAAAATGCCTAAAAACTCAGGGATTCAGTCATCTTTATAGATTCCATAATGTTTTCGATCTTTTTAAAGTTTAAATGTCATAAAACAGCAGTTTCTAAAATATTCCTTTTGTTTCTGTTGGGTTTCTCAGTTTGTTAAGCACAAAGGAGTGGATGCATAGAGATAATAACAGATGAAACTGGTGAGGGAATTTGAGGAGCAATCAATGCAGTAGGGGGGAACACTGGAATTGATTGTGATGATGTGCATAAAATTCTTTTTAAAAGCAATTTAACCATGGAAGTGTATTATATGTGAACACTCTATCAAGAAAACTACTAAATGAAAAAAAAGAAAGAAGGAAACCAGACTTGGTCAGTGGTTCCCATGGGTTAAAGAGACAGAGTTGTTGCTTAAGAGACATTGAGTTTATGCTAGAAAAATTTGTAAAAGGATATCAATAATGGTTGTACAACATGATAGTATAGTCAATGACACTGAATTATACATGTGGAAGTTGTGGAATTGGAGAATCTTTTGTTGTGCATATTTTTGACACAATTAGAAAAAATAACAATTACATAAATAACAATGAGTACAAGGAAGAAGAAAATTTTCTAGAATTGAATGTGGTGGTGATTGTACAACTCTTCTTAATATGATTGAATTGCATGATATATGGATGAAGTGCTAACAAAACTTAAAAATGTCTTTAAAATAAGCATCAAAATACGGATTTACCGGGATATTCTATGTTGTTGTTCTTAGGTAGCATCAAGTCATTTTCCACTCACAGTGACCTTGCCCTGGGCCATCCTTAACAATAAATTGTTGTAGCCACTGTGTCAATCTATCTTGTTGAAGGCCTTCCTATTTTTCAATGCCCCTCTACTTTACCAAACATTATGTCCTTTTCAAGGGACTGGTCTCCCTTGACAATATGTCCAAATATGTAAGATAAAGTTGCACCATTGTTGTCTCTAAAGAGCACTCTGGCTTTACTTCCCATATCCCGTTGTATAATTTATCTTGGTATTCTAATAATATATCTGAAATCATATGGAAAATTTGCTATAGTTTTTTCTATACTCATTCAATTTAAGCAATGTTTATTGACTATTGAATTATTTGATAATTGCATTAATTAATGTGTGTGTATGTGTCTCTGAGAAGGGGGGCAGAGAGAGAGAGAGAAAGAGAGAGAGAGAGAGAGAGAGAGAGAGCACTTTAATTAACTCAGTTACTTGCTGGGGCCAACAAACCAGGAAGACCACTGGCCAATGGAGGCAGAGGGGATGAATACAGAGTCAGCAAGTGAGGCTCATGGCTGCATAGGTTGGATACACCCAAGTCAGCATATCACATAATAGTCTACTGACATTTTAAGAATTAGTGAGTAGATAAGCCAGAAGTAGGATTTATACAAGCAAGAATTGTGCCATGGATACATAAATCCTACAAGAAGTAGGATTTATACAAGCAAGAAGTAGCTAAAGGCTAGTTTAGGCTACTAAATGTAAGATCCGGAGTTTGAAACCACCAACTGCTTCAAGTGAGAAAGATGGGACTTAGTATTCCTATAAAGAATTAGTCTCAGAAACCCACAGAGGAAGTTCTACCCTGCTTTACAGGATCCCCATGAGTGGACATCAATTCAATGATAGTGAATTAATTTGTTATCTTTTGGTTTGAGGCCACACCCCCAATGAAGCTTCCTTTAATTGTATCAAGGCTATGACCAGATTAAGGAGGAAGGAGGTAACATTCCAGTCTATTCTTCCCATAATTATTTGGCTACTTACAGATCCCATCATAGAGTTGATTACATTATGTTGGATCATACATGGGAGAATACTGGCTGTGGTAGTTACATAATATGTGTCAATTTGGGATTTAAGAGGATTAAGAGTGAAGGGGTGGCGTCTACTCTGTCAATCAGTTCATAGTCAATGAGACTTCTGTGTGGGCATGGCCTTCCTCTAAAGATACTGGGAATTCCAGTATTTCCTCCTTGGAGGCTGGAGACACACTCTCTCCAGCTCACTCCCTGAGAGACGCTCTACTGAGAAGGCACATGGTGCTATACCCTGGGAGCTGGAGAAGCCACATGGACCTACTTTGATCCAACCAGACATCTGGAGCTGGAGAAGCCACCGAGAGATCCCTGTCAGCTTTGAGATGCTTACAATGCCACTGTCCACAAGACTTCCAACCCACTGGTCTGTAATTCACCTGCATGTAGCATCATTGTATGTATTTCATGAGTCTGAAGAGAACTTTATAGATTGTTATTGGACATATGGGCTAATATTGGACTTATGGACTCGATCTAGATTTGGCTGGGACATTTTCTCAATATCCAGTTGCTCTTGTATATAAACCTCTTTCTTATATACGTATGAATGTCTATGGATTTATTTCTCTAGTCTTCCTGGACTAACACATTGGCCCATTCAAATTGACTTAAAAATCTTTCGCAATTCCATTCTCTAGTACAATTTATTTAATAAGAGAATGTTTTCAAATGACAAGTCAAACAGACAGTAGTTGTATATTGAGATGTATTAACCCAATTGTTGTTGTTAGGTGCCATCAAGTTTGTTCAGGCTGATCGCAACCTTATGTACAACAGTACATACTACCAATGGCCCGGCCTGACACCGTATTCACAACCATCCCATGCTTGAGTGCATTGTTGCAGTCTCTGGGTCTAATACATTTTGTTGAAGACCTTCTTCTTTACCCCTCCACTTTACCAAACATAGTGTCTTTGTCCACGGACTAATCTCTCCTGACAAGATACCTAAAGTACGTAAGACTTGCCTCGAAGGAACACTCAGGTCATACTTCTTCCCAGATAGATTGGTTTGTTCTTTTGGAAGTCCATGGTTCTTTCCACATTCTTCTCTAGCACTACAATTCAAATGCATAAATATTTGTTTGGTTTTCCTTATTCAATGTCAAGCTTTCACATACATATGAAGCAAATGAAAATATTATAGCTTGAGTCAGAAACAATATAGTCCTCAAAGTAACATTATTGGTTTTCATCACACTGAAGAGGTCATGAGCAGCAGGTTTACCTAATGCAATGCATCTTTTGATCTCTTGGCTACTTCTTCTATGAATATTGATTGTGGCTCCAAGCCAGACAATGTAGTTGTCAACACCAATATTTTCACGATTAATTGTGACATTAACTATAGGTCCATTTGTGAGGTTTCTTCTCTTCTTGATATTGAGTGGTAATTCATACCGCAGGCTGCAATACTTGAATTTCATCAGTATCAACTATTTGTCCAGCTCACTGTCAGAAAGTAAGATGGTGTCATCTGCATATCTCAGATTGTTATTAAGCCTTTCCTCCAATCCTAATATTACATTCTTCTTCATATAATCCAGCTTCTCTGATGATTTATTCACAACACAGATTGAAAAATATGGTGAGAAAACAAAACTCTGAAGCAGACCTTTCCTGATTTAAAATCATGCCGTATTCTCTTGTTCTGTTAACACAACAGCTCTTGATGTATGTACAATTTCCACATGAGCACAATGAATTCCCATTCTCCTCAAGGCTATCCAGAGTTTGTTATGATCCACACAGTTGAATGCCATGGCATAGTGAATAAAATACAAGTAAACATATTATATACTTATAAATATGTAGGCATGTTATATTCTTCCCAAAGGTAATAGGATATAGAAACCTATTTTTTAAAAATGTAAAATGTCACACATTACACCATGTTCAAACAATACAAATCCCCCCTAAATAAAGAATATGTCCTTTTGCTTTTGTTCATGTTATTAAATTATTGTTATTTCTATGCTGTTTGATCTCACACCTTGTGTTAAAGGTAATGACTGCCTCACTTTGTCCTCTACATTTTGACAAGTAACACCTGTTCTTTCTGCCAAATTGTTGACAGAGAAAACGTTGTGATACCACAGATCAACTATTTTTCATGATAAAAATCTTGCCAGATCTGTCTTATAGTTAATGCTGATCTGATACTTTAAAATATCTACCTTGATTGTGCCACTATGCTGTGCAAGAAAAGGTATCAAATGAAATAATGGTTATTAAGTGAATTTTGAAATGATAATGTTATGTAAATGAATGTAGATTTTATCAGTATTTCCAAACATATTCTTAGATTAAGGAGACCAGCGTGTAGATAGCTTCAGTGTTGGGGAGTATTCTTGAGGCTCTGAACACTAAATGTAACACCATTGATGCTATGAAAGCCATTTGTACACAGATGCTCACATACATACTAGGTGTTACAGTTGTTTATTGAAGTAATATGTGCTGGCCCAAAATATACTTTGAGAGAAATTTTATCAGCAGAGCCTTCTTGATGATGTTCATGGCTAAGTGGCAGTTTTGTTGATTTTGACACTTCTCTGATATTGAAAATGTGTTAATCAACACCCTGAGTAAATGAACCAAAAAAGTGTCTTATGATTTCTGTTCACTTCAGCAGAGATGGAGGCAACTAAAACTGCACTAATAGCTTCATGTGTGCCAAGGGAATTAGTTCACTGTAATTCCTTACAGAAGCAGACAGATGTTATCTCTTATATGATTGGTATTTATTTTACTCTATAATGCTGGACTTTTGGTTTGGGCCATTAAATAAGGTTAGAATAGATAAAGGGTGCAGTTTCATAGAATTATATAAAAATTGATTGAATCAAGTTTAGCTCACTTTAGATACTAAAATATGAGGAGTAGGCTTTAATATATATTGATATAGATGGTTTTAAATTGGGTTACACACACCAGATCTAAAGAGTAGAATAATACACATTAATTTATATAATGCATGATGCATATAAATACATATATGTTGACTTGGACTCACTTAAAATGTAAATTTTGTCTTTAAGTTTTTGAGTGTTCTTTTAATGTCATGAATGTATGCTTTCATGAGAGATTGTACCCAAAATATAACTCTGAAATTTACTTAAAAATATAAAATATATATTAAGAACACATAATACTTAAGATGTGATTTTAACAACTGTGTCTGTTAGGTGACGTAAAGATGGTTCCGACTTACAGTGACCCAATAGTGAATAAAAGGCCACCTGGTCCTGCAACATCCTCACAAGTGTTCCTATTCTTGAGCCCACTGTTAAAGCCACGGTTTACATCTATCTTGTCGTGGGTATTTATCTTTTTTACTGCCCCATTCACTTGACTGAGCATAATGTTCTTCTCCAAAGACTGATTTCTTTGGATAACATGTCAAATAGAAATGAGACAAAGTTTCAACATCCTTGCCTCTAAAGTGCTTACTAGTTGTACTTCAACCCAGGCCGATCAGTTGTTCCTTTGTAAGTCCATGTTGCTATTGTTATTAGGTGCCATCAAGTCAGTTCAGGCACAGAGTGACCCCATGCATGGTAGAAAGAAACAGTGCCAGGTCCTATACCATCCTCACAATAATTCGTATGTTTGAGCCAATTGTTGCAGTAACTGCTTCAATACATCTTCTCCAGAGCATTCTTCTCTTTCATTGTCCCTCTATTTTTCCAAGCATGATGTTGTTGTCCTGGGAATGGTGTCTCCTGACAACATGCCCAAATCATATAGGTCAAAATCACCATTGTTACTTCTCAGGGCACTCTGGGTGGAATTCTTCAAAATCAGATTTGTTTGGTCTTTTAACACTCCATGGTATATTCAATAGTTTTTCATCAGCAACACAATTCAAAGACATCAATTCTTCTTGAGGCTTCCTTATTTAATGTTCAACTCTCACTTGCATATGAATAAATTAATAATACCATCATTTGGGTCAGGTACACCTTAGTCCTCAAAGTAACATCCTTGTTTTTCAAGACTCTAAAGAGATGTTGTGAAGCAGATTTACCTAATGCAATGCATCTTTTGATCTCTTGACTGATGCTTCCATGCCAGACAAAAATCCATGACAACCTCAATCTTCTTTCCATTTACCATGATGTTACATAATGGTTTAGTGATTAGGATTTTGGCATTTTTTATATTGAGTCAAAATCTAAAATGAAGACTGCAATCCTTGATCTTCATCAAAAAGTATCTCAAGTCCTTGTCACTTTCTGCAAGTAAGTTAGTCAAGGTTGACTAAAGATACAAATCCAGAGAAACTCATATATATGTAAAAGAGAAGTTTAAATCAACAAGTAATTCTGCATCAATGAAACACCGCAGTCCAGTCCAGATCAAGTCCATAAATTCGATATTAGCCCATAAGTCTGATATTAGGGCATGAATTCCTCTTCAGACTCACACATCACATTCAATGATGCTGAATACAGGAAGCCCACAGGCCGGTGGGTGGCAAGCCCTGTGGGTCTAATGGTGGACGCATATCCAGGACTCTGGCTGCCATCAACAAGGCACCATGTGGCTTGTCAACAGGCATGTGAGGCAGAGAGAGTATGTCCCCCCTCCAGGGAGGAAGAAAGGGAACTCCCAGAATTCTCATGAGAAGGCCACGCTCACAAGGAGGTACCACCAGGCTGTGACCTGATTGACAGGCTAAGACTCTACCCCTTTATTGATATTTATAAAGTTTTATGAAATTGTGTAACAACCACAGACCACCTCTTGTCAAATTGACACCTTTACACAACTCTTTAGCCATATATAATTCTTAAAACAAGGACAATAGTAAAATCAAATTTGTGCTTAACAGGATAAAACTAGAATGCATAAAAAGCAATATGTGCAAGTGTCATTTAAACGAAATATTTTATAAGTAACCAAAACAACAATATTGTATGTTTAACAATTGCAGTTAAGCAAACACCTACACCTTAATCCTATAATCTTTTGAATATATTCCTCCACCTATGAAAGTTTGTAAACCAGCCATTTTTATCCTTCCCATTTGGGGTATCCAATTTCTATACTGGCCACTTACATCAACCCAGTGCCCTGAAGAAAATCATATTCTTTGATGTGAAGAATCTTTATTCCAGTTGGAACCTTGTGAGTCCACATCCATAACCAAAGTCAAAGCAGGACAGACCATCCATAAAGTCAGCAGCAAGGTGTTCTAATCCCAAATCTAATGAAAAATCTTCTCTACATGTGGTGGTATTCTGGTCAACTCAATGTGGCTGCCTCGCTTAGCATCACCAGGGGACCCATTGGCCACCTCACCTTTCGACCATATGCCCCATCACAAATTCTCAACAAACTTGTCCCCCTTGTGCTAGGTCTTGAACTTCAGACTAGTCAACCAGTTCTCATCTTCTTCAATCCAAGTGAACCAGGTCACTGGGTGTCAGTGGCCCGACTCAACCCATCTGTTCATTGCTGCTTTCTCTCACTTCCACTCAACAAGTGTACCCAGGGGTCACCTAGGAAGCATTTCAACCTGCCCTCCTTTTAGCATTCAATCCTAGAGAGGAGAGTTCTTTCAGGGCCTCACTGTTTTCTAACCTCAGGCACAAACCACAAGTTCAAAATTTAAAAAACGAAAGAGTCTTTCTTCAGTCTGTCAATCTCTTCAAATGCAAATGTCTTGAGTATTTCAAACCACCATGTATCTTTTCAGAGTCTTCTTTGCAGGTGTTTCCTAACCCATTAAAAAATTCAAATTGATGGCTCAAACAGTGAACTTACAAACTCTCTATATTTCCCAATAATCATTTCCATCAATCATTATATCAATAACAAAGGATCAAGGGGAACGTAACAAAGAGGAAGTGCTGAAATCCTGGTGGGGACTGAGCATGATAGTGGGACAGGAGGAGAATCAATGGAAATAGAGGAAAGA
>NW_022111373.1:64238668-64268705 GCF_000313985.2 Echinops telfairi
CCATGTGGGCTTTGTTGTTTCTCAGTTAGATGGCCCCTTGTTTATCTTCCAGCATGTGGGACCCAAGATTCTATATATTTTGACAGCTGGGCACCTTCAGCTTTCTTCACTGCATTTGCTTATGCACCTGCTTTGTCTTCAGCATTTGTGATGGGGTAGGCTGTTGGGCTTTGTTGTTTCTTAGATGGATGACCACCTGTTTGTCTTCAAGCCTTTAAGATCCCAGGTGCTATATCATTTGATAGCTGGGCACCATCAGCTTTCTTCACCACTTTTGCTAATGCACCCCCTTTCTCCTCAGTGATCAAGTGAGGACAGACTGGCTTACTTCTTCCATGTGGGTTTTTTGTCTCTCAGCTAGATGGCTGCTTGTTTATCTTCAGGCCTTTAAGACTTCAGGTGCTATATCTTTTGGTAGTCGAGCACCATCTGCTTTTTTCACCATATTTTCTTGTGCACCCATTATCTTCAGCGATCGTGCCAGGCAGGTGAGCATCTCAGATTGCTGAATTGTTAGAACAAAGTGTTCTTGTGTTGAGGGAGTACTTGTGTAGGGGCCTACTGTCCATCTGTTTTCTTAATACTCAACCTATAAATATATGTACATAGATCTACTTCCCACTCATAATACATGAATATATTTACATCTTTATATGCCTGTATTTACATTTCTATGACTACCCTTTGCCTCCTAGTCCTTTCCTCTAGTTCTTTGTACTTTCCTCTTGTCCCACTATCTTGTTTTGCCTTCATTTGAGTTTTAGGTATTCTTCTAGGTTATATTGCCCTTGTTCCAGCCCTGCTAGGCCTCCCACACCCTCCTTGACATTGATTTTGGATCATTTGTTGTTCCCTTTTCCCTGTGCTTGATAATACCCTCTACCTTTCCCCCGCCTCCCATACCCCATGTTCCCCAGAACTGTCATCCCATTGTACTCTCTTCTGGCTTGTTTATTCCACCTATCCCTTCCAGGTAGACATGCTATGTACCATCCCAAGACTGAGTGCAATGAAGCAACAACAGAAAATAAAACAATGGATACAATAACAAAAACGCACACACATGCATACATATATAACCATATGAATAATTCAGAGTCTGTTTGTTTTCCTTCACGTGTGCGATCCAGTCAAGTCTGATGGGGTGCCATGCCCTGCCACTGCCTCTATCCCTGGGGAATTCACCACTTTGCTTCCCGTGCTGCCCTGATGGATGCCCCCAGAGGATGCCCAAAGAAGGAAAAAGAGAAAGGGACAGTCTAGACCCCATATCAGCACACCAAGCCTGGAGGACTACATCCTCACAAGGAACTGCTAAGGCAATGAGAGGACTGTAGGGCCCACAATAGCTCAAGACATGTTGTCCCTTCACTGGAACATGCAGCGACAGGGGACAATACTGGAGACACGTATTGACAGTTTGTCCAGTCTGAATACCCACGCAGTGAGGCCCCCAAAAGAGAGCAAAATAGATCAGCAATTGGAGCAAAGGAAATCCATAAAGCCCCTGCAGTGTCCCCAAAATCAACTTTAGGTTAAGAGGGGCAGTTCCTGTAATTCCCCCAGGAGCTGTGGGGAGACAGTCATAAAGTTCAGCAAACAGACCCGAAGTTATGTATGTTTTTTTTTTCTTCTTTCAGTCTTTTGTTTTCTTTTGATTTGGTCTCTATTATTGTCGGGTTGCCTACTTATATAACAGTCATGGGAAGCAAGCTTGAGGAGAAAGCAATGGGACCAAAGGTCCTAGAGGGCCTGGGGGGAGAAGGAGGTGGGGGAAGAGAGCAGTGAGCAAACAATGCCATAAACAGGGAATAACTAGGGAATTAAAATCAACAAAAACAAGGACCTAGAGATCCTCAGGCTGTTGGAGCAACAGTAATCTAGCTGATAGGAATTACTAAGAGGCAAAAGTAGAGTGAGTGTGATGGTGGGGCAGGAAGAAGGAGAAAGGAAACAGAGGAACAATATAGGAAGCAAATATATGGATAGAGGTATAAGCATAGGTGTGTACATGTTAATACAGTAACTCAAAAATAGAGGTATTTGTCTATGTACATACATTTACATGGCAATACACTAGGTTGTGGACAGACCTCAGGCCTCTGCTCATGTCCTCCCTCAATACAAGAACACTTTGTTTTAACAACCTCGCATTCTGTGATGTTCACCCTCCCAGCACAATCACTGAAGACAAAATGGGTGCATAAGCAACTGTGGTGAAGAAAGAGGTTTGTGCTTGGCTATTAAAAGATATAGCATCTGGTATCTAAAAGGCTTAATATTAAACAAGCCACCATCTAGCAGAGAAGCACCAAACCCACGTGGAATAAGAACACTAGCCTGTGAGATCATGTGATATCACCAGGACCAGGTAACAGGTATCAGAAAACCCCTAACAAACAAAAACCATATTGTTGAGAACAAGGGGGGGTCAGAGCAGAGACCCAACACCCATCTGCAAACAATGGGGAATCCCCTTACAGAGGGTCACAGGGAAGGGATGTGTCAATCAGGGTGCAGTAAGTGCTATTGAAGCACACAATACTACTCTGGTTCCTTGAGACTTTCTCATGCCCTACTATCATTACCCCAGTACTGCCTCTCACTGTGGGCTAGACTGGAGCATGTGTACAGGCACAGATAAGACATAAGAACTCACAGCACATAGAATCCAGGAACAGGAATGGGAGTAGCAATATCAGATAGGCAGGAGGAAAATGGGGAGCGTAGGGGACGAAGTGGAAACCCTCTTACTCCAGGTGGTGAACAACAGAAACTATGGGGGAAGGGAGATAGCAGTCGGTTTAAGATATGAAAATAATAATAATTTATAATTTCTCAAGGGGCCATGAGGGTGGGGGTACAGGGGGGGGAAAAGGAGGAGCTAACACCAAGGGCTCAACAGAAAATAAATGTACAGAAAATAATGATGGCAACATATGTACAAATATGCTTGATACAATCAATGTATGAATTGTTACAAGAGCTATAAAAGCCCCCAATAAAATATTTAAAAACCAAAAAAACAGTCAATCACATCAAAAAGGATCATATGATCATATGACTAGTAACCAATGTAAATAAAGGAAGAATTCCAACCTTTGCTGAAGGATTTATTGAAAAATAAGGAGCCCAGAATTAACAGAAATATTTCCACAACCATTGGAAGTAATCACTCATCTATACAAAGAAATCTGGAAGATTCCTGGCCAACTAAATGGAAGATATTCATATTTGTTATTTGTATCCATACCAAAAATGTTGACCCAAAAGAAAGTGGACAATGCTGCTTGATGTGATTGAGCTATGGAATGATATGATGTCCGGATTAACTGCTAATGAAATGGTTGGGTAAAAATTGAAGAGGGAAATTATCAGACAATAACGTTAAAATCACATGCAAGTCATATGTTGCTGAAGATAATTCAAACTTGTTTGTAGGAGTACATAGACAGCACTGCTATAACTTCAAGCCAGATACATCAGAGGACTTGAAATGAGAGGTACATTGATGCTGTTAGATTAACCTGAAAGCAGGGAACAACAGAAAGATGTTTGCTTGTTTTTTTATTTATTATAAATGTATTCATTTGTGGAATCATAACAAATGTTGGGTAACATTGAGAAGACTTGAAATTCCCTAACATTAAATTGTGTTCAGATAGAATATGTATGTGAACAAAGAGTCAGTATTTACAACAAAAACAGGGAATACTCCATGGGTTATAATAATGAAAATGTGTATAGGGTTGTACACATTCACCATACTTATTCAATTTGTGTGCTGAGCAAATAATTTGAGAAGCTTGATTATATGAAGAAGATTGAAGCATTAAGTTTCAAGGAAGGCTTATTAACAAACTGCAAGATGCAGAAGACAAATCTTGGTTTCTGAAAATTAGAAGCAATTCAGGCACTTGCTGATGATGATCAAAGACTGAAACCCGCAGTATGAATTCCATGTCATGTAAAGAAAACCACAATCCTAAAACTTGGACCAACAAACAACATCATGATAAATGGAGAAATTACTACATAAGCCAATAATTTGATTTTATTTGATCCACAATCAATTCTCATTGGAGAAACAGACAAAAAATTAAAATACGTTTTTAATTAGGCAAGTCTGATACACAAGATATCTTAAAAGTGTTGAAGAACAAGGATGTCACTTGGAATACTGGGCACCTAAAACACCTGTAGCTAGAAAGCAAAAAGGGAAGAACATGCACAGCATTTCTCAGATTAAAAGGAGAGAAGGAAAAATTAGTCTGATTTTGAAATATTGAAGTATTCTATGAGCAAAATATTGAATTTCAGCAAGTATCAAAGAAGGTAAAAGGAACACACAACGTTACTCTTCCAAAAAGACTGGGTAAATCATCAACTATTTCAATAATCAATTTTTGCATGCAAAAGTCAAGCTGCACTGAAGGAATATATCTATCAATCTATCTATATTATCTGAATGACAATAACACATTCAAATGTCACTCAACATTAACACACATATATGTATCAACACAACACAACATATATATGAATTTGCAACACCATAACAGTCTAAAACACACACAAACAGATATATAATATGTATCAGCACAACTGTCCACACCATATATATACAGTATATACTCACGTGTAAGCCGAGATTTTCAGCATATTTTTTATGGTTTGTGTGGTAAAATTAGGTGCCTCAGCTGATATTCGAGTCGGCTTATATTGGAGTATATATGGTGTGCATGTGTGTGTGTGTGTGTGTGTGTGTGTGTGTGAGTGTTTGTGTATGGTTAAATGCATATATACAAGGGGGTATCCCCCCCCACCATGGAATTTTTTTTTTAAAGCTCTGTACTTAAATATTTTACAAAACAACGTGATACTTCAATGTACTCTCCATTAGACTTAATACATTAGTCAAATCTGTGATACAGGTCTTAGAAATATTTTTCAAACTCATGTTTGAATGGCTGACAGAACTTCCCTTATTTTTTTCTTCACCTCTTCTATGTTCTCAAATCACTGTCCTTTCATATCCCTCTTCCTCTGGGGAAAGAAAAAGAAGATGCACGGAATGAGGTCAGGTAAGTAAGGTGCATCAGGCAAGAGAAGCATGCTAGTTTTATTTGCCAAAAACTGGTGCACTGAGATGGCTGCTTGTTCCACATTGTTAGGCAATCTTTTCAGAATCTCTAAATAGAAAGCTTGATCAACAGTCTGACTTGGTGGAACAAACTTCAAATGCACTACGAATTGCAACATTTCCATCCATTTAGGAAGTTGATGGGCATCTAGAATGCAGAAGATTGTCATCAATCTACATTTCACCTTTTTTTTTGAAATGAGCAAACCAATCTGTACACTTGGGTTTTCCCATCGTGCTGTCCTCGTAAGCTATGTTCAACATCAAAACAGTGACTGGGACATTTTTCCTATGCAGGAAACAAAATTTCATGGCTGAACGCTTTTCTCTTAAATTGACCATCACAAAAAAAAATGAGGTTCAAGTATACCTGCTTAAAAAAAAAAAATTCACAAGGGGACTTCCAGCAAGATGACAACAGAATAACACATCCAAGAGGGACTCTGCAGAAATCAGCACAGGAGACCAACTGAGAGAGAAATTCCACACTGCCTGTCACAGGAGGAGCACAATAAAGATAAGAATCACAGATTCACTTGATTTTGAGGAGTTGTGGGTTTCTGGTTTACCACTGTGGAGGCCGGCTATGGCTTAACCTTAGCCTTGTCACAGGCTCAGCCCAAACCGAGTTGCTTTGGCTGACCATGGCTCTTATTTCAACACAGCCACAGCTTGCCAACACCTCTGGGTAGGATTTAAACCACTCCAGCCCAATGGTCAGGTGATCAGGGCTTAGCTATATCTGTACTTTGGTTTCTCTGCCTTCTCATTTCCCCCCAAAGTCTAACTTTTTTCCCTCTCTTCTCTTTCCTCTCATGTCACTGCCAACCTCCAGGTCACTCCCTTTAGCCTAGGGCAATTGTACCTACCCTCTACCCAGTTGGTGGAGCTCCACCTTCTGCAGTGTAACACATGGCTGGGGAAATCATGCCCACCTTGCTCCACAGGGAAAATCATGCCCATCCTCTAAGGTCCTTTAAGTGGTTTTTGGGAAGGCCCACCTGCCTGCTCTCTGCAGCTGAGGACAACCCGCCTGCCTCATACCACATGGAAACTCATGCCTACTCTCCAGAGCTGTTGTAGGAACTTCTGTCCGCCCTTCGCGGTGCTTCACTTGGATGGGGGAACCTCTGTCCATCTTCTACAAGCATTCCAAGTATCTGGGGGAGCCCCTTCCCATCCTCTGTGGTCCCACGTGGCTGAGGGAACTTTCTCCAACCTGCCATAGGGCCTCACACAGCCTAAGGAAGCACTGCCAACACTCTCCAGTGCTCCACACTGCTGCAAGAACCTCTGCCCTACCTACACAGCAATCTAGATGACTCGAGCAATCCCACCCACCATCTGCAGTGATCTACACCAAAGCATACATATATACCAGCCTTCTTCAGCACTCGTGGTGCACCAGGCCCACCTACACATCTCCTGAGATGCACCAAGCCTACTTGGGCCACACTACCATGACTTTCTGTGAGATAATCCAGTGCAGCAACATCCTCATGTGCCCACAATGAACAAACCAGCATCCCCTGAGAGGACCATCCAACTTGCCCTCCAAATACTGGTTGGCTAGGGAAAGAGTGAAGGTACAGGAAGATAAAGTGGTATCCCCATCCCATAGTGCAATTAACTGTAGGCAGTTCAAAAAAGCATTCCTATGAGTCTCCCAAAAAAGAGCCCAGTGCTCTTCAACTCTCTGGAAAATAGCACTGGGCTCCTCTAAAACAACATAATACAACAACAATTAGCCCCAACAGCCTCGACGAATAAACAGGAGAAACAAAAGGCAATATCAGAAGAAGTCCTGAACCTAGAAGAAGCAGACACAGATCTGCCACAGAAAGAAATATTCCAAATGCTTCTTAAGATCCCACAAGATATGAGGGAAGCAATACAGAAAAAGGATGAAATGATAAAGGAGATAAAGATCATACAGCAAAGGGAAATACAAGAGCTAAGGGATGAGATAACAAAAGCCAGGAACAAGTTCACAAATTACTACAACTGACTAGAGGAGGCAGAGAACCGCACTAGTGACCTAGAGAACTGCCAAGCAGACTTTAGCAAATGTGAAAAAAAAGTCAAATAAGAATCAGAGAAGCTAAAGAAACCCTGAGAGTTATGTCTGATGCTATCAATAGGAACATCAGAAAAATTGGCTTACTGGAGGAAGACTCAATAAAGAAGTCAACAGCAAAAATATCAAGAGTATTCTTGGAGGAAAACTTGCCCAGCTTAAAGAATGAAAACCAGGCAAGCATTCACAAGGCTGAAATATCACCAGCTAAACTGAATCCTAAGAAGTCACTGTGTTAGTCTGGGTAGACTAGGGAAACAAATCCAAAGAAACTCATATGTATAAGAAATAGTTTTATATAAAGGGTAAGTGTACATTAAGAAAGCATCCCAACCCAGTCTGTCCAAACCCATAAGTCCTATGTCTGACATGGACCCACAAAGTCCTCCTCAATCTTACAAAACACACACAATGATGTCAACTGCAGGAGAAAATCTGAATCAGTGAGTGTAAAGCATCTCAGTGCTGGCAGGGATCTCCACAAGGCTGCTCCAGCACCCAGGGCTGCATCAGGGTAGGACCATGTGGCTTCTCCTTAGGGATGTCTTGCAGGAAGTGAGCCTTCCATCTGAGGCAGGAAACTGGCTAAGACAGCTGCACCCTGGTCTCACCATCAGACAACAAGAGACTCGAGAACTAGAAAGGTGAGGCTCACAGAGCCATTTATCTCTCTGCCCTTCAATTAATCCCATATGTGTTTACCAGCCAGGTTGGCATGATAAACCTTAACTATCTCAGTCCCCAAGGCATATAATTGTTAAACTATCCAACTTTGAGGAAAAGGAGAAAATCCTGAGAGCAGCTAGGGAAAAACAAGCCCAAATAAGAACATGCTCAGACCTATGAAGAAGATGTGAGAGTGGAGTAAAATTTTCCAAAAATTTAAGGAAAATAACACACCCAAGAATGCTCTATCCAACCAAATTATCTGTCATGATAGATGGAGAAGTAAGTCTTTCCAGGCAAGGAAAAACTTAAATAATATGTTAAAAGAAACCCAGCCCTACAAAAGATCCTTTCTGACCCAGTATAGGAAGAAGAACAATACTCACTGAGAATAAAAATGAGGCCACCTCATAGAACATCCACACCCAGAGGGCAACAAAGAGAAAACAGTCCCAAAGACAGCATTGGATTAAGGGTGCAAATAAGTCAAGAGTGAAACACACATACATATGCACAACACACTGATAAGAAAGGGTGGTGGTGGTTAATACTCAACACAAAAGGTGCAAGATGACATCACGGAGTCCGCAGATGAAGATAATATCACTGATTGTCAATGGGCTGAAGTAAGGCATTAGAAGTCAGAAGTGAGCAGAATGGCTTAGCATATACAACTCATCAAGCTGCTGTTTACAGGAGACACATCTCAAGATTACAGACAAAAATAGGCTCAGAATAAAGGTTGGAGAAAAATATACCAAGCAAACAGCAAATAAAAATAACAAGGGGTTGTGTGGTAGTTATATAATTGTCAATTTCAGGATTAAACATGTAGGGGTGGAATCTTTCCTGTTAATCAGGTCATAGCCAATGAGGCTTCTGTGTGGGCATAGCCTTCCCCTAAGGATTCTGAGAATTATGGTATTTCCTCCTTGGAGGTGGGAGACTCGCTGCTCACACCTTGGGAGACATAGAAGCTGACAAGACACGTGAACCCACCCTGATGCAGCCCTGGGTGCTGCAGAAGCCATCCAGAGACCCCTGCCAGTGCAGAGATGTTTCCAACGCCACTGGATCCAAAGAATTTCTACCCACTGGCCTGTGATCTTCTACATTCAGCATCATTGAATGTGCTTCGTGAGTCTGAAGAGGACTTCATAGATTGGTATCCAATATATGGGCTAATATCAGACTTATGGACTAGACCTGGACTGGGCTGGGATGTTTTCTCAATGTTCAATTGCTATTGTATATAAATCTCTTTCTTATACACATATGTGTGTCCATGGATTTGTTTCTCTGGTCTATCCAGACTAACACAGATTGCAATCCTAATCTCAGACAAAATTGATCTCAAGGTGCAAGCAATAACAAGACATAAGGAGGGGCACTATATACTGTTCAAGGGAACAGTAGATCAAGAACTAGTGAGCATAATAAATATATATGCAGCCAACAAGCTACCTGCAAAATTCATCAATCAAACACTCCAAAAGATGAAGAAAGATATTAGAGGCACGACAATTATACTAGGTGACTTTAATACACCAACCTCAGAGAAAGCTATATCACAGGGAAAGAAACTTTGCAAAGAGGCTACAGATATAAGCATTACAATCAGATGACTTAACCTCATAAATATTTTCAGAGCTCTACACCCAAATACAAGAAGTTCACATTCTTTTCAAGCCCACAGAGCACATACTGAAGATAGACCACATGCTGGGACATAAGTTAAATCTGTGTAAATTCAAGCACATAGAGATCATGCAGCCTTCTCTATCAGACCACTGTACTATAAGGCTGGAAATCAACAAAAGGATTATTAATAAAATAATGGAAAGCTATCGGAGAATGAATAACTCTGTATTGCAAAAGGAGTGGGTACAGGTCCAGAACAGAGATAACATCAGGACATTTCTAGAAACAATGAGAATGACAATATAATGTACCAAAACCTTTGGGACACAGAAAGGCAATTATCAGAGGAAGTTTGATAGCAAAACATGCACACATTATAAAGGATAAGAGACTTATGTTTGATATGCTGACACAAAGCTTACAGCAATTAGAGCAGAATCAATAGGACAAACCTAAAAATAGCAAAAGAAAAGAAATACTAGAAATCAGGGCTGAGATTCATGAGAGGTAAAACAAGAAACCTATGGAAAAAAATATTGGTGCTTTAAAAGGATTAACAGCATCAACAGACCTCTGGCACCCTAACCAAAGGAAGGAAGGAACACATTACTATAACAAGGATGGGCATGAAACAGGGGACATTACAATGGCTCCTAATGAAATCAAAAGGATAATTACACAGTACTACGAAGGCCTGTTCTCCAATGACTCGAAAAACTTGGAAGACATGGACAAATATTTGGGGGAAAAATTCCTTCCTAGATTATCCCAGAAAGACATCAACAATCTCAAAAAACCCATAACAATAGAAGAAATTGACAAGGTTATCTAGGAATTGCCAACAAAAAAGTCCCCTGGACAGATGGCTTCACAGGAGAATTCGACCAAGCATTCAGGGAAGAACTGATACCAATTCTACACAAACACTTCCAGAACATAGAAAAAGTTGGCAAACTCCAAACTCTTTCTATGAAGCTAGCATAACTTTGATATCCAAACCATGCAAGAATTCCACAAGAATTGAAAACTACAGACCAATATCCCTAGTGAACATCAGTGCAAAAATCCTTAACAAAATACTGACCAATAGAATACAATTCACCATGACCAAGTGGGATTCATACCAGGGATTCAAGGATGGCACAACACATAAAAAACCATTAGTATTTTTCACCACATTGACATGAAAATTTATAAGAACCACATGATAATATTGATAGATACAGAAAAAGCATTCAACAACATTCAGAACCAATTCTTATTTAGGAGACTGAAGAAGATAAGAATGGAAGGAAAATTGATCAATATAATGTAAGGTTTAAAAGAAACAGCAACAGGCAATGTTGTAGTCAGTGGAGAAAAAAAGTAAACAATCCCACTTAAAAAGGGGACCAACCAAGGATGATGCTTGTTCCCACCCTCATTTAACATTGTACTGGAGGTCCTAGCTAACAACATAAGGCAAAGAAAAGACATCATATATATTCTCCTGGAGTAAGAAGAGGTGAAACTATTATTACTCACAGGCAATATTATTTTATATATGCAAAATCCCCCAAACTCCTTAAGGGGGGCACTAGAAGCAACAAAAGAATATGGTGGATTGGCAGGATACAAGATCAATGAACAGAGTGTCTCAGGCTGCTATACACTTCGGCAAGGCCACAGAAGAGGGGATCAAAAAGGTAGTACACTTTCTGTGGCCAGTCCCATTCCCAACCACGTGGATACCCCCAGCCCCACCCCATCTAAGTATTCACTTCAGAGGAAAGCACTGAAACTACAGCTCAAGGAAAGGGCCACATCTGATCAGAGCAAACAGGAGCAAATGAAGAGGGAAGGAGAGAGTGGAACACATCCTGTCCCACCAAGCCCCAAGGATGATATTCCTGCTCAGAGCAGTCAGTGAATAGGGAGGACCATAGGGCTGGCCCCACCAAGAGACATGACATCCCTAACTGACCCATAGCACTTTGAGGGACAACACAGGAGGCACCGTGGAGGAATTTTGCCTGATCTGACACCACCACTCTGAGTGAAATGCTAAGGGTGTGCAACAGAACAGCAAGGAGAGCAAAGCAATGAAGTCCCCGGGGTATACCAAAAAGAGATTTGGGGGCCAGGGCATGGCACCCTATCAGACTCGACCAGAAAACTCTTAAATGTCAACAAACAGACCTTGAACTATTTTTGCGCTTTTCTTTTTTTTTTTCCCCATCGTTTTTGTTGTTTTGTTCTGCCTTGTTTGTGTGTTATTATTGTCTGCATACCTATCTAGATAAGATACGCGGGATAAATAATCCAGAGGAGAAAACAACTTGACAGATGGTCCAGGGGGGCATGGGAGAGGGGGAAGCAGGGGAAAGGAAGTGGGTGTTAAAAAACCCAGGGACAAGGGAACAACATTGATTTAAAATTTATGCTGAGGAAGGTGTAGCAGGCCTGGTAGGGCTTGATCAAGGGCAATATAACAGAGAGGAATTACTGAAACCCGAATGAAGGCTGAACATGATAGTGGGACAAAAGCAATATAAAAGAAAAAAGAGGAGAGAACTAGAAGGCCAAGGGAATTTATAAAGGTCTAAATACAGGCATAAACATAGAGAAATATATTTATATATAAAGATAGGGAAATAGATTGATGTACATATTTTTATAAGTTAAGAATTAAGGTAGCAGGCAGATGTTGGGCCTCTACTCAAGTACTTGGTCAGTGTAAGAACACTTTTTTTTTAATAACCTGGCATTCCCTAATGCTCACTTTCCCGAAAAGATCCCTGAAGACAAAAGGGGTGTATAAGCAAAGGTGGTGAAGAAATCTGATGGTGCCCAGCTTTCAAAAGATCTAGCATCTGGGATCTTAAAGGCTTGAAGATAAACAAGTGGCCAACTAGCTGAGAAGCAATAAAGCTCACATGGACAAAGCACACCAACCTGTGTGATCATGAGATGTTGATGGGATCAGGTATCAGGCATCAAAGACCCAGAAAGTTGAGACCCAAAGCCCATCTGTAGACAATTTGACATCCCCTTACAGAAGGGTCACAAGGGAGAGATGAGCCAGTCAGGGTGCAGTATAGCACTGATGAAACATAGAACTTTCCTCTGGCTATTTAATGTTTCCTCCCCACTTTGCCCCACTATCATGACTCCAATTTTACCTTACAAATTTGTCTAGACCACAGCACGTACCTGGGTACAGGTAAGAGCTGGACACACAGGGAATCTAGGACAGATAAACTCTCAGGACTGATACTGAGAGTAGCAATAGCAGGAGGGGAAGGGGAAGGTGGGGTAAAAAATGGGGACCAATCACAATGATCTACATATAACCCCCGTCCAGCGGGATGGACAACGGAAAAATGGGTGAAGGGAGACATTGGTCAGTGTAAGACATGAAAAGTAATAATAATTTATAAATGATCAAGAATTTATGAGGGAGGGCGAATGAGGAGGGAAGGAGGTAAAACAAAATGAGTCTGATACCAAGGCTCAAGTGGCAAGAAAATGTTTGGAAAATGATGATGGCAACAAATGTACAAAGGTGCTTGACACAATGGATGGATGTATGGATTGTGATAAGAGTTGAATGAGACCCCAAGAAGATGATTTGAAAAAAATCCACTGTGACCAGTGAGAACCTTCAAAGGTGACACCACTAGATGCACTAAATCAGAGTAAGTTGCTTGATGGTAGCCTAGTAGGAAAAATGCATACTAGGAAAGATCTGCTCCACTTAGCACAATTCCGTTTTTTTTAAAGGGGGTTTAACCTCTAGTATGACAGTTTAATGCATAGGAAGAAAAACAGAAGGGCATAAGACGTGTCGTGAACTAGAGGTATCTGAAATCATTTAATAGAAAATACAATTATAGACAGTGTAGGATATTTAAGGAATGTCAGCTGCAATTTAAAAACTATACTAACATCTGTCATATTTTAATTAGTATGCTTTCTATATTTTATTCACTAAGATGGTTGTGCTTTAATGCATTTTAAAATATTTTAAATCATGCCATATATTATTTATTTTCTCCTTACTTATACATATATTTTTTCTATAGTTTTTGGTATTATTGGAATTTTAGTTAGTCATGATAAGTTTAATCTTGAATGGGTCCTATAAATTTAGTGTCCAAATTGTTCATTACCAAGCTCCACCTCATTGTCATGTAGGGGGAAAAAAGTAAGCAACATAAGCTTTCAGCTGAGCATTTCACAAAACAGTATAAAATTGAGTTGTGAAGAACTAGACAGTTCCTTAATTCCTAAGACAGCCGTGAAAAGCAAGAACTGCTTACTTGATTTCTAAATCTCAATTTAATTCGAATATATCTGGTGGGGAGGAAAAAGGAGCCTAGTCCTCTAGTAAAGAGGTCTCCGAAATCCCGGGAGCAGTTCTTCCCTGCTCTCTAAGGTTAGTATGAGTCAAAATTCTTCTTTTTTTTAAATTTTGCTTTGTTTGGTTTTGGTTGGTATCTGGTAGTTTAGGTAGTTAAGAGTAGGGTTGCCAACCAAAAGGTCTGTAGTACAAATTCATTTGCAACTCTGTGTTACTCTGGGTAGACTAGAGGAACAAATTTGTACACACACATATGTGTATACGAAAGAGGTTTATATATAAGAGCAATTGAATATTGAGGAAACATCCCAGCTCAGTCGAGATCAAGTTCTTAAGTCTGATATTAGCCCCTATGTTGGATACCAATCTATAAAGTCCTCTTCAGACTCACGAAACACATGCAATGATGCCTAATGCAGGAAGATCACAGGCCAGTGTGTGGGAAGTCTTGTGTAACCAGTGGCATTGTTAAGCATCTCAGTGCTGAAAGGGGGCTCCACCTGGCTTCTCCAGCTCAGGGCACTAGGGTAGTTCCATGTGTCTTGTCAGCTGCAATGTCTCCCAGGGAGCAAGTAGAGAAAGTGTGTCTTCTGCCTCCAAGGAGGAACACAGGAATTCCCACGATCCTCAGGAGAAGACCATGCTCACACAGAGGCCTCATTGACTATGACCTTATTAACAGGCTAGACTCCACCCCTTCAGTTTTGTGTTAGTCTGGGTACATTAGAGAGAAAAAATCCATAAAAATTCATGTATAAGAGAGTTTTATATAAAGGTTAGTGCACATCAAGAAAATATTTCAACAGTGCTGCCCAAGCCCACAAGTCCAACATTAACCCATATGCCCTCCACCAATCCACAAAATCCTCCTCCATCTCACTAAACACACACAATGATATTGACTGCAGGAGGAAAGCCGACTGAGTGAACGTGTAAACATCTCAGCACTGGCAGAGGTCTCCACGTTGCTGCTCCAGCACCCAGGGCTGCATTGGGGTAGGTCCATGTGGCTTCTCCTCAGGATGCCTTGCAGGAAGTGAGCCTTGCTAGCTGAACTGGCTAAGGCAACTGCACCCTGTTCTGACCATCACAAATCAAGAGACCTGAGAACGAGAAAGGTGAGGCTCACCGAGCCATTTATCTCTCAGCCCTTCAATTAACCCCACATGTGTTTATCAGCCAGGTTGGCACAATAAACTAACTGTATCAACTCTTAAGTCTCTCTCAAATTGACAAAGGATTATATCACACTCCTAGAGAGAAAGATGGGGTTAACTGCTCTTATAAAGATCTATGGTCTTGGAAACCTTAAAGAAGAGTTCATACTCTAATATACAGTATATGATTGCTATGAGTCAGAGTAGAGTTAATGGCAGTGGGACTAATGGGCTATTCAAACTTTTACATAAGTGAAACCACTTGTCATTGACAGATGGGCTTATCTTACCAAGAGCAATATTTATTTTTGAAAGACATAGGGCAACCCAAGAGAATTTTATTAGAAGCTCCTAATAAAAAGAAGACATTGTTACAACATTGGCTAAAATCTGGGTTTTTTTTTGGTGCCCAAAATGTGTATCAGACTTTTGAAAGACTGCTATTAGTTGTTAGGAATTTCCACATGAGTAGAAAGGGGTTCTGGGAAATTTAATCCTTAGGCTAAGACATAATCAAGGCACTCTGAACATGCATTGTCTATATTTTCACTTTTGATCCCTACCCCTCTCTCAATATTCACTGGTGTTTTCAAAAAAGCGATACGATGTGGGGAAAGAGGAAAGAAGAGATACATTTGGGACAAGAGAAACAGCATTTAAATAGCAGTGTTGAAATTCTTTTATGTAATATTTTTTCCAGCTTATTGTTGCTTGGTAAAGTAAAGGGGCTGCAAGAATGGGCTCAAAGTTTGTAACAATTACAAGAATGTCAAACGAATGGGTGCTGGTTGGTTTGGTGAGACATAGGGTCTCTCTTAGAACATAACATGACCACCACTGCCACACAGCAGGATTATTTTAAGACAATATGTAACCCTTATTCTAGTTATCTTATTAAAAGTTGCTAGGAAATTATATTTAATGTGAAAGTGTGTTCTTTTCAGTTTTTTCAAATCTCAGTCACAAAATTACTTTGCAATATTTGTTATTTTGCATTATTCATGGAATAGATGAAAACAAAATGAGAAAGAATATCATAAATGTTCTACTTTTAAAACTGCATCAATTATGATACTTTTGAAGGCTGTACAAATTACACAGTTGCCTAATGAAGCTTAGATTCTCAATAGAAGCCACTTAGTGTAATGTGCTGTTTATAGTGTTTTCCTATAAGGACACAAGAAATGAAAAAGAATAAACCAAAGTTTTAACCAAAGTTTTAATAATAAAGTTATTTTCCACATAAGTATAAAGTTGTCACTGCTTTTGTTGATTTCTGATTATGTTCTTAAAAGCATATTCCTTCACCACATTGCTTGTATTAGTTATTAGAAAACCAGGCATTACACTTTATGAATTCCGTAGAGTTCTCAGTGGAATTCTGCCAATATGTTGATGAATTATGAATTTTCAAACCATAGCTGTCAGATGGCAACTAAGTAATCTAATATAAAATGTATGAACAATCACTCATGGTAGGTTAATGTACAAAATACGTAAACATAATGTCTAAAAGGGCTACAGAAATTTATAGAAGGCTTATTTTTATCCACAAGTAGGCCATTGTGATCAATGTCTTATGGTTATCTAATTAATAGAATTAATTAACTTAAAATATGAATTTTTTGAAATTATCTGGTATCTTTTTTATGAAGTTAGAAATTAAAAATTTGAATCCTCTATGCTTTATATTCAGCTTTTAAAAATTTATTAACAAACCCTTAGCAAAAAAACCAACAAACAAATATAAGGTATTTGCCAAAACAGAATTTGTTTATTTAAATATTACAGATTATAATAAAAAATATTCACCAGTTTGACCAGCCTGAGCATTTTATAGTCATTTATATATAATTGACTTTATGATAATTATATCATGGAAAAGTCATTTAAGACACAGGAACCTACAAGCCCAATGACAATATATGAGCACTCTAGTAGATTCTCCTATTATTTGTAGGATTTTAATAAACTTTTGAATTCCAGTTTGAGCTTTATTAAAATAATCAGTTCCTACAAAATTGGAAACGATATAAGGATAGAAAAAGTAAAGCAATCCAAATGCCTTTCACCAAAATTACTTGCTGATATTAGTTATTCTGGCTTTTATTGTGAGAGGTAATTTTTTAATGCAATAAGATGATAAGTTTGTTTGTAGCTTGTATGGAATCTTTCAAATACGTTACATTATGTTATTAACTATTGTGACTAATGGTGAATGATATAACATTTTTTAAAATATTCAACCATATATTGATAAAAGCCATGTTTATATTGACAACAAAGTCTAGAATTCAATTTTGTAACTTTGTTCCAAGCACTTTGTATATTTTACATGATTTGTTTTGTAAAATGTTATGGGAGTGAGAATTGTCACACAACTTGAATAGTGTCAGTCAGGTCAATAAATAATACATATATAAATCACATATGTTGGTGTGTATTTTCTGGTGCATATTTTCAACAGCAACCCTCCAATACTCAATGATCTGCTCTATAAATCTTTACCAACTCATAACAATAAACAAATAAATAGATTAAATAAAAGAGAAACCAGAAATATTGGTTGGTTAGAAACTGGTGAAATTCACAAGATTATGTGATCAGACATCCTACAGGTATGAAGCTAAACTCACCCCATGGTTCAATTTTTTGAGTCAGTCATTCGGAAACAGGAATGATTTCCTAGAGGAAGTGGGGTAAGTAATGTTAAACTGAGAGTATTGCCATCAATTAAATGAATTAAAATGTGCATGAATTTTTCAATGTGAAATTGATAAGATCTGTATATCTTCACCTAATTCACAATAAATGGTTTTATATACATGAAAAATTTATATATCTATTTCAATAACACTAAATTAATAAAAAGAAAACATATTTTAAATTAATTACTATAAGTTCCTTTGACTAATGACACAAAATTAATTACTGCTTGTGTCATTATTAATTTAGTATGACAAAAGTATTATTAAAACATCATATGTATCAAATGCCAGGTAATTGCTTTCCTTCAGTAAATCTTCACAGCTTGTCTAAGGTCATTTCTAAGCCATAGAAGACTGATGAGGAAGCTAAGGCTCAAAATTCTTATGTCTTTTTCTATCTCATAGTTTTTAGAGATTAAGCCTACAAGATTCATACTATGTCACAAGAAGAACATTTTCATCATCTTCATATATTTATAATACATTATTTTAAATTTTTATTATGTTCATAAATATGTTATTGTTGTTGTTAGGTGTGATCTATGTGCAACCGAAATAAACACTGCCCTACTTTGTACCATCAATTTTTGTGTTTGAACCCATCATTGAAGCTACCGTACTCTGTCAATCCATTCTGTTAAGGGTCTTCCTCTATTTTATGGTCCTGCTTCTTTACCAAGAATGATGTGCTTTTCCAGGGATTGGTCTCTTCTGATAACATGTCTGAAGTATTTGAGAATAATCCTTGCGATCCTTACTTCTAAGGAGTATTCTGTTGTACTTTTCTAAGACAACTTTGTCTTTTTGGCCAGCCAACGGTACTTTCTATAGTCTTAGTTTGCACCATAATTCAAATACAATTTACTTCAACCTTCTTTATCTAATGTCCAATTTCCTATGCATATGAGGCATTCGAAAATACCATGGCTGGGTCATGGTCTTTTTTTTATCTTGTTAGGCCTTAATCCTCAAAGTAACACCTGCTTTCCAATGCTTTCTGGGAGTCTTATGAAGCAGATTTACCAAATGCAAAGTGTAGTTTGATCTCTTGACTGCTTCTTTCATGAGCATTGCTTACATATTCAAGCAAGAAGGACAGCTTGATATTTTCTCCATGTCTCATGATCTTACACATTGGTCCAGTTGTGAGGGTCTGGATTTCCTTTTTTTAAAATTATTTTCAGATTAAGTTTTAAAATAGATGTCAAGGAACCCAGATAGTAAAAGAATGTTTGAAAACTGATTGTGGTACAATTGTACAATTCTGCTGGATGTGATTGAACTATGTAAGAATATTATATACATTAAATCCCTATTTAAAAAAGAAGGATGCCACCCTTGACCTTCCTCAGCAAGTGCTTCCAGTCCTCAGTTTCAGCAAGGAAATTTGCATCATTTTTCTATCACATGTGCAAAGTTTTTCTCAGCATACAGATAGGAAAAGTATGATGAGAAGCTACACACCTGACCCACAACTTTCCTGATTTTAAAACAGACAATATACCCTTTCTCTGTGGGCATAACTGCCTTTTGATCAATATTCAGATTCTGCAGGAGAAATATTACATTTCCTGGAATTTCCATCCTTCTCCAGCTTGTCTTTACCTTGGTGGTGGACTGGAATATGCTTTCAGCTACCCACCACATTTAGCAGTCTGCGACCACCAAAAGCTCTCGAGGAGAAAGATAAGGTTTTCTACTCACATAAACATGTACTCTTTAAACACATATTTTTATATGAATATAATGTTTTAAAATATTCTTTTAATATTTTCTGAATTTTTGTTTTTTTGTATCCTAGATTGGGACTTACCTGCTTTATTACTGTTGGCAACTTCCTTGACTCTCTGTTATGTATCTTTCTATATTTTTGATTTTATCTACACCCAGGTTGGGTGAGTCTATAAAGAAAAGAATTGAATAGGGGCTCCTGGAGTTACAGCAGGGAAGGGGGCTAACGGGGAGCTGAGATCAAGGAGAACAAGAAGGAAGAAAAGGTTTTGAAAATGATGTGATAGCGATTACACAACACTACTTCACATGACTGAACTATTGCATTGGTATGATGTCTGGATTATGTCCTGAGAAAATGGTTTGGAAAAAAGGAAACAAGTCAAAAAAGAAAAAGAAAAGCATTTACAGCTTCAGAAACCCACAGGGCAGTTCCCACTTGTCCGATAGGGTTTCTATGAGTCAAAATTGACTCACAGACAGTGACTGTGAGTTCAGGAAGATAGCTTATATTAAAACGATTAAATGTTACTTTTCTTGTACGGATTCAGTGAAATGAAACTCCTTGGTATGACTAGTATATCTACAATATTTGTAACTTCACCCAAATGAATCGGTGGGGTTATGCAAAAAATGTGTAAAGAACGCTTACATGAGGGGATCGAACAATTTCATCATTCTACTGAGTATAAGGTGAGCTCTCTCAAAAGCACGAATAGGAACAACCAGTACAGGAAATCCTTCAGCAGAATGCATGTCAGCTGCCTGCTGAAAGCGCTGGCGGCAGTAAGGCACCAGAGGTTGCAGCACTGAGAGTATCAGATGGAACGATGGGCTGGAAGTACATTTAACGACAAAAGCTGAGTACTTTGGGCAGGACGATGGTTTACAGAGGAGTTGCCTTTTGGGGATATCACAGCATTAGAGGAATTTTGTAATACTGGCTTGAGTAGGACAAAGGCCATAAGGCTACTTGGCTGAGGATCTGAGGGACTGTTGGCATGGCTGATAAGAGATACTTCTGTGAACACAAGGACTGCAGCTTTATCAGACTTTGTGATCTTGGCTTGTGGTAGCTTAACCTCCCCAATTAACCTCCATGATGAAAGCATTGCCTGTTAGTGTTGTGTGACATTGCAATGGATTATCAAATCTAGCAGAGAAGTAGAATACCATGTTAGAAATAGTTGTTATTAGAGTAGGTATTTTCATTTTGTTTTGTTTTGTTCATATCAGGATGTAGCTCAGAAATGTTATGTGATTGGAGGTCACCCTCTTGAAGTTGTGTTATATGCTTTTTTTGTGTTTTGGGATATGAAACCCAGGATTGATGAAGCAATAGGGGCAGCAAGTAGAATAAGAGTTTCAGGGGGTATGGTGGTGGAGGGGGTGGGTACAAGGGAGACAATGTCAGAGAGTCCAGGAAGAAAATGAATGTGTAAAAACTGGCTGTGGTAGTGATTGTACAATTGTGCTTGGCATGATTGAAATATGGAATGAAATATGTATTACTCCCAATTAATAATATATATTTAAAACTTGAAAAACAAGACCCATAGAGAGTGGAGGCATGCCTGATCTATGCCTCTTAGGTATCATAATTAGATTACCCTTTCCACTCTGTGTAGCTAGAAAAGGTCAACATGGACACACACCATTTCTTTAATGGATTTTAGGTGTTTACCTTTTCTTCCTTTTTTTTCTCTCTTTGATCACTTGAGCATTTCAGGACTCATTAACCTCGTGGGCAGTTTCTGGGAAAAACAACACATCAAATAAAAGAAATTGTCATGTTACTTACTAGAAATCAAAGCGACAAAGAGGCTTATGAATTACTTGTGTAATCTAGTTGCAGATAAATTTTAGGTTTTGATTAATAATTTTAGAAGATTATGTTACCTTTATCACTGTAAAACTACCTGGATCATTCATGATATGAGCCTTTTCTAAACTACATATAAATTTATACTAGAATTCATATTATGAAATTTGTTCTACCCATGTATCCACAAGTATACAAATGACATCAATGAACAACATGATTTTATATTTCACATTTGTTTTGCTTCAAAACTAGTGCTTTTGGTTAAATTATTTTAATAAATATTTATTAAGCATCTAGTATATCATTTAATATATTTTCATGCTAGAGGCAAGTAGTAAATTACATACATATGAATAGACTAGAAAACCGAGTGGAACAGACTGGGAGCCCCATGCCTAGCAGTAAAACATCGTCAGAGACTGAGAACCTCATAAATAGCAGGAGTTCCTGAATCCTCAAAATAACATCCTTGCTTTTCAATACTCTAAAATGTTCGTGTGCAGCAGATTTACCTAATGCAACTCATCTGTTTATACTTGACTGCTGCTTCTGTGAGCATTGATTGTAGATCCAAGTAAGATAAGAACCCTGACAACTTCATTCTTTTCTCTAGTTATCATGTTGTTACCTACTGGCCCACTTGTGAGAAATGTGGTTTGCTTTCCATTGAGATGCAATCTACACTGAAAGTTGGAATCCTTGGTCTTCATCAGTAAGTGCTTCAAGTCGTCTCCTTTCAGCAAAAAAAGTTGTGTAGTCGGCACATCTCAGGCTGTTAAGAGCCTTTCTCCAATCTTCGTGCCACATTCTTCATAAAAACAGCTTCTCTGATGATTTTCTCAGCAGACAGATTGAATAAGGATGGTGAGAAGATACAACCTCCATGCAAGCCTTTCCCAATTTGAAACCAGGCAGTGTCCCCTGTTCTGTTTGTACAACTGCCTCTTGTTCCATGAGCACAATCATGTTCTGAAATTCTCATTATTCTCAAAGTTACCCATAGTTTGTCATGAAGCACATAATTGAATGCTTTGGCTTAGTCAATAAATACAGGTTGTGGTAGTTACATAATCTTTTGTCAATTCGAGACAAGCTTGAAGGGGTGGAGTTTAGCCTGTCAATCAGGTCACAGCTTGATGACTTCATTTGGAGGTGCTAAGGAAATAAATAGCTCGCTGGAATAAAGACACATATTCACTCCCTGTGAGACATTACTGGCAATGAGCCTGATGGAGTTTTGCTGATCAGCCAAAGCCCTGGGAGTTGTAGGAGCCATGTAGAGACCCTGCAAGCGCTAAGATGTTTCCACCACCACTAGATTTCCACCCACTGGCCTGTGATCTTCCTGCATTCAGCATATTGCATATGTTGCGTAAGTCCAAAGAGGAATTTATAGATGGTATCGGATATATGGGCTAATATCAGACTTATGGACTTGAACTGGACTGGGCTAGGATGTTGTCTCCATATTCAATTGCTTTTGTATATAAAGTTCTTTCTTATACACATACGAGTGTCTATGAATTTTTTTCTCTAGTCTACCCAGACTAACACACAGGTAAACATCATTCTGTTATTTTCTGCTTTCATCCAAGATCCATAGAGGTACTGTAATCAGCCCATGCAATCACACTGCCATCAAGTCCATTTCTACTTATAATGATCTTATATGATATAGCAGATCTATAGGGCTTCTTTGTCTATAATCTTTATAAATGCAAACTCATATCTTTCTCTAAAGTGATTACATACCAATAACATCATGTTAACATTCTATTCAATGGCTTCAATAATTTTTAATGAAACTCATGATTGAACAAAATAAAACGAATGGCCCAGAACAAAACCACACACAGAATCCAGTTGCATTCAAGTCTGAGTGTGGACCTGTGTTCCACAGAGTTTTCAATGATGCCGTTTTGTGGAGATAGGTCATCAGGCTATTGTTCTAAGACATTTCTAAGTAAACTCACACCACCACAGAGAGAAAAATAGCATATGATTAAAATTTCTTTAAAATACATATATTATGTTTTATTTATTTTAATGTTTCTTTCATTAGGAACTCTTATGGCATAGTGATTTCTTATTGAGCTGCTCACCAAAATGTCAGCAGTTGGAAACCATGACAGACCCTTGAGGAGAAAGATGGAACTTTCTACTCCTGTGAAGAGTAACTGTCTTGAAAACATACAGGGGCCATTCCAACCTGTCCTACAGGGTCACTATCTGTCTGCAGTGACTCAATGGCAATGAGTTTCTTTGCTTTCATCTTTTGTTGTTCCATTGAAAAAATATGAGCCATGTTCTTCTAAATCAGTTCCATGTTTTGCTGTTAGTTCATTATTCTCTGTTTGATAAACAGAAATGTAAAGTTCTGTTGACTCTTCTGATTTGTGTGTGTGTGTGTGTGTTTACTGACATAATACTGTCTACTCCACAAACTCAGAATGTGAGGCATCTAATTTCCACAACAGTTGCTGTTGGCCATTGGAAGATAGAACCAGCTCAGTACTTAACCTTAAAACAATCCCACAATGTCTGACTTCTGACTATGTTATATTGCTACGACTTCTGCAAAAGAGTATAGCTTTCTAATCACATTTAGAGTTTACTCTGTGGAATAACACATATCATTGGTCGAATTTTGAATATAAAGCATAACTAAGGAAAGATGATAATACCATTGCTAAATATTTCTCCACTATTTTAAAAATAATCCTACATCATATGTGTATTTTAATATGTACTGTCATCACCTTTAGAATTTTGTCTTTAGAACGGAATTCAATTGAAGCTGTAAAAATCTATAAGAGTCAAATGGAGCATTTTCAAAGGTCATATTGTTTAAACTTTCAATCTCTTGTTATAAATGGAATATTACTGATAAAAGACTGAGGAAATTAAATTTCACCAATGTTCAGCTGACAGGTTCATGAAGCTCTTTCTCAATTTCCCATTGGGTTTGACACAGGAGTTGACAGCAAGTGACACAAACATACTGTTAGAAATTTTTATCATATTAATAATGGCATGGCCAGTTTGTTCAAGAAGACAGTAGGAACCAACAAAAGAATTTTGTGACTTGTACATGTACAAAGATTTATCAGAAGCTTATATAAATAATTGGTATTAAAATTAAACATTTACTCATGTATAAATACTGATGCTTTCATTCTGGATATAAGTTAACTGGCACTCTCATCTCACTCCTTTATAAAGAGAAATCTAAAACTGAATTTTATGTTTCTTAAATTTAAACAACCTGGAGTCTTATAGAGAAGTAAAGCTGCTAGACTGAAAACAAAAAGTGACCACAATTAAACATTACCTTCTATGCTTTTTAATTAATTATTTATTAGTCCATAATGTTTTCTTTACCCAATACAACTTTTGCATATTCACATAAAAATTTCATATGTCTTTATTTTACACTTTTCTTTGGCTATGTTATTTTATTTGCCCTATTATTCCATGGGAAATAATTGAGATTTTAGGGCAAAAATAGAAAAAAATAGCAGTTTATAGATGATGCTCATGATCAGATGAGGGTTTTTGTTGTTCTTGTTTTTATTTTATTTATTTTGTTGTTGTTGTTTTTAATAGTGCAGTAAAAACCCATGTATAAAGAGAAGTGGATACAAATAAATTCACATAATCTGGACAATTGAGTACAGTTTTTGTTTCTCATTTATTTGTGTTTGTTATTTTTAAACCACTGCCTAAGTAAAACTGTACATAGAAGTACACATGGTCAAATATTCCAATATATTATGGGTATCATATACTGTTAAATTTAATAGAAAGGGTAAAACACATATTTAGAGAGAACACAATAAAATGTCTATAGATCTATGACAGGAATACTGTCAATGTTTCAAAGAATGCGATTATTTTTTATTGTTGCTGTAAAAGGTCACCACAAATTTTGTGATTTGAAACAACAGATATGTATTTCTGTATAGAGGTCAGAAATCTGATACGTCTCACTGGACTATAACCAATATGTTGACAAGGCTCTGTCTTTTTCTGGGTGCTCTCAGGGTACAATCCATAGTTTAAATTTTCTAGTGTCTAAATATAATCAACTAGAAGCCCTACGAGACATAATGTAAGCTAACAGTGAAATGCAAGGTCTGCAGATTAAACCTTTCACCTGCTCCAATGTAGAAAGATGAAGCTGTATGTTCCCATAAAGATTTACAGTCTTGGAAATCTAGATAGGTTAGTAAAAAGTATGAATCACCTAAATGGCAGTGAGCTTAGGATTCTTTGCTAAAGCCCATCCATAGCTAAAGGCTCATGATCCTCTTCCATTTTCCTTGCAATCAGTGGTCACTCTAACATCCTCTTCTTCCATTATAGACTGTTAAGAATTCTTGCCATTGCTTAAGTGGAACGCTGTGGAATAGTACTTGAAATTACAAGGATGTGAATGGTCTGACTAGCACGTAGAATGTATTGGAAAGTGGATGGTTGCAGGTGCAGTTGGTTAGAATTTAGCACCCTGTCATTTGATTTCACTTATGATCTATCTAAATTTGTTCTAGTGTCTAATTTTTTTGCTTTCTTTTCAATTGAAGTTTTATGTCTTATTTTGTTATTGTTATTTTTTGTAAATGTTTTCCTGTATATGAAATCCAGGACACATAAATCTATAGTGTTGGTAACTGGATTAATGGTTTCCTGAGGGTATGGCAAGGGAAGTTGGAGGGAAATGGGATTCTGATAATTATGAGTACAAGAATGAAAATAATTTTCTAAAACTGTGTTGATGATTGAAGTCTTCTTTGTGTGATTGAACGAATGAAGTGTGTAATGTGTAAATTACATGCCAAGAAAACAGTTGAAAAAATAAACTGACAATCTTCTGCCTAAAGATCAATAGTTTAAACCCACTGGGTGATGAGTAGAAGAACGACGAGGTGGTCTTTTCCTGTGTAGATATACAGCTTGGACGCTATAATGCTGCTATGAATTGGAATGGACTTCAACAACAGGTTTCAGTTTGGTTTTGATGTTTTGATTACTGCTCAGGGAAGTGAGTTAAAGGTTAGGGGTTTAACCTAAAGGTGTAAAGACTGATGGTAGAAACCCACCAGTAGTTTCATGAGAGAAAGATTAAATCGTATACATCTGTAAAGATTTACAGTCCTGGAAACCCTGTGGAGCCATGCTACTTTGTCCATGGGGTTGCTATGAGTGCAGCTTCTGTAGAAAATTCTTCATTTTTATTTAGCTAATCATATTTACAGGACTAAAAGAAGTAGGGAAAACAGAGTTCACTCTATATGATTTAGCCTGAAGTGGAGATTTACTTTGGGGTTACAACGAGCAGATGTAAGTGATGCTGTCAGGGACGTTAATGGCCTCAGTAGTTCCATACTTAGGCAAGTGTTGTTGATCAGTCCTTTTAAGAAGAGCCAGGACTTTGATGAGTTAGAGTTGGGGTGCAGAGGGAAGAAGTTACTTGAGAAATAATTAGATGACATTTTCACCTTTTTTGCTCCTCAGCATGACTAAGTCAAGTTCAATTTGCCTTTTACCAAACTTTGATCCCAAAGTCAAATAATTTTTTCCTCTTCTGACTTTTCGCATTTTCTTAGGCAGAATGAGTGGCACTGTGTGCTCTGCTGGAGCTAAAGACTTGAACACAGATTTAGTTCAGAATGTTGGCAGGTCATGCTGCTTGAAAGTACTCACCAGTCAACCACTGACTACTATATCATGAGAGAAATTTTATGAGAGAAATTTTAAGTAAATATCAAATGGTTTCATTATATGATAGAATTAATAAATAATATTAATTATATTTTAATAGAATTAAAATAATAGAATTTAATAGAATTAATAAATAATATTAATTATATTTTAATAGAATTAAAATAATAGAATTTAATAGAATTAATAAATAATATTAATTATATTTTAATAGAATTAAAATATCCTAAATATAACCATATTTAGGATATTTTAATGTATTCATTTTTACCTTTTACTTATCAATATAATTTCTTTCAGTTCTATAATTAACTTTCTTTGTACCTAATAATTTCACACAAAAATTAATTAAATTCAATATTATAAAATGTGAAGATGACTCAATTAAAGTGCCAAATAGCTATCTATGATAACTTTCTGTTAACAAAAGTTACCCAGAGCCTGAACATAAATATGTGCACATCAAGATTCGTTTAAAAAAGCATATTGAGATAGAATGATAAGAATAATTAAATAAGATTTATATTGAATATAACATCAAGAGGAAGAAATATACTATATAAGGTAAATGTGTATTTACCTTGAAAAATAAGGTCTATTATACAAAGATAATTTGCATAAACTGTAATCATTGATATTTCTAAAATATTACAGAAACTCAATTATTTATGTAACTTATAGGGTTATTATTATTATAATAATTACTGAGTGGGATAAACAGTGGTAGTAGAAAGAATTGTTAGTTTTTGGAGTGGGTAACACCTCAGTTCTTTGCTTCGCACTCAGGGAGAATCCAGGCCAAAGCACGTTGTGTGATTCAAGTGGGATTTTATGAAGGACAGGACAAGGTTCAGGTGTTACAGTATCAAAAGGGTACACGTTATTTTTTGGAAGTGTGCCAAGCCTTATGGAAGCTGCTCTGGGTTCACAATTGGACACCAACAATTACGTGGAAAAGAGCACCTACACGTGTGGAACTTGGGAGTGGTGGGGATGAAGGGGTATTGGGGAAGCCAGAAGCTCAAGAACCCTAGAGGCTAAGAGCGTGTGGGCCAAGAGGCTATAGGCCCCAAGTAGCTTGAAATGGGCGCATGTGCACCCACGTCGGGGAAGGAGACCCTCATCTTCCTGCCTCTGACCAGGAGCAGGGAAAGAGAGTGAGGCCTTCCCACAAGCAGGATATTTCAAACTTTTGGCTGCGGAGCTGTGGTTGATGGTATTGGTTGACCCCATTGCCATTGCCTGAGTTAGGCCCACCTGTGTGATGTCATGAGCCTGAGCCTAGTTTGGGCATGCAGGTGTACCTCCTACCAGGCTCAGGGGCTTGATTATGAGCATGCTCAGTTTGGGAATCTTCATAAGTGTCTAATTGTTGCCTGATGTCTTTCCAACCTCTTTTGGGGCCATTTGCAGGCATGCAAGGGACCGCCCCCACTGTCCCTAAGCAACTAGTTAACAGAATCATTGTTCTTAGGTGCCCATCTAATCCGGTCCAACTCACAGCAACCCTGTATGTTTAATAGAAAACACTGTTCTTATAATTGAGCCCATTGTTGCAGCCATCCACGATGTCAATCCATTTGTCAAGGGTCTTTCTCTTTTTCACTGTCCTTCTACTTTACCAAGCATGAGATCCTTCAATAGGGACTGATCTCTCCTGAAGACATGCCCTAAGTACGTGTGATGAACTCTTACAATCTTTACTTCCAAGGAGCCTTCTGGTCGTACTTCATGGAAGACTAATTTGTTTGTTCTTTTAACAGTACACAGTACTTTCAATATTCTTCTCCAGCACTATAATTCAAATGCATCGATTCTTTTTTGGGCCTCCTTATCCAATGTCCAAATTTGACATTTATATGAGGCAACTGAAAATACCATTGCTTGGGTCAGGCAAAGGAATGTCCTTAGAGTAATGTCCTTGCTTTTCAACACGTTAAAGTGGTCTTGTGCAGCAGATTTCCCTAATGCATTGCCTCCTTCATCCTTCTTTGTTGTCTTAGTCTAACTTGCTGAAACGTGTTCACTAAGAACTTTGCCCACCAATTCTGAGGAAGAAATGCATGAAAACCTTGTTCACAATTGCTAAGCACTTTCAAATACTGAACGCCCAGACAAAAGAAGCAGAATTGTCAGTGATTCTGCAAACAGATGGGCCCCTCTTCTGAGGGCACTGGAAATGTGACTGAAAAGATGATTTCTTGGAGGGAAGCCGACCATGGTGATATGAGTCATGTAAAGTCTATGGGAGTGAACCCTTCTGGAACTTCATTGGATAATGGGACACAACTCAAGGGAAGGAGAAACAGCTGCAAAAAGTCTTCTAATGTTAGGAATGCTGTGTTAATCTGAGTTCACTAGAGAAACAAATCCAGAGACACTCATATGTGTATAAGAAAGAGCTTTATATAAAAGACTCATTGTTTATGGAGAACACATCCCTGCCCAGTCCAGATCAACTGCATAAGTCTGATATTAGTACATATGTCTGATACTAGACCAGATATTCCTTGTTAGACTCATTCAGCACATGCAATGATGTTAAAGCAGTAAGATCACAGGCCAGTGGGTAGAAAGTCCTGTGGATCCACTGGCATTGTAAGCATCTCAGTGCTGGCAGGGGTCTCTACTGGTCTCCTCCTGTTCTCTGAGTGTCTCAACAGCAGGAAAGGGAAGACCGAGAGTGGGTCTGGCCTCCAGTGAGCTATTTATCTCCATGGTGCCCCCAAATGAGGTCATCAAGCTGCGATCTGATTGACAGGCTAGATTCTACCCCTTCGCTCAAGTTGACAGGAGACTATGTAACTGCCACAAATGTGGAATGTGCAAAGTATGAATTAATGAAAATTGGAAGTGTTCACTATTTTAAGATTCTATGGGCAAAATATCAAATGATGTAGGATGCATCAAGAGAAGATGGAAAGAATACACAATCACTGTACTAAAATGAACTAGTCCATAGTCCACCATTTCAGGAGGTAACATATGATCAAGAAGCAAATGTGGTGAAGAAAGCTGATGGTGCC
>NW_022111373.1:64269795-64293726 GCF_000313985.2 Echinops telfairi
AGTTGAAATACCCATTGAAATGTTTCAGGAAACTGAAGCATGCACTCATGTCTACCAGGAAATTTGGAAGACAGATGCCTGGCTAGCTGGCTGGAAGAAATCATTATTTCCAAATCCAAAGAAAGGTGAACCAAAAGAGTCCTCAAATATAGAATGATATAATTGATAAACAGACCAGTTGTGTAGGGTAAACCTGATGCACAAGACATCTTTAGAGTATTGAAGAGCAAAGATATTACTTTGAAGATGAAGGTATGCCTGACCCAAGCCATGGTATTCTCCATTGCCTCATATGCATGTTGAACATTGAATCAGGAATAACAGAGAAGAAGGGATGCATTTGAATTGTAGTGCTGGAGAAGAATATTGAAAGTACCATGCACTGCTAAAAGGACAAAGTAATCTGTGTTAGAAGAAGTAAGGCCAGCATGCCCCTTAGAGGCAAGAAAGGCAAGACATCTTACACAATTTGAACATATTGTGAAGAGAGATTAGTTCCTTGGGAAAGCATCATTTTTGGTATAGTGGAAGGACAGCATAAAAAGAAGGTCCTCAAGGAGATGGACTGATATGTGGATGTATCAATGGGCTCAGGGATAAGAACAATTGGTTTTATGATGCAGCATGGTACAGTTTTTCAGTTTGTTATGCTATATGTTTGAGCAATAACAACTGATAAAGATCAAGGAGTACAGCCTTCATTTTGAATTACATGACAATGTAAAACAAACCAAAACAAAAAATCTATCAACTAGACTAATAGAAAACTTATGATAAATAGAGAAATTATTTAAATTGTCAGGGATTTTATTTTACTTAGGTATACCATCAACTCCCGTGGAAGTAGAAATCAAGAAATTATATGATAGATTTCATTGGCCATGCCTGTTGCAAAGGCCTCTGTAAAAGTACTAAAAGGAAAAAAGTCACTTTGAAGACTGGGATCTGTCTTATCCAAGCCATGGTATTTCCTATAGCCATATATGCATGTGAATGCTGGATAATGAACAAGAAACACTGGAGAACAATTCAGGAATTTAAATAATGTGTGTTTGGGAAGAATTGATTATACCATGTACTTCCAAATGAAACAGAAAATTTGTCTTGAAGAGTATAACCAGAATGCTATTTAGAAGCAAGGATGTCAGCAATTCATTTTTTATATTTTTGACATGTTATCAGTAAAGAAAACCTTCAGTGAGATGAATTGACACCATGACTACAATGGCTTAAACAAATTGTGACGGTGCACAATTTCAACTAACAACAGATAATCCTAAACCAGGGTTTAGGGAGACCTTATGTGTTATGTTATTGTTAGGTGGCATTTATTTGGTTCCAACCCAGAGGAAACCTAAGCACAATGGAGTGAAACACTTCCTGTTCTTGTGCCATACTTACAATTGTTCCTGTGCTTGAAGCCCTGGTTGCAGCTACTGCGTCAGCTCATCCCATTGAACATCTTTTAATTTTTGCTCTGATTTACCAAGCATGATGTCCTTCTCCAGGGAATGATCTTTCCTGACACTGTGTCCAAATATGTAAGATGAAGTCTTGTTACCCTTGCTTCCAAGAAGCACTTCCTTCTTTCAAAATATATTTATGAGCCCTTTTGGCAGTTCCTGCAGTCCACAATTCAAATGCATTAATTTTTCTTTGGTCTTTCTTAGTCAATGTCCTTGCTGAATGCTTATGAGATAATTGAAAGTACTTAAACTTGCATCCAAAGGAAGTAACTTGACTGTTTTTCAACACTCCAAATAGGTCTGGTCCAACAGATTTGTCCAGTGAAACTTGTCTTTTGACATGTTAATTAACTGCTTCCAGGGACATTAGTTGTGATTCCGAGCAAGAAGAAATACTTGGCAACATCATTATTTTCTCCATTTATCATGATGTTAACTATTTGTCTAGTTTTGAGGATTTTGATCTTCTTTACATTGAGTTGTAAACCGTACAAAAAGCTGCAATTCTTGATCTTCAAGAGCAAGTCTTTCAAGTCCTTATTTCTTTCAGCAAGTGACTTTGTGTTATCTGCATATCACAGATTGTTAATAAGCCTCCTCCAATCCTATACCATAGCCTTCTTCGTATAAGCCAGTCTCTGAGATAATTTGCTTAGCATGCAGATTTAATAAGCTTGGAAGGAGGATACAACCTTGATGCATACTTTCCTGATTTTAAACCATGCAGAATTCCTTTGTTCTGTTCACACAACTTCATCTTGATTCATGTTCAAATTCCATATGAACACAGTAAAATGTTCTGGAATTCCCATTCTTCTTAAGGTTTGTTATGAACCATAGAGTTGAATATGTTGGCATAGTCCATGATACACAAGTAAACCTCTTTTTGGTATTCTGGGCATTGAACCAAGATTCATTCTACAGAAATTATGTCTTTTGTTCCATATCCTCTTCTGCAACTGGTAGTAAAAAAATCTACAGCCAAATATCACTTGTATGCGACATTAATGATGCTGTTCTATATTTTGAGCATTTGATTGGGTCACTTTACTTTGGAATCAGTACAAATGTAGATCTTTTTCAGTCATTGGCCAATTTGCTGCCTTTCAAATTTCCTGGCAGACTGTTAAGTGCTTCCAGTTCTTCATTAGCTTACTGAAACATTGCTATGGGTATTCCATTAATTCCTGGCGTCTTCTTGCTGCTAATTCTTTCAATTCGGTTTGTACTTCTTCCTTCAATACTATTGGTTCTTGTCCATATGCTACCTCTTGAAATAGTGGAATATCTACTGCTTCTTTTTGGTTCATGGACTCTGTGTATTATTTCCATATGTTGAGTTATGCAGTGGAATAGCCCCATTGGACTTTCTTGCCTATAATATTTAGCCAAACATCCTTAGACTTTTATTTCCATGGAGCGCCTCAGCAGATTTTTACAAAACAAAACTACGGCTAGCAGTCTATGGAAACCAGTGACCCACACTCCCTTTAACCTTGAAATCAGCCGTTGGAGTAGTATTTACTCTTTAGATACAAGAAAACATTACAAGGAAGCCCTCCCACCTCCATTGCAGCCCCAGCTGGTTCTTTTAGAATATATTACTTCAAAATCAAATTTATTTTAAAATCATCTTATTTTTAGATTTAGTTTAATTCACTCTTTAAAAGGGTTGTCTAACTTGCCTGATTGAATAGAGAATATATTATTTCAATGTAATCTGTGTTGTTTCTACTTCAATACTTTCCATGTGTTTAACCAATGATCTAGAACAGTCTGGAAGAAATAATGAAATAATAATATAGAAACAAGAAAATTATATATATCCATTTCTAGTGGGAAGGAAATGGAAATAAAAAGTTAGGGAATTATCTAGGCAAGTTATAGCTAACAGATATTCATACATTTAAAGCAATAGTTTTCCCTACGCATTATACATAATAAAAGTGACAGGAAAATACATTTTAATTGTGGTCTCTCTCATTATTTCTTTTCTTTTTTTTAACAGTTTTGTTAGTTTTTTTAAACATATCATACAATTCAGTAGTTCAATCGGATCAAGTAGAGTTGTACAGTCATTACCACAGTCAATTTTTGAATATTTTCTTTGTTCTTGTCCTCCTTGTTATTAATACCCCATTTCCCCCAACTTTCCCTGCCACACCCCAAGAAACCATTAACACAGTTACTGATTCTATAGAATCACTCATGTGGAATTTCATATTTGGAAAAAACACACAAAAACAGAAAGTAAAGACACACAAAAATCTAATAACAATAACAAAAATAGAGAAAAGCAGCTGAAAAGAAAGAAAATATTAAAAATAGAACAACGCTAAAATGGGTCTGAAGGAAGATTAAATGAGAAGATGTTTAATTTTAGCCTAACTATATCTGCCATAATCCACTTTCCAATGCAGAGACTATTCACGTCTCTGGCCTATGCTCAAAGGTGATTCACTAGAGACTTAATGCATATGTATTTCCCCTCCTCTTTTCTCTTTAAAACCATTTTATCAACTTAATCCAGACATCATACCACACTGTAGTTCAATCATAGTAAGTGGTGTTTTACAATCGCTACCACTCTCAGTTTCAAACCATTTTCTTATTTCTTGTGCTCTTCTTGTCCATCCACCTACCCAGCCATACTCCCTAGGATCCTTATTGTAGTTATAATCTATATAGATTTTCCTATCCTAAGTTTCATATCCCCCAACCAAAAAAAAGGAAAATTGTGTTTCAGAGAGCTAAGAAAGCTACAATCAATGACAAACTTTGAACCCCAGTCGGGTGGGAAAAAACCCGAAAATATTAAAAACCAGATCAAGGACAAAATATATTCAAAGGGAATAAAATGGCAATGTTTTAACCATCCAAGTCAATTTATCACTTTAAACATCTATAGTCTTCTCTACAATATTCTCATGTGATGTTATTCTCATCCCTTACTTATGGCTAGATGTGATTTCCCCCTCACCATTAAGTTTCCTATAGCCTAATTTAAGATACACTAAATATTTTTAAATAACATGGCAATAAGCAAAAACGAATTCATATCAAAGCATTACACAATGATAAAGAGGATGCAAAATAGATAAGTAAAGTTACTATTAGAACTGGAAAAAGAGCAAAGACATCTTTACTGTTTGGATAATAATCAAGGTAGTTGTTTTCAACTTTGGGATTTATCTGAATCAACATTGCCTTCCTAAAAAGTGTTTGAAGATGCTTCCTGAACATTTGCCTTTTGAACAAATTTCCATATGCTTCTGACTATACTAGTTAGGTAAAAGCACTTTAAGGAAGTGTATCTGTTTAGAGAAAATGATTTTTCCCTCATTCTGTAAATTTTACATGTTCTAGCTAACTCCAAACAGTTTGTTGAAGTGAATTTCTTATCTAAACATAGAAAAGAGGCACACTGTACTCTACTGGATGAGCTAGTATTGCCTCACAGGAAAAGCTTTACTATGTACTTTGAAAAATCAACCACTGAAAGCTCTATGTAGAACATTTCTATTCTGACACATATGGGTGATCATGAGTAGTAATTGACTGGATAGAAACCAGTTATTAAGTGCAATTTCCTACAAATAGCCATTGTAAGAATGTTATGAAATTTTTGAACTTGCTCTTTTCCTATAATTTTATTTGTAGGTGTAGGAGTGACTCTATTTACAACTCTTTCAATGCTCAAGGGGCCCTGAGAACCTATAATATCATATCATTTTTACACCAAATAATAACTTGCTATAGGGTTTACTTCCCCAAACTCAAAAGTTTAATCCATTTAAGGTTGAAAAAAAATCTAAGTCTTTTAAATAAGTTGTGTTTGTAAAGTACCATAAAAGATTTCTACACATAGTCATAAATTTTCTTATAAATAAATGATATCCCATAAAAATTGTAGAGTTTAAGGGAAAAACCATAGTGTAAATTGGTTTGTGAACATAGGACAGTACTATATTATTTATTATTTTTTAACTTTCAAAATAATTTTCACACACTATTTTAAAAAAATCATTTTATTAGGGGCTCATACAACTATTATCACAATCCATACATATATCAATTGTGTCAAGCACATTTGTACATATGTTGCCATCATCATTCTCCAAACATTTGCTTTCTACTTGAGCCCTTGGTATCAGCTCTTCATTTTGTCCCCTCCTTCCCTGCTCCCCCATGAACCCTTGATAATTTATAAATTATTATTATTTCATCATATCTTACACCATCTGACATCTCCCCTCACCTACTTCTCCACTGTCCATCCCCCAGGAAGGAAGTTATATGTAGACCTTGTAATCTATTCCCCTTTCTCCCTCACCTTCCTTCCACCCTTCTGATATCAACACTCTCACCACTGGTCCTGAGGGGTTCATCTGTTCTGGATTCCCTGTGTTTCCAGTTCCTTTCTGTGCCAGTGTAAATCCTCCGGTCCAGCCAGATATGTAAAGTAGAATTGGGATCATGATAGTGTGGGGAGGAAGCATTCAAGAACTGGAGGAAAGTTATATATTTCATCATTGCTACACTGCACCCTGACTGACTCATCTCTTCCCTGTAGTCCTTCTACAAGGGGATGTCCAATTTCCCACAGATGGGCCCTGGTTCCCCACTCTGCACTTCCCCTCATTCACAATGCTATGATTTTTTTTTTTTTTTTGTCTTTGATGTCTGATACCTGATCCCTTCTATGCCTTGTGATCTCACAGGCTGGTGTGCTTCTTCCATGTGGGTTTGTTGTTTCTCAGTTAGATGGCCCCTTGTTTATCTTCCAGCCTATAGGACCCCGGATTCTATATCTTTTGGCAGCCGAGTGGGAGCCATCAGCTTTCTTCACCGCATTTGCTTATGCACACGCTTTGTCTTCAATGGTTGTGTTGGGGTAGGCTGGTGTGCTTCTTCCATGTGGGCTTTGTTGCTTCTTAGCCAGATAGCCGCTGGTTTATCTTCAAACGTTTATGACCCCAGACACTATATCTTTTGATAGCCGGGCACCATCAGCTTTCTTCACCGCTTTTGCTTATGCATCCATTTTGTCTTCAGCGATTGAGTTAGAACAGGCTGGTGTGCTGCATATACTTTTAAAGAAAATAAATCTTTCCTAGGGCAGTTTTAGATGTACAGAACAGTCAGAGTAGTTTAATTTCCATACACTCTTCATTCAGATTCCCTTTCTTTAACATCTTCATGAAGATAACATATATTTTATGCTTACTGAACCAATATAGATTTTTTAAAAAACTGAAGGTCATAGTTTAGTCAATGTTCCTTTTCTGATCAAGGATTCCACATAGCATATGATTTCATATCTTCCTATGCTTCACTTAACTGTGAATATGATATTTATTTTCCTTCTTTTTTATTTTTTGATCACTGTGGAATTTTTTAATATTAAGGACAAGGTATATCGCATACTTTTTATGCTGAAAAAATTACCAGAGAAGCTGGATTATGTGAAGACAAGTGCTACATCAGGATCGGAGGAAGTCTTAACAAATTATGATATGTAAATGATGCAACCTTGCTTGCTGAAAGTGAGGAGGAACTGAAGCACTTGCTGGTAAACTTCAAGGATTGTAGCCTTCAGTATGGATTACAGCTCATGTAGGCAAAACCAAAATCTTCATAACTACACCAATAGGTAATATCAAGATAAATGGACAAAAATTTGACGTTGTCAAGGCTTTTATCTTGCTTTGATCCACAATCAATGTTTTTGGAAACAGTGGTCAAGAGGTAAAAAATGATGTATTGCATTAGGTAAATCTTCTGTACAAAACCTTTTTAGAAAAGCAAGGTTGTTACGTTAAGTACAAACATGTGCCTGAACCAAGACATGGCATTATTTATAGCATCATATACATGTGAAAGTCGGACTTGAATAAGGAAGACCACAGAAGAATTGATGCAGCTGAATTGCGGTGCTGGAGAAGAATGTTGAAATTACCATGGACTGCTAAAAGGACAAATAGATCTGTATTCGAAGTAAGGCCAAAATTCTCCTTAGTGACAGTAATGCTAAGACTTCGTCCTACATACTTTAGACATATTGTCCTGAGATACTAGTCCTTGGAGAAGGACATCATGTTGGGTAAAGTAGACAGGTGGTGAAAAGAGGAAGGCCTCAACAAGATAGATTGACACAATGGCGACGTGAATAGAGTCAGTCATAAGAATAATTGTGAGGATGGCACAAGCCCGGGCATTGTTTCATCCTGTTGTGCATAGGGTCACTACGTTCCAGAACTGACTCAATGGCCTCTAACAGCAGCATTTTGCACAGTGTGGAACAATTGTCATTTCAATGTTTCTCACAAAAGTATAGTGCTAGTATGGATTAAAGGCAGAAAGATCACAAAGTGAACTGTCATTTTCACATTTTTTATATTAAAGGTGATTCAATGATGTATCATTATTATTAACCTTGAGTACCTGGTTGTGTGGTGTTTGTCAGTATTTTGTATTGAAGTATTACTCTCTTCTTTACAACTATCCTATTTTAATGACATTTTTTATGTACAATTCATGCATAAGCAATAAGGAGTTACAAGGCTCCTCTTTAAGAATAGAGTATCTACATAAACTATTTTTAATTCTTAATGAGAGATTTACATATTTCCTTCTTTTTTATTTCATTGAGGGCCTTCCACTTTTTTTTTTTTTGCCACCTCTCTACTTTACCATGCCTGATGTTCTTCTTCAGGGACTGGTCTCTCCTGACAGCATGTCCAAAGTGTATAAGATGAAGTCTTACCATCCTCGGCTAATAAAAATATTCTGGCTGTACTTTCTCCAAGACAGAAGCATTTTTAGCAATCCATGGTTCTTTTGATATTCTTCACCAGTACCACTAGTCAAATATGTTGATTCTCCTTTGATCTTCCTTAGTCAATGTCGAACATTCACAAGTATGTGAGGTGATTGAAAATACCATGGCTTTGGTCAAGCACACCTTAATCCACAAAATAACATCCTGTGATTTATTAATTAATAATAATGTGTTTATATTTGTCAGAAATCAAACATACTTATCTTTTATACTGGCTTATAATTAAGTATGATACCATTTGTTGTGGAGTCCTGTTGGAATAATGGATAACAAGCCAGTTAACCCCAAATTCAGCAGCTTGGAATTATCAGCTGCCCTGAAGTAGAAAAATGAAACTTACTACTCCCATAAAGAGTTACAATCTGGATAACACACAGGGGCAGTTCTATTCTGTCCTATAGGGTGCCTATGAGACAGAAGCAACTTTATGACAATGAGGTTTAAGGTGCCATTTGTTGTATTGAATTGGTTTTTCTATTTATTTTATTGTGGTAAATATATAAAAACTCAAAACCAAACTCACGCTCATCAATCACAATCTTCACATGTACATGGAACAATTCATGAGTTATTATAGATATGTTTACAGTAATTATTATTACTATTAATTTGTTGAAATTGTTCCACCTTTGAGTGTTGAATGCTCTTTTATATGATTGTGCTAGTTAACATTTATTGTGCCAACCTGACCAATAAACACATGTGGGGTTAATTGAAGGGCAGTTTGATTGAAGGGCAAAAAGATAAATGGATTGGTGAGCCTTGCCCTTTTAGTTCTCTTGTCTCTTGCTCTCTGATAGTTGGACCATTGTGCGGCTGCCTTAGCTAGTTCTCTGCCTCAGCTGGCAAGGTTTACTTCCTGTGAGACATCCCTGAGGAGAAGCCACATGGACCTACCCTAATGCAGCCCTGGGTGCTGAAGAAGCCGTGTGGAGACCCCTGCCACTGCTGAGATGCTTACACCACCACTGGATTCAAAGACTTTCTAGCCTCTGGCTTGTGATCCTCCTACATTCAGTGTCATTGTGTGTATTTTGTGAGTTTGAGGAGGACTTTGTAGATCACTGTTGGACATATGGGTTAAGTCAGACTTATTGGCTTGGACTGGACGGTGTTAGGATGCTTTCCGAATGTACACTTACCCTTTATATCAAATTCCTTCTTACATATATGAGTTTCTGTGGATTTTTTCCCCTAATTTATCCAGACTACCACAATGATGCTCTGTTATTTTGACATATACCTATCATTAATGTGTTAGGCTGGGTTGACAAGAGAAACAAATTCAGTGACACTCATATATGTGTAAGAAAGAGTTTTATATCAAGAAGTAATTATGCATCAATTAAACATCACAGCCCCATCCAACTCAAGTCCATAAGTTTGATACTAGTCCATAAATCCCTCTTCAAACTCATACAGTAATATGCAACGATGCAGAATGCAGGAATATCACAGGCTAGTGCTTGCAAAGTCTTGCAGATCCAATGGCAGTGGATGTATCTCCAAGGATGTGAACGGTCTCAGAGTCTCTCCACAGGAAGGTGAAGGCAGAGAGAAAGGGGGAGGTTTCCAGGGCCTTATGAGAAAGCCTTGCCCACAAGTCACCATCAGGCTGTGACCTGGTTAACAGGCTAGACTCCACCCCTAATATCTTATATATCAAGTTGACATGATATTATAAAGCTATTTGTTTCATTTTTACTTTCAGCAGTATATTATTTTCTGGTCCCAAAATATGCTTCATAATCATTTTTTTGGTTATTTTTGTTTTTGAGGACTATTTTTTTCATATCAGAATAGAGCAGCTGTGACTCAAAGTACCTCTGGCTCACTTGATTTTTAAAGTCTTACTGAGCTATAATATATATGAGCTATAACATATCATAGAATTCAATTGTCTAATCATATTGAAAAGTGCGTGTAATCTTCACTACAATCAATTTTGGAACATTTTTTTGCTGTTTACTCCTAGATTTTCCTCTCCTAAACTCCGCTTCTATGCTTCTAGATAATTATTAATCCAGTTGCTGTCTTAATTATTCCATGCATATTCACCTCTCTATATAGAGAAACATACAAAATGAAGACAAAAAGCAAAAAAACTAAAAAACAAAACCAATCTTGGCTGTACCTCTTACTGTGACATCATCACAGTAATAAAGAAAAACAAACAAACAAACAAAGAACAATTGCAAACATCCCTCAGTAATCCAAATACGTAGTATACCAGGCATCAATCAGGGAAAATTGGAAGTCATTAAAATTGAATAAGACATAAAAAGTTCAATATTTTTTGCCTTACCAAGCTAAAATGGACTGGTTTTGGCCATTTGAAATAGAAAAATCTGAATTCTCAATGTTTATTCTTTGAATATAGATATTTTTCATACTAAATTTAGATTTTTTATTTTTTTGTGCAACGAGAAATTCAGGTGTAATCATGTTGCATTCTTTGTCAAAAAGAACATTGCAAGATCTATCTTAAAATACAATTCTGTCTGTGATAGGATAATATCTATATGCCTATGAATAATACCATTTAATACAACTATTATTCAAAGTTATTCATCAAACACCAAAATCAATAATGAAGAAATCAAAGATTTCTATGAATTTCTTTGATCTAAAATTGATCAAATGTTCAATAAAGATCCATTGATAAGTCTTGTGAAGTTGGAAATATATAAAAAGAACCAATAATTGGAAAATATGTCCTTGGTGATAGAAATGAAACAGGATATCACATGATAGAATTTATCAATATGAGTGACTTCTTCATTGCAGATATTTTTTTTCTATAACATCAATGGTGACTGTATATGTGAATATTGCCAGATGATATACACAGAAATCTAAGTGACTACCTAAGTGTATATATATGTCAGAGAAACTCAGGCTTTTTTATCTAAACAAGGTCAAGTGTCAAGTGTGGAACAGATGATCAACTGCTCATATGCAAGTTGGATTCTAATGTAGAACCAAAATAACCTTGAGTATATTCCATCTAAATAGCCCACCTGACTTAAATACCATATTAATTTTTTTTTCATAAATTGAACATTAATGACAAAACACCAGATGCATTATGGGATGACATCAATAATATCATACATGAAGGTTAGAAAAGAAAGACGTAAGTGGATTGGAAGAGACTCTGAAACTTGTTCTTGAATGTAGAGTAGCCAAATCCAATGAAATAAATAATAAAATAAAAGAGCACAACAGAAAATTATGAAGAGAAGCTCATAAAAACAAAGTTAAGACATTATAATTAAATGCACAAAGATCTATAGTAAGGATAAAAGGGGGAGGGGGGAGAACATACTCATCATAATTCAAACACAAAGAATTGAAAGAAATACTAACCTCATTTTGGGTTTATATATATATTTGTGTTTTTATTCTTTGTGTGTTTTGTTTATTTTCATGATGGGATTTTGCTCCAACCCGCATGAACAGAAGTGTAATCACCTTCTCTGAGATGGACTTGTCTCTGTCTTACCTTAATTTTATTGTATAATGTCTCATTCTGGTAGGAGTGATTAGTGATTTGGAGTGACTTTGGCACAATGTTGTATGGCAGCAACTGAATGCTCTTCTCTCGCTCCCCTGCATCTTGAGTAACTGGCCCTAGCTGAGGTGAGGTATCCCTTGACAGAGTGCTTCTTTTCTTTACATATCTTATAATTTGTAAGAATCTTATAGGATTAAACCAAATACTTAAAATCGCACAGATATATTTGCTTATTCCTTATGTCAAAAATTTAGAAGATCTAAGGATATATCAATTATTTAGAAGAAACAAAATTATCACAAAGTTTTTAATTGTTTCTAGAAGATAAACTCAAATCCCAGATTGACAGCAGTAAGTAGAAGCTTTTGTGCTTTCTTTTGTTTCCAAGGGGTTGGGTGGCAGCTTTTATGACCTTACATAAGGATGTAGAATGGAACATAATTTTATAAATGAACATTAGTTCATGAAGGAATTTCATTTAAAATCCAAATGATGTCAGTAATGTTGCTGTATTATTGAGTTCTTTTGTCCTTTATTATAATCATTAGCCACTTTACATTTTAATTGCATTACATGAAATGTTAATAAGAAGTGATTCAGAAGAAATTGTGACCTTTGAGACCTTGGCTATTTAGAGCATTTGCTATTGATTCTCAGAGCTAATCTGTACAAAGGATAATCCATCAGCTATGATAGGCAAATTTGAAGATGTGAAGTGTGAGTTTAAATGCTGTTCTATGACTGCCAACTAAATGTATATTGAGTGGAGGAATTACACATTACTTCCTTTCAATTCTTTTATATCTAAATGACCATTGCCCATGCTGCTAATCGCAAGGTTTACCAGTCATTCTTCAGAAGAAAGAGGAAGTCATCTGCTTTCGTAAAGAGTTATAGCCTCAGAAACACTATATAAGGTCAGTGTGACTCAGAATCAACTCCATGTCGGTTGGTTTATGAGTATGAATGGATTCAATAGTTGCGGGAATATATGTTTTACTGACTTGATTTTCAATCATCATACAGATGCATACAATATATTTTAAAATATGTATATGTTTATCATTTATTTTAGTATTAAAGTTATATGCACAACCAGAAAAGATATTGAAAACAATTTAGTATAAACACCTTTCAGATGGTAGAAGATAGATGACTGATTTTACCCACTTGGTGCACTCATTAGTATTTTCCACTCAACTAACGATAGAAATGCCTATTTGAATACATACATATTTCCATGTTCTGTGCTTCCCTAGGAACTCTGGTGGTATAGTGGTCATCCATTGAGCTATGATTTGCAAGATCAACAGTTTGAAACAATCAACCACGCCTCAGGAGAAAGAAGCAGCTTTCTACTCCCATAAAGAGTCATGGACTTGCAAAGACACAGGGACAGTTCCACCCTGTCCGACAGGGTCAGCATCGACTCCGTCTCCAAGGGCTGTTTACATCATATGACATGTCCCCATATGATGTAAACAGCCCTTGGAGACGGAACTAAGGAGATAAAACCCCAAACCTCACTGCCACGGAGTCATCTATCTTCTACCAGTTTTATTGCTAAGATAATTTTTTTAAGGGGATAGAGCGAAGGCAGTCCCCCACTACCACAAATTATGCAGTTGAGTTTCCTACATTTGGGGAAATTGCAGGGGTCAGCACACCTGCAGTGCAATGGGTGAGCCTCGCCCTGGGAAAACCACATTCGTGATCCTGGTGTCTCCCCTGCCAGGTAAGTATACTGCTAAGATAATTCAGAAACAAGATAGTTTGAAATGTCTCTTTGTTGTTGTTCTTTTCCTAATGAAGTGCCAGCTCTCTATTTCCTTCACATCATGAGGTCTCTAGTGGAGGAGAGGTTCCTTCCTCACTGCTCCTAACACACACGTTAAGAGTGAGATCTATTCTCTATGCTCTGATGAAAATCAACGACTTTCTTGGCTCACCCAAGCATTTATTTTTTAATGACATTGCCATTGATACAATACTGCAAGAGTCTACTTTTGAGTTACGCCCTTTATCTGAAGATAGTTTCAGTTTGTGGCCACTTTGTGATCTGCACTTACTTATGTCCATTTTGACATTTTTCATAGGCCAAGTAGCTCACTTTCTCATGTTTGCACCTGACAACCATTTGTCTTCTGCTGTCATTTTTTAGCCACTGATGTCAATGTTAACATTGCTACAAATAGACATTGCCTCAAGAAAAGACACAAATCATTTCTGGTTAAAAGGAGACAATGTCTTTGCTGAAACTGCCTCTGCATCGCTTGTCTGTGGGAACTGCTGACGAATTCTTTTCCATTTATACCCCTGGGAAAATAACTCTTCTACATCCTGAATGCCCTTTGAAGTCACTAGTAAACACAAATAGTGTGCCAAAGGAAAGTACATTCTAATCTTTTATAATGTACTTAACAGTATAATCTGATACAGCACTGTAAAAAGATTTCATAGGAAGGTGACTGGTTTGAAAAAAAATTATATTCCAGAATATTGAGAAATGCTGACTGGGGAATAGATTAAATATCTCTTCACTGCACTTTTTTTTTACAGTAACATTTTTATCATTATTAGTATCATGGTTGTAAACTTTTAAAAGCTGGATTTTCTTTTCATTTATATCTCATTATAGATGGGTGAAATGTCTTTTATGTATATAGTTTATAGATAATATTTGTTCTGCAGAAATTATAATTTCCATTTGCTTTTAAAAAATAAAATCATTTTGAAGCTTTTGCTTTCTACTTCCGATTTATTAGTTATCCTGATACATAGAAAAGTATCCTTTTAGAAGTTTAGACACTTGTGGTACCCAATTCTAGTAACTCATAGCAAGTAGGAATTGACTCAATGACAGTGAGTTTACATATTTTTGGAAATGGGGATTGATGAGTGTATGTATAAACACAAGAAGACTTCAATGAAAATGTCAAACATCTGTTAATTTTCATAGGCAGCATATTTTACTATTTAAATATTCATGACATTTCCAACAGGGGTTTGGATATATAACTATGGAACATTCTAGGTAGTCCTTCCTCTAGGACAAAATTGCATTATAGAATATGAATCCTTTTATTATATTTATGATATCAAACAATAGCTCTCTTGCAGGTATTTTACATTTTTGCCCAGTTAATCTGCTAACTGCACACTTCCTATGTGATATATGCCAATGTTTATATTCAAACTACACGTGTAAAGGATATCAGAAAGTTTGTGATAAAAAATTATTTTACTTCCTATTCCATTTCCTGATGAAGTTTTAGGGAGCCTTGGTGGTGTAGCTGGCTACACATTGGGCTGCCTACCAATATGTCAGTGGCTCTATCCTGCCAGCCGCTCTTTGGAGCAAGGGGTGGCTATCTACTCCCTTGAAGACAACAGTTCCAAAAACCCAAAGGGGCAGATCTCTGTATATAGGGTCACTATTAGCGAGGGTCACCTTGAGAATTTGTAACTCTGGAGTATTTTAATCATGAACGTATTTTTAAATAAATTACAAGTTAAATTTTATTTATATGAGAAACTCTCCTCCCAAACAGCAAATGAGTATCGTGTAATAAACTTAATCTTGTTTGATAAAGCAAATTATCTGAGGCTTACTTAGAAATCCTATTTGCTTTTCAAAAATTCCAATATTTACTTAAATGTAAATTGATTTGTCACAGTATGGTACATTATCGTCTGAAAGAGTCTCTTACTTCAAAGTATTTAGATTTTAAACAAAATCACTACTAACTGGTTTGCTAGACCCAAATTCAGTAAGGAAAAAAATTCTGCCAAGTACCACCTCTTCGTAATTTTTTATTTCAGACATAGTACTATTGAATAAAGAAGAACAAATTAACAGCAGGCACTAGAAACAAGGGTATATTGAGATGAGTATTGACACTCATGTTTCCATTAATAAGGCAACTAAAGCTTAGGTCATCTGAAAACTAGGAAATAATAGTAGAAGATTCTAATACATGGCTGAATTAATCCAAGGAATCATAAGTAGTCCTCGGTCATTAGTAAATGCTAGGAACCAGTAAAAATAATACTGTTTGTTACTATTGAACTTATTTTGAGTCAAGTTGACCAATGTGTGAGGAGAACAACTGATCCACAGAAGTTTCAAGGTTATGACCTAATGGAAGTAGATCACGAAGCCTTTCTTCTGAGTTGCCTCTCCATGGTTCTAACCTTGAACTTTCAGCTAGTAGTCAATCACTTAACCCTATGTGACACAGAGACTCCTAGGGAAAGTTAAGGAAATGCATTAAAAATTGAAACATCTCAAAGGTAATAAAATCCCAAAGGTTTGTGTGTGTGTGTATACATACATATCTATCACCTATCTATCTCTATCTATCTATCTATCTATCTATCTATCTATCTATCTATCTATCTATCTATCTATCTATCTATCTATCTAGAGAACGCTCTGGTAGCATAATGGATTATGCATTGGGTAGGTAACCACAAACTAACCAGATACTCTGCTGAAAAAAGATGAAATTTTTTACTCCCAAAAAATTTTAAGTCTCAAAAATAAACAAGGGAAATCCTACTCTCTTTTAGGGTTGCTATGAATCAGAATCAGCTCAATAGTAATGGGTTTGAGTTATATATATGTATATGAAGTGAAATAACTAATTTTGTGAAATTATCCATAAAATTATGAAACTTTAAACATGTATTAGAAAATAAATAATTACCCAAGAACACTGAAAATGTTTATAATTGATGAGCTGTTTAAACCAACAAATTAAGAGAAAAATTAGAAGTTAATAAAGCTTAATATAAACGGTGAAAAATAAACCCCACAATGGAAAAAATCTCAAAAACAAAAAAAATAGGTAACCAAAATCTAAACCAGACAAGTAATCTGACTTGTGTAATAAATGAAAGAAGCTCTCAGTGAGCTTGGAGAACGAGAATGAGTAAGTGGTAAGCTGACAATTGGAAGTAAAAACATATTACTAAATAAAAGGTTACTTCAAAGAAAGAATACCAGTGATCAACTTTACACTAGTGAATGTTAAAAATTAGAAAGGGAAAATTACTAATATCAATTGCAAAAAACAACCTAGTCAATTTTGACTCTTGACAACCAAACATATAAAAAAGAAAGAGAACAGAAAACTATATAACTATTAAAGAAATTTAAACAAAGGATTAAGAGAATGTCAGTACATTCTTAAGAAGAGATCATTTCACTATTAATCAATTTTTTTTCATAGGATAGAAAAATGATTAAACTATTTGCCCACTGTCTTTTATCAATACTTACTAAGCTCTAAGCTTTACACCAGGACTAAACAAATCTAACTACACAAATCAAATCTAATTTGGGAAAGATCATCTGACTCATAAAGGTAAGAGAAAATATCCATGCTAATGTACACTGGTAGAAATTTTTAAAAATCTGCTTTATACATAAGAAACAATACAATAAGACCAAATGAGTTTAGTCCTAAAATATAAACATTATTAGAAAATATTCAACACATTAACAGAAAAATAAATTTACAATATACATTGTATTTATATATGAGCATGTTGAATAACACAAAAATTGTCCTCCATTCATACTCACATCTAGAATTTGATATGCAATGTTATATAAAATTATTGTTGATTATATATTAGCAAACGTTAATAGATTTGGGGCTTGCATTTAATCCTAGTTCTAATCTAAGAATAATTAGTTCACAAAATAGGGCTCTGCTTGATATTTGACCTTGTGAAGGAAACACAGAAGTTATGGGGACTATAGGGAAATGTGATGCAGAAATTAAATGGTACCTGGCTGTCAGATAGAATAGCATATAAGGTCTTACAAACTTGTTTCCAAACAATCAGTCATCTAAATGAGATGTCATCCATGTCCAGAGGGAATATGCACATTGATGTCTGTTATGCAAGGATTGTAAAGTACATAATCTAAAACTGCAGGAGGGAATAGTATCAGAGTTTAAATTGTGGCATTCTGGTTTGCAAAGGCTCTGGATGACCCTAGAAGCCCATAATACATTTAAAAGATCTACACAGGTAATTAGCCCCTCTAACCAATATTGAGTGCTAGGAATAAATCACCAAGAGAGTATTGGAGAGATGACTATAGTAAATTAACATAATAAACCTAACTTGAGCAGCTAAAACCTTGTCAATTGATCCCACCCCAACCCCTGATACACTTTAAGCTTGATCTGTTTTTCAATATTTTATGTTTGGTGTGTTTATTTGCTTTTTCAAATTGTATTTTGTCTCTGATGCATTTTGTCATTGTGGATAGCCTTCTTGAAACTTTGTTATGTGTTTTTCTGTTTTTGGTATATGAAACTCAGGATGGATGACTTTATGGAGGCAGTGATAACAAGGGTTCCTGGGGGGTGGGGGGTGGTAGGAGAGATGGTGGTTAAGGGGAGGTGATATCAAGGAGTTCAAAATGATTTGTAACTGTGGTAGCGATTGTACAACACTGATTAATGTGATTGAATTATGAAATGGCAAATTGTCTGGATTGGCTTCTAATAAAATGGTTTGGAAAATATAATATATACAATAACAGAGTGAGTAAAAGGACAGAGGAGAACATAATTTAAGTAATAGCAAATTGTTTATCAGGAGATCTAATTAATAATTATAGTTTCATTTTTTTCACTCCAATTTGTGAAATCTTTGGTTTCTGCTATAACCTCTATTGGTCACAATCTTAAAAATGACAAGTTTAAATAACATGGATAATTACAATAATTAATGGACTATTTTCTTTACTGCATTGTCACAATTTCTTATGTTCAGCATTATCACTGTAGATAATAGTAAACAAGGGATTCTTGTGAACCCTCCATGTGACAGTTTCCCCTGTACTTCTTGTGCATTTGTAACATGCTTGTGTCCTTCCCTAATTCCAATAGCTTATGTATTCCCTGTGCCAAAGTTTCTTAGGTTAGTCCCAATTCCTTCATTAATGGCCCTAATAATTTGGGGTTTTACCTCAACGTCTGTGATCCACTTTGAATTTATTCTTGTGCATTGAGTCGGGTAAGGGCTTGCTGCAATTTTGTGAAGGTAGATAACCATTTTTTGCAGTACCGCTTGTTGAAGAGGTCATCTGTTTCCCATATGCCATTTTGGGGGCCATATCAAAGATTCGTTGTCTGTGTGCTGATGATATTTCATTTCTGGGATTTCAGTTCTTTTCTATTAGTCTGAATAACTGTCATTATTCCATCACCTCGCTGTTTTGACCACTGTGGCTGTATACTAGGTGCCAATGTCCAGTAAATCAAGTCCTCTGACTTTGTCCTTCTTGAGGAGTTCTTTATTAATTCTGGGCTTCTTCCCTCTCCATATGAAGTTGGTAGTCAAGTTTTCCAATTCTTTGAAGGACATTGGTATTTGTATCGGGATAGCATTCAGCTTGTATAGTGCCTTGTGCAGGACTGACATCTTAACTATATTAAGTCTTATGATCGATGAGCATAGGATAGCCTTCCATTTATGGAGGTCACGCTTGGTTTCTTGTAGTTCTGTAGTTCTCCTCATACAAATCTTTTTTGTTGTTAGTTATATCCCCAGAGATTTCACTTTGTGCTTGGCTATTTTGAAGGGTACTACCTTTTTGATATCCTTCTGTGGACTCAAGTAGTGTATATAGCAGTCGATAGACTTCTGTTTGTTGATTTTGTATCCTGCCACTTTGTCATAGTCCTCTATAATTTCTAGTACTCCTCTTTTGGAGGTTTTGGGTTTTTCCATATATAAAATCATACCATTTGCAAATAATGTAATTATTTGCAAATAATGTAATTTCACCCCTTCTTCCCAAAGACAATACCTTTAATGTCTTTCCTTTGCCTTATGTTGTTAGGTAGCACCTGCAGTGTGATTTTAAATAGGACTGGTGACAAGGGGCATCCTAGTCTGGTCTTCTTTTTCAGTGGGATTGTTTTCTTCTATTCCCTGTTGACTACCATATTGGCAGTTGGCTTTTCACATATAGCTTTTTTAGATTGAGGAATTTTCTTTCCATACCACTCTTCTTATGTGTTTTAAACAGGATTGGGTGTTAGATGTTGTTGAATGCTTTTTCTGTGCCTATTAATATTATCATGTGTTTTTTATCCATTTTTCTAATCAATGTGACAAATAATGCTGATGGACTTTCAGATGATGAACCAGCCCTGCATCTCTGGATTGGATACCACTTGGTCATGATGAATTATTCATTTTATAAACTTTTGTGTACTATTGGACAGTATTTTCTTAAGGATTTTTGCATCAATGTTCATTAGAGATATCGGTCTGTAGTTCTCAAATCTGTGGGATCCTTGCCCCGTTTAGGTATCAATATTATGATAACTTCATAGAAAGAGTTTGAGAGTTGGCCATCTTTTTCTATGCTCTGAAAGAGTTTGTGTAGGATTAGTGATGGATCTTCCCTAAATGCTTGGTAGAATTCTCCTGAGAAGTCATCTTCCCTGGAGGATTTTTTAGTTGGTATTTCCGTGATAACCTTGTCTATTTCCTCTATTGTGGTGAGTCTATTGAGCTGTTTGATGTCCATCTGAGATAGTCTAAGGGGCAATTGTTTTTCCAAATATTAGTCCATGTCTTCCAAGTTGTTGAATTCATTGGAGAACAGGCCTTCATAGGACTGTGCAATTAGCCCTTTAATTTTTCATCCCTCATTCTATTGGTATTTGTTCTTTATTTTGCAGTAGAGCAGCGGTTCTCAACCTGTGGGTAGCGACCCCTTTGGGGGTTGAACGACCCTTTCACAGGGGATGCCTAAGACCATCAGAAAACAGATATTTCCCATGGTCTTAGGAACCAAGACAGTGCTCCTCTATCTGTCTCCAAGTGGGTCCGTGACACACAGATATACCACATGCAAGTACCCAACATGAAGACTGTCACCCATGCTACACCATGTTTCAAGACAAAATTTCATTTATTTGTAATTAGAAAGAAATATTTCATAATATATAATTACATATTGTTTTTGTGATTGATCACTATGCTTTAATTATGTTCAATTTATAACAATGAAAATACATCCTGCATATCAGATATTTCCATGATGATTCATAACAGTAGCAAAATTATAGTTATGAAATAGGAACAAAAATAATTTTATGGTTGGGGGCACCACAACTGAGGAACTGTCTTAAAGGGTTGTGGCATTAGGAAGGTTGAGAACCACTGCAATAGAGAGTTATTCATCTTCCAATAGTTTGCCCTTAATTTCTTAATCCTCCTTTTGTTGATTTCCAGCCTTATGGAGTATGGTATGAGAGGGACATCTCAATGACCTCTATGTGTCCCAGCATGTGGTCTGTCTTTGATTATGTGCTATGTGGCTTCACAAAATGTGAATATTTATGCATTTAGATGGAGAGCTCTGAAAATGTCTATCAGGTCAATTTGCCTAATTGTAGAATTTAGTTCTGTATCTTTCTTATTAAGCTTCTTTTTCCCGTGACCTATCTTTTTCAGAGTGTTGTATTAAAATCACTTACTATGATTGTTGAGCCTGTGATTTCTTTTTTCATCTTTTGAAGCATTTGACTAACGAATTTTGTGGGTCTCTCTTTGAGTATGTAAATGTTTATTATGCTCAATGCTTCTTGGTCTCCTGATCCCTGTAGCATTATATAGTGCCCCTCCTTATCTCTTGCTATGACTTTATCAATTTTTCCAGATTAGGATTGCAACCCCTGCTTACTTTGAATTGCTGCTTGCTTGGTATATTTTTCTCCAGCCTTTGGTTATCAGCCTATTTCTGTCTGTAAGGTTGACATGTGTCTTTTCTAAGCAGCAGTTTGATGGGTTGTATTTTCTAAGTCAGTCCGGTCATCTCAGCATTTTAATGGGTGAGTTGAATCCATTAACATTCAGTTATAACATCCATCAGAGGACTTTGTGATGTCATCTCGTACTTTTTGTGTTGGGTGTTTTCCTACCTTCCTTTCTTACCAGCATTGTACGAATAAGTGTATGGTTTATTCTTGCCTTCTTTTCGCCATTGAGGCCACGTTATCTTGGGAGCTGTTGACCTCTGGGTAAAGTTGACAAATGTGGTGGTCTCTTATTTGTGTTGGGTGGGTGTTGTTGTTACTACTGTGCGTTGGCAAGGGTTTTTTGGTTTGTTTGTTTTTCAAGAGCCGGGTTTCTTTTAATGTATTCTTTGAGTTTTTCCTTGTCTGGAAAAACTCTTGCTTCAGCATAAATCTTGATAAATAGTTTGGTTGGATAGATGATTCTTAGGTTTGTATTGTTTTCTCTCAACTTTCAGGAAGATGTTACTCCACTCTCTCCTCTTTGTCATGGTGTCTGGTGATAAGCCTTAGCATATTCTTATTTGGGTACCTTTTAGGGGACTGACTCTTTTACCCTAGCTGTTCTCATGAGTTTCAACTTTTCCTCAAAGTGGCATAGTTTAATTTTTTATACGTTGGAGAATTCTTTCTTGGTTTCAATCTAACTGGTGTCCTCTCTGCTTCCTGGGTAGTTACCTGATTCTTATTCATTAAGCTGGGGGAGTTTTCCTCTAGGAATTCCCTGGATATTTTTGCCATTGAATTCTTTGTTGTGTCTTGTCCTGGTAGTCCAATTATTCTAATGTTGTTCCTCTTCACAGCATCAGACATTGTTCTCAGGTGTTCTTTTATTTCTTTGATTGTCTTGTTTGACAGCCTTTCCCATTTGTTGGAATCTGCCTGGTTATCTTCAAGATACAATTCTCAGCTTCTGCTAATCTGTTGTCAAAGCCTGTAAACTTGTTATTTGCTTTTGTCACCTAGTCCCTTAACTCTTGTATTTCCCCTTAGTGTGTGTCCTTTATCTCCTTTATTGTCTCATCCTTTTAAAAGTAATGCCTCCCTTGTGTCCTGTATGGCTCCAAACATCATTCTGAAGTTTATTTCTGTGGTAGCTCAACTTCTGTTTGTGCTATACATATCACTAGATTCAGGCCTTCCTATGACAATGCGTTTTGTTTCTCCTGTTTTTTTGTTGAGATAGTTGTGGGTAGTTACTGTTTGCATATAGTTTTGAAAAGCTGAGTGTCATTTTCCAGGGAGTCATAGAGCGCTGGGCTCTTTTCATTGGGCTGGTAAGAATGCTTTTGTGGGCTGCCTAAACCAATTGCACAGGAGAGTCATACTGCTTCTTTTCCTCACTAGGGTTTTACTCTCCTTAGATAGCTGGGATTCCCTAGTTGGAGAGTAAGTCCGGTGGGGTTTTTAGAGTACACAAGCGGGATGATTGCAGGCAGTGAGTGTATCTCTGTGTGTGGGGGTGCCGGACAGATGTGAGGGAAGCCCCGCTGCCACTGCTGGGTGTGCCAAGCAAACTGGAGAAAGCCCTTTTGTCACTGGTAAAAGTGCCAGGCTACCACAGGAAAAGTGTCTCTGCTCTGGGTGGAGGTGCTGTATGAAGGCAGGAATGGCTTCTCTTCCATGGGAGGTGGTGCCAGGCGATAGTAGGAAAAATACTGCTGGTGCTCATGGAGGTATCGGGCTGTCACAGGGAAAACCTCGTCCATGTTGGTAGAGGCAGACAAATGCTAGGAGAGCCCTGTTGCTGTGGAAGGAAGTGGAGGGAAACAGTAGGAAAAGCCCCTCTGACACAGGGCTTTGGCACTTGCGCTGAGCAACACTGAGGGCAACTGCCAGAGCCATGGGTGGGGGCATTGCATAGGCATAGAAGAGGCTGTCGCTGCTGCAGTTGGGGGCAAATTGATGGCACTGACAAAGCTGATGCTGTGCTGCATGGCTGAGGCCACCACTGCGCAGTACTGGTGCATGGGAGGCTGCCTCAGTTGCAGACAGGGGCACAGATGGCAGTGGCAGGAGTGATGACTGCTGCAGGGGTTGAGGAGTTTCCGGAAGTGGTGGAGAGACCCCTGCAACCTCAGCTAACTAAACTTAATGTAAGTGAACTTCAGCTCGACCATTGGGCCTCTGGGTGGGTGGTTTGAAAGACCTGAGCTCAGTGGTGGGATCCACTGCTACATAGGGAGAGGGGAGCCTTGGGAGGAAGGAGCTTAAAGTGGAGTGTGCCATGAGCGGACAGTGGCTCTGTGGAGTTCCAGCCATGGCTGT
>NW_022111373.1:64296135-64297111 GCF_000313985.2 Echinops telfairi
GAGTTGTAAAATGGGGAAAACAAAGTACCTAAGTGGGCTTTTGGATATAATTCTGTTATAGCACATTTTACTTGTCAACAGTAAGTTTATGGTGACCAGTTGTTTGGTCAAATACTAGACAGGATGTAATTGTGAACATATTCCCAAAGAGACAGATGAGTGATAGGTTACCAAACAATGACATTAATCTCACATATAAGTAAAATTATGCTGATGATAATTCAAAGTTAGTACATTAACAGGGGAATACCAGAATTCAAGCTAGACCAGTCAAGTACATGACATTAGTAAGCTCATTACTAAAGTCTGACATCATTAGTTGCAAACAGAGAATACTAGAAAGTTTACTTCTGTTCAATGGACTATGAAATGCCTTGCCAAATGAATAGGCATTTGACTATGTGGATCATAAAAAAACATGGATAACATTGCAAAGAATGTGAATTCCAGAACAATTAATTGTGCTCATCCAAAATGTCTACATAGGTCAGAAGGCAATTATTTAAACAGAACAAGGGATACTGTGTGATTTAAATCGGAAAACGTGTGCAGTAGCTGGTATCATTTCCCCATACTTTCACCATTCAATTTGTATGCTGAACAAATAATCCTGGGAACTGATTATATGAAGAAGAATGTGGCTTCAGAATAGGAGGATGACTCATTAACAACCTGTGGTATGCAAATGACACAGCCATGCATGCTGAAAGCCAAGAGGATTTGAAGCAAATACTGATGAAGTTTAAAACCTTCAATATGAATTGTACCTCAACATAAAAATAACACAATTCCTCACACCTAGAGCAAAAAGCAAAGTCACAATAATGGAGAATATTGAACTTGTCACGGATTTTAATTTGTTTGGATAAGCAATCAACACCCAACCAAGATGCAGTCAATAAACCAAATGACGTATTGCAAGGGAAAAGTATGGTCCAAAAGATTTCTTGTAAGAATTCAAATTAAGAGATGCCCA
>NW_022111373.1:64298970-64300239 GCF_000313985.2 Echinops telfairi
TACCATGAATAGGATCAGAACACCCATTTTATCTTCAGTATCCACAAAAGCAAAACCATAACTCGGAGCATAACCCACCTGAATTTAGATAACATCTCAAAAAGTATTTGTAAGCACTGAACAATAATAGCTGCAGAGTTAATAAATTGTGCTGTAGCCTCAAGAACATCATATATTAACACAGAAAAAAGTTATTAGAAAGATATAAAAGACCAAGATGGATATCATAGGAAACTCTAAAATTTGTTCTTCAACATAGAGTAGATAAAGAGACCAGAGGAAACGATAAAGGAAAAAAGCTGTACCAAAAATTTCAAAGGTAGCTTAAGAAGACAAAACAGAGTGTTATTTTTATATATGCACAGACTAGATTCATAAAACCAAAAAGAAAAGGTAAAAGAAAGAAAGGAAGAACAAATTGGGCATGTCATGCTTGAAGTATTGAAGAGAAAATATAAGCCTTAAGTTGAAATATTGGATGATTCCATGGACAAAAAGGCAGGGATCTTGGTGATACAGCTTTTGGTGAGATAGCTATTCAGCTGCTAACTTCAAGGACAGATTTATAGATTTGGAAACTTTTGGTAGTAGTTCTACTCTATACTATTGGAGCACAATGGGTAAGACTGACCTTGATGAATGTTACTTTGCTTTGATTTGATATGGTCAAAATATTAAACAATACAGAAAGATTAAAAAAATATGGAAGTTTAAAAAAGAAAGCAAAAGGACCATGAGACTTGTTTGGAGGTTCTAGTGGGGGAGCAAAGCTACTCAAATACCCTTAACCGAAGGACGGTCCTCCTATCCGGAAAGGTTGTCCTCTTCAACTGAGTGCACAGCTTTGGTTGGGACGCACATGGAGTGGTGAGGGAGGAAGCGAACACCTGTCTAGCCAGCCAGATCAGTCAAATCAGTGGGGTGACAGATGTGACAGACAACTCGCCCTCACATCATTATAAATATATATATACATAGACATAAATAATATGATAAGGAAGGAGATCTATGTACATATATTTATATGTTAAGTATTAAGGTAGCAGATGGACATTGGGCCTCAACTCAATTACTACCTCAACACAAAAACACTTTGTTCTAATAATCGTGTATTCTGTGATGCTCACCTACTGACACGATCACTGAAGACAAAATGGGTGCATACAAATGTGGTGATAGCCGATGGTGCCCAGCTATCGAAAGATATAGTATCTGGGGTCTTAAAGGCTTGAAAATAAACAACCGGCCATCTAGCTGAGAGCAACAAAG
>NW_022111373.1:64301177-64304260 GCF_000313985.2 Echinops telfairi
GCACACTCAACCAAATCTGTGCCTATTCCTATGAAAAGTGGCCCCCAAAATGTGAAATTAGCAAACAGTATCGTTAATATCACATTCAAGAAAATTGTAGTGAACATAATTTTAAAATGATTTCAGCAGTACATGAGCAGAAAGCTGTCTGCAATTCAATTGGATCCAGAAGAAGACACAGCATAAGTGATATCATTCTTGATGCCAGATGGATATTGGCTGAAAGCAGAGCATACCAGAAAGATGGTTACTTGCGTCTTATTTATTATGTATAGATATTCAGCTCTGGGGGTCAAAACAAAGTACTGATCACATTGAGAATAATATAAATTCCAGGAAACTACATTGTGTTCATGTGGAATAAATACATGAATCAAGAGGTAATCATTCAAATGGAATAGGGGGATTAAAACCAGAAGTGCTTTAAAATCAGGAAAAATCAGTCACGGTTGTATGCATTCATTATAATTATTCAAGTTTTTGCTAAGAAAATTTTTTGAAAAGTTGATTTGTATGAAGACGAACAAAGCATCATGAGTGGAAAAAGACTCATTAACAACCTGTGATATGAAGATGACATATTAATTTTCTCCAAAAGAAGGGACTTGGAAGTACTTGTGGATGAAAATCAAGGACAGCTCCAGATATTGCAACTCAGTATAAATGAAATAAAAATCTTCACAACTGGCCCAATATGGATAGTAAAAAATACAGGCAAACATCTTTATGGAAATCTCTATTTTCTACTAATATCCATTTGCTATCAGCCATACCCCCTTCCATGTCATCTTGTGACTCTGGCTTTATGCCCATGTCTTAGTACAACCATTTAAAACTCATCTTTAGAAAAATTTTACTTCTTTGTGGTATTGCTTGATAATTTCCACATTCTGTATGGTCATCTTTATTTTTCTTTTAATCGGCCCCACTGGTCCAGTCGCTTGGCCAGAGAGGTCTCTGCAATTTCTTTGAATAGAGTTGTGAATGCAACCAGTTCTATATCATTTTAAAAGTAATTTCATAAGTATTCCATATATTTCTGATACCTTATTTTTCACCAATACTTTCTTTCATTGTGTCTTGCACTTCTTCCTTCAATAACATTGATTACTGATTATATTCTACCTTTTGAAATGGTCAACCAGTGCCTTTTGGTGTAGCGAATCTGTTTTCATTCTCTGTCTCATGGTATTTCCTGCATAATTCAGAATTTTGCCCATAGTATCCTTCAACATTTCAACCAAAGATTGGAGTTTTTCTTCAATATTTTCAGCTTCAGTTCTTTTATTATTATTTCCTAACTCCAGCTTTGGCTGATTTGATAATTTTGTTTTGCCTGAGCTCCTCATTAAAAGTTTGTTTTTCTTTTTTACTTCATTATTTTATTTACTTTAGTTATTCTATACTGAAGAACAAATTTTAGAATCTTTTCTGACATCCCCTTTGTGTTTGTTTACTTTAATACCCTTTTAATGATCTTGAGCTTTCTTGTTTTGTGATATTCCGGATGTCTGTTCAGTCATTGGTGTTTAATTAGTCAAATGTTCATTAAATCATCTCAAAATTCAGGTGGAATATACTCACAATATTTTGCCTCTAGTGGATTCCTCCCCAAACCACTTTAATTTTCTTAAGCCTCAACCTGTTCCATTTAAATATAACGTAATTCTGTAACTTATCAACTCAAACATTTCAAAAGCATCAGTTAATACTCATGGTATTTTCAATAGCTTCATATGCTTTTGAAAGCCAAACAATGATTAAGAAAACTGAAGAATAATTAAAGCATTTTAATTATGGTTTTGACAAAGAATATTGACTGCACTCTGGACTGAAAAAAACGATAAACAAATCTGTTTTGGAGGAAGAACAGCTAGAATGCTCCTGAGAGGCAAGGACGGCAAAACTTCATCATACGTAATTTGAACATGCTATCAGGAAAGATAAGTCCCTGGAACAGTAACATCATTGAAACACAGAAGGACTTCCATGGAAATAGGTTAACCACGTGGCTGTAATATAGGATCAAAAAGAACAACTGTGAGGACGGCAAAGGATCAGACCGTGTCTTGTTCCGTTTCACATACAGTCATTATGAATCATCTTGGTGGCTCCTGGAAGCAAAAGAAGCAAATACAAATTTTAGCTTAAAACAAAACTGCACACAGAGTGTAATTCAGCCAACAATGACATGTAACTTAAAAAATAAAATAGGTAGAAAGTTAAATATAGTAGGAAAAGTTATTATTAAATGTATGAATCTATTCAAATATACATTAAAATTATATGTTAGATATGGTTATTTGACTGTTGCCTCTAGGTATTTGGTCTGTGGTTTGGATTCGATGTGGAACCCATTTGTGTCCAGGTTTGGAATCTTGAATTATTGTAACCTAGGTAGACTGGTTGCATCTGAGAGAGCAAAGTGATTTAGCCCAGTTCAATTTCAGGGAGTTGATAACTTTGCCCTTGCACATCAGTTATCTTGAATCACATCTAACTCTGTTAGGTGCTATGTCAGTCCACATTTCACTCTGCTTGTGCAAAACCCAAATTCAGCTAAATGCTTTATGACCTTTTGTGCAAGGTAGGACGTTACACCAATAACCGAAAGAAGTAATGAGCTGGACCTAGGTGTATTATATAGTGAGGTCTTGTCTCAGACAATTTCCTCAGAAGTTAATTTCTCTGGGAATCAAGATCTAACTAAATAGTGAGGTAAGGTGAAGGACAGTCCAGAAAAATTGATAGAATCATTACTACATATTTTCCTTTAATCACACTTGATTTTTGTTTTTATAATTAGAATCAAATATCATAGTTTCCATAATTAACTGAAATATAGAACATTGAAAATTCTCATCTGATTTTTTTTAATTTAAAAAACCCAGGTTAGTACAATGGATTGGATGTGGGTATTGAATTGGGGGGAGGGGTGGCAGACAGTCACAAATTTTACCCCATCTACTCTGTATTTGTATATATTTATGGGGAGTTTATTTTATAATTCACACTGAATCTATATAATGAATAGATCTTGGTTTGTTTAAAATGTTAATATTTTCAAACATTGTAGTTTTTTT
>NW_022111373.1:64305168-64319115 GCF_000313985.2 Echinops telfairi
TGTGACTAGACATACACAACAAAAGTGCTCACTGTTTTCCTTTTATTTGTATATGAGGGAGATTTTTGTTTGTACAAAAAATTGTTATTTGTACATTAGTAACCTGTACATGGATTAACAGGCAGTTGTGCAAATAGTAAAAGAGAACACTGCATGCCTTAACATCAGGAAAGGAACGAATCAAAGTTGTATCAGCACACCAAACCATTCAATCTACATGCTGAGCATATGATTGACAAATAATCAGGTGGTTTATTCTGTTGTACATAGGATTGCTATGAATTGGACCTGATTAGAGGGCACCTAACAACAAGAACAATTACCAGATCACTTTTGGGTGAAGGAACAAACATTTTTTCTGTTTAACAGGAAAATTAAAATGACAATGTGAATTATACTTAAGAAGTAAGTTCAGTGGGATGTGATTATGTGGGTATAAAATTCCTCCCAAAACGGATGAAATAAAATAATTCCTTAGCAGTACTGGCTTATAATGTGCAATATAATTTAAAACTCCAGTAATACCTAAATTATCACAGAAATTCCAAGTTCTTCATTATTGAGTGACAAAATTTGGGCCTAGTATGTTCTAAATCCAGTAATTTATGCTTTAGAATTTAGCTAAAATTTTGTTTTGGTTAGATGTTTGTATTGTGTAAGGGGTAATGATTTGGTGTAAAAAAATGTGAGCTGATAAAATTTGCAAAATAATGGATAAGTTTTTTTTTTCTTAAACAAGAAGCTAGATTTCTCATCACAAACTTAAACTTAGTAAAATTCAATTTCAATAATTTCAATATGCCATTTTTCTTAGAGGCAAACTTAATTTATTATATGTCAAAAAACATTGTGAATGTGAGATATTAAGAGTTCAGCAACTTCATGAATGATTAATTGTTTAGTATATTAACTTGTGAAAAGGAAAATTAGAGTCATAATTCTTCTATATCTAACTTGAAACCTATTTTCATATAAGAAAAGAGATAAATGACTCTTTTTGTATTTCAGATATTTAGCAAAAGAATGATTAGCCATCAAATAAAATATATCTGAAATAGTAAAAATAAAAGCTTAATATTCTATTTAGTTTTCTGTTTTCCAATGATTTTTTAGAAAGGTTTGTTTAAAATTAAAGTTACATTTTAAACTGTAATTTATTCGTTAAAAGTTTTATAACTGCCCTGCTCAGTATTGAGTGGTGGAACTGTATTAAGGTTAGAGAATTGTGAAGGCTTCTTCTAGTTTTCTTCCATCCTTGATGAATTTATTTACATCTTGCCTTCCTGATCAGTCAGAATTTTGTTTACTTGTGGTTGAGACATAAGATGGTGAAAAATGAAGATACAAAGTTTCTAAAAACCTGGTATCAGTAATAGCTACTTCATTCTGTTACAAGAAAGCAAACCATATGGCCAGCCCAGATTCAATGAGAATACAAACATTGAGCAGCACACTCTGTTATGAATGTTCTTGCCTGATTGCAGGTATTGCTGTGGCTGCCCTTGCAAATGATCTCCTAATGGCACTTAAACTTGCTATTTGATTTACTGCCCTACACTATTTCTCATCTGAAAAGGAGAGTTTTACTATAATTGATTTCTAAAATTTCTAGAGTATATTTCTGCTAAATATTATAGAATATACTTTTGGGACCTCAGGGCTATGTTTAATAAATAGCAGATATGCGTTCCTACTATCTTATTTAGTATAGGTTTGATTGCCTTTCTCAGAAGACTAATATATAATCAAGACAATGATAAAGAGAGCACTACTCATGCTATTTTAAAATAAAATTAAAAATTAATATTCTGTTTCCCAAGATGTCTTTAAAAACGTTGTTCCATTTTCAGTCAGCGTAGTTTAGTGCGACTGTCTTCTTCTTATAAATTTTTTATCATTTTTGATAGACAGTGTCTCCGAGAATAGTGTTATCTTAAATCCAACCTATACTAGATAACAAGCATGGGGGAAGGTAATTTGTCATTCTTAGGTCTTTTATGTTGACATATGCAGATTTTCAAAGAGTGTGTATAGGAATTTAATAGAAAACTTTTTAATCCTAAATTGTGTTCAGTGATAATTTGGACAAAAAGTTGATTCTTTATATTAGCCATTTCTATGCATATTTTAAATCAAAACATTTATTTTCTTATTTTTTTATATTTGCCTGTATTATGTTTGTACTATTCATACCCCTTAGAAAACACTTTTTCCATTTTTGAATTTACGGAATCAGGTTTGTATACTGCATACATTTTATTTTTTACATAGTTAATTTTAGTTGCATTTATTTTAAAAATGAACTATGTAAAAATACATAGTATAAAAGAAATGCATGCCCTTCTGCAGTTAACAACATGGATTTCCAATATGTCCCCATCTGACTTTTCTATTGCCACAAGGCAACTTCTTTACTTTATTCTGATACCAACCACTTCTCTCAGCACTCTCTACTTCTATGGCGGGTTCTATCATTTATTGGAATGGCCACATAGTACTCAGATAATACTCATGTTTAAAGGGTTTTATTAGGGAAGTTAATAGGTTATCATAAGTCAGGATCAGTAAACAATAAAGGTACAATCATTGGTTGCCAGTAACACTTCTCAGCCAAAAGGCCACATTGCTCTTGCCTCCATGGATGAGGAAGCTCACCGTCCCTGTCTCGTAGTCTCATATTCGTAGGCCATAGGAGTAGAAGATAAACCATGGTCTCAACAGGGCTCCTCTGAGCACCTGTGCCACAGTCTGCGGTGCATCTGGCCTTGGCAACCTCTGCTGCTTCAGATAGAGTCTTGGACATGCTCTTTCCATGGTTCTGGGATTTGTCTCTGTGTCCTAGATGGCTCTCAAACACCAAGAAACGGCTTCTTTGGCTTTTAACAAACTTTATACCCAAGAAGGAGAAAGATGAGTCTTGAAACACACAGAGTAGTCTTAAAGATGCCCCCAAGCAAACAAATGGGTGGCTTGGTTCATACTCTCTAACATAAGGACTTAACTCCACCTTAATATTCTAATAGAGAACTCCATGTAAAATGAGATCAAAGCCACAAAGCTTAGAGCCCAGAATTATACCACATAAGTAATTAAGGCTAGAGGGGTCAGTTTCATGGACATCTCATCAACAAATGGAGAAAAATTACTTAACCTGTGCAAAATCTAAAAGAGCCATGGTAGCTCAATGGTTCATTTCATGGAGGCCAGCTCAAAGGTCAGCATCTTAATTCACCAGCCCCTCAGCGACAGAACATGTAGGTCAACTTCTGTCAATGTTTGCAGCATTGGACAGGCTCTGAGGCAGGTCTCTTCATTCCTGCTGGCTTAGCTGTGAGGCGGAATGCTCACAAAGATTTTTTTTTTTTTTTACCATCAAAATATGTATTTATTTAAACCAAAGCAGGAAGGAGAAGAGCAATTAGGAAGGCAAATCAAAGTGCAGATGGGGGAGTGTGTCAGTGACGCAGCCTGGAGTAGGGAAGGGACACTTCCAATGCCACAGAAAGGGGCCCTGCATCTGGGCTGGGGAGGGACCCTCTGCCCACCCTGTCACAAGTCCCCACTCACCTCTCCCATCTCCATCCTAGGGGGCCTCCGTGTCCTGCCGAGATCGCCTGGGGGTGGGGGACACCCCTCCATCCACCCACGGCTGTCAGTCAAGTCAGTCTGTCTCCCTCCCTCGCTTTCCCAATAAATAAGCAGGCCTCAGCTCCTTCGTGGTGGGGAAAAAGAACAGCTCAGGGACCCCTGTCAGCTCAGGCTTACAGAAGTTGGGGCCCTGGCCCCACACCCTTCCTACCCTTTGCTGGTGCCCTAGGCTTGCCAAAGAGGCCTCGATAAATAAATAATGCTCCATTAAAGCTCTGAGTCAGAAAAACCTTAAGACGACTTTAAGAAGTGCTCTTGCGGTCCTGCAAACCAAGCCAGTGAGGCATCCCTGCCTGGCCTGGGGGCTCGCAGGCTTCTGGGAGCAAGTGGCCACCCTGGGCCTTTGGGGGGGAGGGCTGTGTAGGGGGGCAGCTGGAGCAAAGAGACCAAAAGTGCAGTTCGAGCCCCCACCATGCGCATACATGAACTCGTGAACACACACGTGGACACACTGGGCCGTGTTCTGGGTGCACGTGTGGTTTGAGATGCTTTTACTTGGAGAAGCACCATCCTGGAATACTGTAGGCTGAGATGACAAGGAGCACACAGAACTTCTGTAGATGATATCTGATGCTGTCAAACTCAAGAAATGGTTGGTTTTTGTTTGTCTTGTGCCATTTCGTCATTTCCATTCATAGCGCCTCTATGTATAGTAAGGAAAATTAGCGTTGGTCAGGGGTCATTCTCACAAGTGTCATGTGACCAATGCTGTAAGCACTGTGCCGCTCTATCTTGTCAATGGTCTTCCTGCTTTTAGCTGCCCCTTTGCTTTACCAAGTGTGATGGCCTTTTCCAAGAATTTGTCTCTTCTGACAACATGTTCAAAATTCATGTGACCAAGTCTCTACACCATTGCTTCTAAAGAACATTCTAGCTGTATTCCTGAGAAACATTTGTTTGCACTTTTGGTGTTAGATGGAGCTTTCCATAGTTTTTGTTAGCACCACGATTCACATGCATCGATTCTTCTTCCCACATTCTAACTCAGTGTCAAACTTTCATATGCATATTAGACAATTGAAAATGTGATGGTTTGGGTCAGGTGTACCTTGGTCCTCAAAGCTGTAGCCTTTGTTGTAACACTTGAAAGAGCTCTTGAGGAGAAAGGTTATCCAATTAAATGTTTTCTTTGATCTCTTGACGACTGTTTCCAGAAATATTGACTGTGGATCCACGGAAGACAAAGATCTTGACCACTTCAGATTTTTTGTTTTTGTTTTTAATCCATCCATCATGATGTTACCTATTGGTCTAGTTGTGAGGATTTGTGTGTTCTTTAATTTAAATTATAAAGCATATTGAAGGTTGCCATACTTTATCTTTATCAGCAAGTGCTTTGAGGCTTCCTAACGCTTAGCAATCAAGATTGTGTAATATGCATATCACAGGTTGTTAAACCTTTTTCCAAACCTAATGTTAGGTTCTTTTTCATGTACTCCTGCTTCTCTGACGGTTTACTCTACACACAGACCGATGTAGATGATGTATGGTGATAGGACTTGTGGACTTGTTTACATTTTCTTCAGTTTCCACTTAACTTGCACATGAACAATCAATTGTATGTTCCACAGTTGTCCCCTGGCCTCATTTTCCCTGCAGATAATGAACTTCTCCATTGTCTCATCTGACAGACTTATTCAATTTGATTTTTGTTCGTTTCTTTTGGAGAAATCATGTATATAGTCACCATTTTTGTTATTCAAAATAGTATTTTAGATTAAAAAATTCCTTGGTTTTGCAAAATTCCATCCTAAAATACCTGGCTTAATTTCTCTATACAAGTGTATATTTTTAAGTTACTGTGCCTTCTTCTCTGTTTCCAACTTTTGCATTGCAGTTGTCAATAACTCTGAATGTGTCTTGATTGCATGTTTGTTCAAAGTCAGGTTTAAGATTTTGATAAAATTCTTCAGTTTCTTCATGACTAGCTTTAGCATTTGGTATACAATTTTTATTTTGTGATTGCTACAGGAGAGGTGGAGGCCAAAAGGGAGATGATGCCAAGGAAGCCAAGAAGAAATGTTCTGTTTGCAAGCTGATTATGGAAGTGATGGTGCAATTCTGTTTGATGTGATTGAGTGATGCAATGACATGACATTTGTGCTAATGCACAAGTAATAATAAAAACAACAACAACAACAAAGATCCAAAAATAGGTTTGGGTCTTACACTAAAGCCTAGCTCCAGCCTAAGAACAATTAGTTCTTATATCATGACCCTGATAGATACTCTCCCTCAGGAAGGAAACACAGAGGAGATGTGTGCTATAGCAAAAAGTTTTGAAGAATTGACAGGTTTCCCAGCTATTATATAAAATAGCATCTGGGGTCTTAAAGACTTGTTTCCAAACAAGCAGTGAGCTGTCAACTATGTCCACATAGAAGAAGCACACCATCATCAGTCACTGAAGGACTGTGGATTATATAATCAGAAGTCAAAGATAGGATTTGTATCAGAGCCTAGAGTGTGAAAATCTGATTTGCAGAAGGTTGTGGATGACAGTGGAAGCCCAAGATCCATTGTGGAACTACATAGGAAATAAGCCTCCAGTGAACTCCCTGTATCCACGATGGAGGGGAAATGGTTACTAAACAGAGTGCATTAGAGAGTTGTTTATAAAAGATAAAAGATACAAATTTGATTTGAGCTGTTTAAACTTTTCCAGCAGATGCCCTCTATAATGTATGCTGGACCTGATCTGATTTCCAGAATTTGGAATTATATATTTCTTCATTAATTGGTATCTGAAACCCAGGATTGACAAACCTATAGAGACCACAAGTACGAAAAGGAATTTAAAGGGACAGGGTACAACGGTGGTGGGGTTGGAGTGGGGAGGGGAGACAATGTCAAGGAGTCCATGTAGAATATATTTGTTTGGAAACTGATTGCAGTAGCAAATATACAATTCTGTCAGACATGATTGAACTTTGGAGTTATATATGTGTGAATTCCCAATTAATAATAATTAAAACTAATTATTATGACTGTATTTCCTTGTATGCAGGTAGATATTATGCTATCACAGAAAGCATTGTACTTTAAGATAGAATTTTTTCAATGTCCTTTTCGATTATGAATGTGATGCCATCCTCTCAAATTTGTCATTCTTGGTATAGTAAATCACTTGACTGTCTGATCAAAATAGCCAATACCAGTCCATTTCAGATCACGAAGGCCTAGGGTATTGATCTCTGTGCATTTTATTCAGTTTTGATGACTTCTCATTTTCCTACATTTATACTTTGTGTATTCCACATTCTGACATTCTAAGTTTTCTCTCCATCTGTAAATGAAAGCCCTGAATGCTTTCCTCCACTGATGTCACTACTCTACTTTGAGAAAGCAGCTCTGTCTCAGTCATGTTTTGAATGACTTCAATCTGAGGGGCTCAACTTCTAACACGATAGTTGATCATTTTCTGCAGATATTCATGAAGTTTCCATATCTGAAAATGTTCTATTACTGCTCACTAGGTTTTCAGTGGTTGATTTCTCCAAGAGGGATATCCTATTTCTTTTCTCCAGGCTGTTTGAAACCTGCTGACTTTGGGTGACCCTGATTCTGTTTTAAATATCAGTGGTGTAGCTGCCAGCCTCATGGCAACCACCACAGGAAGACAAAGGGCATAAAATGAACATAGTATTCATGATATGAAAACATTGAGTCATTTAATAAAAGAGCAATGACTTGTAAGAAGTTTTAAATAAAAGTAATAGACTTATTGTTTCACACATCTTAATAATGAGTTTGTGAACTGTCTTACTCTATTGAGAAATGTATTGATCCTTACACCAACTTGATGAAACTTTGAGGCTGTATTTCAAATTACCTTTCATTTCTTGTTCAGGTAAACAATAATTAAAAATTTTGCAGAAATTTACTTTTGGTGACTTTGATAACTTCGCATACCTTGTCTGGAGGAGGCAGAATTTAGGAAATTCAAACAGCAATTGAATTATACTACTTGGCTGAATTTAAAGCACAATATTTAAAAATTGATATTAAACTCAGTTAACAGAAGTGTTTACTAGCAGAATAAAGATCTGTTAGAGATTTGGAGTTTGTCCCAGTAAGCTAAAAAATCTTTCCTTACAAACCATTTTATATTGTCAGTATCATATCAGGGAGAATTCAATGTTACTTGAACTTCCAGCTTTAAATAAATTTCAGAGGTATTATTTCAGTCTATATCTTTCTTTATTTTACAGGTCATCAGTAAGTTTGTGTAAAAGTACCATTATGCTAAATTATATTTCCTCTTTACTCAAGAACTTTTAAAAGTATATACATGCACGCACACACAAATACATATACTTTAAATATGACCTTCACTGTAACTTCCATGAGCACTGATTGTAGATTCAAGCACAATGAAATCATTAACAGCTTCAAACGTTTCTGTGTTTAACGTGTATTTGATTATGAATCTCGTTGAAAGGATTTTTCAACTTTATATTTAGTTGAAATGTATTCTAAAGGCTAGAGTCGTTGATATTCATCTGGTTTCATCAGAAAATGCTTCAACACCTCATGGCATCATGCTGTAGTAACTAACTTTATATGCCTATGTGAAAATGTATATATGTGTCTATAGTTAGTAGTTAGTTAGTTAGGAGGCTTGGTGGCAGAGTTGGACTGCTAACGGCAAAGTCAGCAGTTTGAAATCACCAACTTCTGTCGACCCTTGTAAAGAGTTATAGTCTTGTAAACTTACAGGGACAGTTCTACTTAGTCTTACACGGTCACTGTGAGCAGGCAAAGGATAGATGACAATGAGACTTAGATACTTAGCTGATAGAATAGATGGCTTTGAGTTCACAAGTTGCACCATAGAAGGAAACATTGCCTGGTCCTTTGCTTCCTCATAATTGTTATATTTGAACCCATTCTTGGAGCCACTGTGTAATTGTGACACTCACTTTCACTCATCTTCTATCTAATTAAGCATTACAGGTATTTCAGGGCATTGGTCTCTCCTGACAATATGTAAGTACAAATACATGAGATAATGTCTAGTCATCTTAGTTTCTAAGGCACATCCTGGGTGTATGTCATCTAAGAAAGATTTGCTTGTTCTTCGGCAGTCAATGTTACTGTCAAATCTTCACCAGCACTACAATTCTGAGGCATTTACATATCTGTGGACTCCTTTATTCATTGTCCATCATTTGAACCCAAGTTTCACTGAAGGCAATAGCCAAAAACAAGATTCCAGGAATGGATAAAATACCAATTGAAATGTTTCGACAAGCTGATGAAGCACTGGAAGCACACACTCATCTATGCCAAGAAATTGAAAGACAGTCACTGGGCCAACTTATGGCAATAGATCCCTATTTTTAACCATTTCAAAGAAAGCTAACCCGATAGAATGTGAAAATTAATAAACCAATATCATTAATAGAACAAGAAGGAAAGTTTTGCTGATGATCATTCAATGAGAGTTGCACATTGCTGGAGGGATTACAGAGCTTTAGGCTAGATTCATAAAAGGGTGTGGACTAGAGGATATCATTGCTGATGTCAGCTGAATCTTGGCGGAAAGCAGAGAATACTGGAAAGATATTCACTTGTGTTTTACTAAATATGCAAAGGTGTTGTGATGTATGGATCATAACAGTCTATGGAGAGACTTGAGAATAATTACAATGTCAGAATACAACATTTCCTTATGAAGAACCTGTAGATATAGTTATACAGACAGAACAAGGGACTAACTGATGCTTGGCTTAAAATCAGAGAAGGTGTGTGTCAGTGTTGCATTTTCTCATCATAGCTGTGCAATCTGTATGCTCAGTCAATACCTTGAGAAGGTGGATTATATAGAGAAGTATGCGGTATCAGGATTGAAGGAAGCTTTTATGAAAAAAAAATACCTACCTTATCAGACCCAATGAACATTATTTATATTTATAATCCATCCCTGATTTGAAAAGTATTTTACCAGCAAAATCAGTGTGCATTTATTCAAATATTCTTCAGAAAATTTTAAGTGCCATGTAATCAGCTCCACCTTATAGTGAAACTCTATACAACTGAACACATGTATAGTGAAACTCTATACAACTTAACACAGTGTTGTCTTGTCCAATGACATAAAATAATAGGTATATTTGACACCCCTTTTGGAATCACTGTGTCAATCTATTTTGCTGAGTATACTCTGCTTTAGCAAATACAAAGTCCAAAAACTGGCTTCTCATGATAATTTACTCAAAGCAAGCCAATGCTTCACCATTCTTTTTTTCTAAGACCATGCTGGTCGCATTTCTTGTAAGCGAGATTTGTTCTTTCTGTGGCAGTACATGGTATAATTGATATTTTACACTAATAATAAATTCCATGGAACCAATTCTTGGTCTCCTTATTTATTATCCAACTTTCAAATGCTTATGAGAGATGGTAATAAATAATTTTTGTTTCAATATAATTTCTTATACACATTCCCTAGAATATTGGCAGTGTATGAACTACAAGAAGAACAGCAAATCAGTCTTGGAAGAAATACAGACAGAACACTCTTTAGAAGAACACTGGGCCACAAGTGACACAAGCGAGCAGTCTGTAATCAAAGCACTGTGCTTGGTAAACTCAGGGGTCAGCGAAAAACAAAAAAGATTTTTTGTGAGTTAGATTGACAGAGTACCTGCGAAACCGTGCCAAGCCAAGCCACACTGACAATAATGCAGGATTGGGGAGTGTTCTGCTGTACCCGTGGCCACAGTCCACCAGAACCAACTTTACTGCACCTAACAACAGCAAAAACATTTTAAAATAAGAAAAAAATTCTTGACTCATATCTGCCAAGTTGCTTTCTAAATTTTGGAAGACATTGAAACTAAATATCTAAAGGGGTCAATTTAAAAATCTAAACTTCAAATTTTTACCCTAATTGGCCGAGTCAAACATTTTCTGTTCCAGAGAATTTAGGGACGGTCGTCATATATTTCACTGGGATTCCTTTAGAAACACGATTAGGTTCTGTCCCAAATATGAAAAAGAAAATAGCCCTAACAGTCTTTTGGAGTGGTGCTTCTCCTAGTTAAAGTCTACTGAGACAAAAATGCATTAACACTTAAAAACAGAGTTTTACCATTTTATTACTAAATATAATGTGAAAGGAATGGCAATGTAATGTAAGTCCTTGAAGTATGGTAAGTTTAAATTATTGCAAGTTTTCATAGTAAGGATTTCATCATTCTGCCATTTAAGAAGGCTTAAGAAAACTGTTGGGATAAAAAAGAAAAGGCTGTGAGTCTTCAGGATTATTTGGACAGGGAGAGACTACACCCTTTTTCAGAATTCTCCATTTAAAAAAATTATTTAATCATTTTAAGTTAAACATACATTACATGTCCATGGCTATTTTTCCCTCACTGCATTCATCCACATGTGCCTTATGAGCTCAGCTCATGTTTTAGATTCTCTGTCCAAGGTTATTTCCCTCAATTCCTTTTTCAATAAATACATGTGTTACATCACTGACTTATGAAAACAACGATTGATGTTTGTCCCCCAAATCAGTGTTCACATTTGTAGTAACCGGAGCAGCACGAATTTACCTGGGCTTTAGGACTTCCATGGAATTTTGCAGGAACTCATTAATCTTTCAGAAAGGACCCTTCCTTGTCCTTTACCCCCTCCTAGATAACACCAAAGGAGCTGCGGAGAATGTTGAATAACATTACATCGTTACTCTCCTAAGAGTTGATGATTACATAATTCTATACAACTACATAATATTTTAGGATAACATTTTATTGTGACACATACTGCAAACACACTCCCTTAAATTTAAATGTATTAGAAATACATATCAAATCAGTCTAAAGGTAACTGTTAGGTTTACTTTTCAACAAAAGTTTACATTATTCATTATAAAAAGAACTGAAATTCAGTATTAAACATTAATTTCCCATTACTTGATGTGTGAATTATATTATATAATAATAAGCTTTTCAGAGCATTGTAGTTTTCTTTTCATTACTGTGTAAAACATTTTGAATAGCAGGTGCAATAAAAACTGAGCTCCACTCTGAAAGGCTGACATCTTTGCTGTTGAATATTCTCTTTTTTTTTTGGTTTCAGATTACATTTATGTTTTTTAATCATTTTATTGGGGACTTGTACAACTCTTATCACAATCCATCCATCCATCCATTGTGTCAAGCATAATTGTACATTTGTTGCCATCATCATTCTCAAAACATTTGCTTTCCACTTGAGCCCCTGGCAGCAGCTCCATTTTTCCCCTCCCTTCCTGCTCCCCCTCCCTCATAAACCCTTGATAATTTATAAATTATTATTATTTTGTCATATCTTACACTGTCCGACGTCCCCCTTCACCCACTTTTCTGTTGTCCGTCCCCCAGGAAGGAGGTCACATGTAGATCCTTGTAATCTGTTCCACCTTCCAACCCACCTTCCCTCCACCCACCAGGAATCACCACTCTCATCACTGGTCCTGAAAGTTGTATGTTTCATCGTTGCTACCCTGCACCCTGACTGGCTCACCTCCTCCCCGCGACCCTTCTGTAAGGGGGTGTCTGGTTGTCTATAGATGGGCTGTGGGTCCCCACTCTGCACTCACCATTATTTACAATGAGAATATTCCTATAATTTAAAAAATTCATAATGTTGTGAAACATGACAGATAATAAAATTCTTGAGAACGAATAGTAAAACTAAAAATCAATTTTGTATCACCTATCAAATAACAAAAGGCCAGAAAAATATATATGCAAATTTAATAAACTAAGCCACAGAATTTCAGGCAACTAAAATTATTTGAATAGATAATAAATATTATCAACCTTTTTAGGCATACTTTATTCACAATAAAAAGCATGCATTTTATTTAAGGTTCAATAAATGCGATTACTTTTATACACTTTAGTAAATGATAGCTACAGTAATTTTAGTTTAATTATTCCCTTCAAACCTCCATATTGATTTTTTTATAATTTTATTTTATAATTTTTTATTACTTTCTATGTTTGAAATTATGGCTTCATGAAACTTTTGAAAATTTGTATTTGCTTAAAGTAGTTATCCTTAGATTTTTGGTTCCATATTCTATTTTTCATATTGTAATATCTCAAATAGATAATATTACTGCTATGGTAAACATCTCTGGTTTCATTACCTTTAAATGTTAGGGATATTTAAATTACATTTTGTTAGGTATTTTTCAAAAAATAAAATTTTTGAAATCAACCACTCAACTACTTCCTGTTAGTAATGATGTTGTTATCATATTTTAGACATTGTTTCTTCATTCCAGATGATCAATTCCATTAGCAATTTCTTAAAATAGTTTCAAAGCTTCTTTAAGTAAATATTAACTTTTATATTTCATGTATAATGTAGTTTGTATGAAGGTATAGGGTAGAAATCTAAATTTATTATTTTCCAAATAGCACACTGAGATTAAGTAGCATATTAAATCAAGGTTCCAATATACGTTGAGATCTAATTTTGGACACTGCTTTTTTAAAATTTACCTGGCATATGATGCATCTTTTCCGGACAACTTTTAAAAGATTTGTTTTGTTTTGTTTTGTCCTTTTACTGCAGTCTCTTTGAAGGAATCTATTGTTGCTCTTTTTGCTATTGTTGCCATTATTACTGATCTGGTTCCCCCTCTAAATTACACTTATTCTTTTAAAGTCTCTGATTATGAATTCATTAGTAAAAGCTCAGGCAAGGATGAATCCCCTTATTATATGCCATAAAATTATTTACATCGCTTATTACCAATGCTGTTTTACACACATACATTTGAATCTTTGATTAATGTCTGTTTACTTACACAGACTTATCTCTGTTAGGTTAGGAAGAATGCCAATTTTATTCACCATTGTATTATCAGTGTTTACTCTTCTAATTCATACAGAGTACGAGGACACAAAAATTGCCAACTTATCCAATAAAGTAATAAACAAAGTTTGTTCATTAAGACACCACTTTTAATCAGAATGCTCATTAGTTAAAATTAAGTTACTTAATATCAATTTGAGTTTCTCCTACATTAACTTAGAGTAAATTTTGTGGATAGTCTATAATCCCCTTCTTATGATATGCACATAATTATGTGTCCTAAGGGTGACGAGTTAAATCATTTTTAACACTAATCAACCAATTAGTCCTTGTTTATGCTTCCTTAATGATCATTTTCTCCCCTTCTGCTCCTTTTATCTTTTTAGTGGTCGTATGCAGTTTGAATTCACAAAAATTTATTTCCTTAGTTTAAATCTTTCACTGCCTGTCCCTTTTACCACTTACTGATTTTTTTTT
>NW_022111373.1:64321233-64323799 GCF_000313985.2 Echinops telfairi
TTTTAATTTGAGAGTAAAAGTCTAAAGCGTTTCCATGTCTTAACATATTTCATTAAGCAATTAAATTCATGATACCATATATTGTAATATTATACAATTACAATAAACAAAATTAGACCTATCTCATTATATTTTTCAAGAAGAAATATAGTTGAGGATAGAATCTTCTACATACAAAGAACATGATTGTTACTAGACATGAATATTGTGGGAAATCTCCAATGTTCAATGTTGAAATACTTTAACTTCTGTAAAAGTGGTTGTAGTTCATAATAATCTTGTTTACTAGCGTATCTTACTTTTAATAACAATTGAAATTTTGCTTTTTGCCATTTTCATTGATTGTTGTAGGTCAGCTCTCATCTATAGAATTAATTCATTCTGTTTGCATTTTATCTACTATCCTTCAATGAGACAATTGCTAAAATATTGTGATGTTTTCAAATTATACTTAGTGTGTTCAGTTTTCTCTATTGACTAAGAGAAAGGTTGCGGCATTTTGGTAATAGATAAGAACATTAACCAAATTGACTTTAGTATGCTTTGTGAGAAAATAACAACTGACACCTAGTTTCCTATTGCCTCTTTAAGTAAAGGGTATTAATCTGGATTATTCAATTAACTGTGTATTAGGAACTTAAAATACGGCCAACATTTCTAACTGATAGGCAATATTAAAAATGTTAAAATGTATCCTCTCTGATAGAATGTGAACAGTCCAAGCTAAGGGTCAATTTTCTTAATGAAATTAAATGTGAAAAATCTAATTCTTTATTTTACCACCAGGAACACTTCAATGTTCCCACTTTAGTTTTGTAGCAATTCTAGTTACTTTTGTAAACAGAATCTCAGTAGTCAGTTAATAAGAAACACTGGTGTACTTAATTTGCCATTTCATCATAGATTTGCTTCCCTTTTGCATTTATTGAAGTAAATAAAGTAAATATCACTTGACATGTTTGTAAACAGGGAAAAAATCAAAGGTAGATATATTTAAAACTATTCACAAAATTTGGGTATGATAACATTTGGAAAAGAACTATCATTTTCTCATTTATAATCCTTTTTTTATTTTCACACATTGCATATTAGTTTTTTAAAATTTTATAATAATATATCTTTTTATATGTTATCTATAAAATGTATATTGTATTTTATGAGACAACATAAGGAAGAATATTCTGTTGTTACACTGATTGTCTGTCCCCTTGAGATGATTTATTCTCTCCTCTGTGGAAAGAGACTCCTTTGATATCAGGATATAGAAGAAAATAATGAGGAATAAGATATAGTGTAACAAGGGATTCCACACTATCAGAATATGAAAAGGACATTAACCACATCTAAAGGTAAATTTTCATATTATATATTTATTATTTAAGCATTTTGAAAAGAAAATTACTTACATTTTACAGTTATTTATTTAGCTGGCAATGTTAAACAATATAACTTTCATATTTTACTAGAGCATATAATATTATTTCTTTATTGAACAAAATAGAAAAATCAAAATTTCATTTTTATACAAAAATTTAATGAACATTACTCTAAAATAATTCAGAGTTGCAAAAAATATGTAGATTTATTTAACTTTTTTCTCAGGATAAGAGTTATGAATTGAATGGTGTCTCACAAATATATGTGCTATAAATACTCCTAACCTATCAACCTGTGGTTGTAAATTATTATACTGAAGTGTGCAATGGCCTGCAGTTAGAAAGCCAAAAGTGAAGGACACACACTCAGCATATTTCAAGCTGAAAGAAAGGGAGGGAAATGGCAGGCCTTAAGTTTCAATACTGAAGAACTTTGTAGAAAAAATATTGAACTATGTAGGATGCATCCAGAGAAGGTGGTAGGAATACACATTAGCTGTACAAACCCCCAATCAGACCCTACACAGAGAGAAGGGCCTCCCATGAGCTTGAGCTCCGCCTTCAAACTTAAAGCGCCTAAAAGAAGTTCTGTGGCATTAGACTGCACACTGACAGATGGGTGTTCAAATCCTATAGAAACTTTGTGGAAGAAAGATAAGTTTGGCTTCTCCCATGAGGAGTGACACTCTTGAAATGCTATGTAAGAACAGTTCTATTCTGTCCCTATATGACCAATAGGAGTTAGCATTGACTTGACAACTGAAGATTGTAACCTCCTAAACTGTGAGAAAATGAGTGATTATTTATTAAAGTCATCCACCTATGATATTTCTGTTATACCAGTACTAGATCTTTGAGACAGCAATATGCATGTATTAATGTAATATTTATTAAATAATTTCTGTCACCTAATTCTGCTGAATCCTCTCCAACCAGTCCTGAGATGTGACTAGCCTGACTGTCAGACAGAGAGCATTGCTAAATTGATTATGATAGATGTAGTTAAGTTAAAATATCATACCTTTTCATTTGATCTCCCTTTTAATCTGTTTTCAAATTGTTTCAGTTTTTTTTGTTTGTTTTTATTTATTTTTTTAAATCAATTTATTGAGGCTCATACAATTCATCACAATACATAGATCAATTGTGTAAAGCACATCTATACATTTGTTGCCCTCATTATTCCCAAA
>NW_022111373.1:64324333-64332353 GCF_000313985.2 Echinops telfairi
GTTTGTTTTACACGATTTTCTTCATATGAAATCTAGAATGGGTAAATCTATAGAGACAGCAATTGGATTAATAGTTGTATAGGAGTGAGTTAGTTAAAGTTCATTGTGCCAACCTGGATGATAAACACATGTGGGGTTAATTGAAGGGCGGAGGAATAAATGGCCCAGTGAGCCTTGCCTTTCTAATTCTTGGGTCTCTTGCTTTGTGATGGTTGGACCAGGGTGCAGCTGCCTTAGCCAGTTCCTTGCTTCAGCTGGCAAGGCTTACTTCCTGCGAGACATCCCAGAGGAGGAGCCACATGTACCTACCCTGATGCAGTCCCAGGTGCTGGAGCAGCCGAATGGAGACCCCTGCCAGCACTGAGATGCCTACACATTCACTGACTCAGCTTTTCTCCTGCCGTCTGCATCATTGCATGTGTTTTGTGAGATGCAGGAGGACTTTGTGGATTGGTGTCAGACATATGGGTTAATGTTGGACTTGTGGCCGTGGGTAGCACTGGGTTGGGATATTTTCTTGATGTGTACTTAACCTTTATATAAAACTCTGTCTTATACATGAATTTCTGTGTATTTATTTCTCTAAAGTAACCAGACTAACACAAGGAGAATTATAGGGAGAAATTTGGGGCTTTATACTCTCCCATGAAGAGTTGCAGTCTTGGAAACTCATAGGGTAAGTTTTACCCTATCCTATGCAGTCACTATAAGTCAGCATCAGCTAGATGCCAGTGAGTGAGGGGCTGACCAAGGCAGTTGAGGGGAAATTGGGAGCTAACAACATTGAGTACAAGAAGAAAATGTTCTGAAATTAATTTTAGTCATGGTTGCACAACTCTTCTAAATATGATCAAGTAATTAAATTGGATGATATGTGAGGTATATGCCAACAAAACAATTTAAAATTTGAAATAAAGTAACAATTAAATAAATAAGTAAAATAAAGAAGTAGTTAACAGAAAAAAATCAAAAGGAAAAGAACATTTAAGTGTCTAGAATACTGGATTTTCCAAAAAGGTGAATACAAATCGTTGTAAAACTAGATGAACTTGATCAATGTCACTCAATTATAGGCCCAGAAACTGCTGAATTAGGTGTAGCCTAGGTATATTCTTCTGATAGCTCTGTTGAGCTGACTAGGCCCCCATAGGAACATGTGCGCAGAATTTAATCCGGTCCCACCTTGATTGGAGGGCAACTGATAAATGGCTCTGTGAAATGACCTCTTCTTTCTCTGTGGAGTTCGGACCAGCAAGCTACTGCTTGAGCTGGTCCTTTGCCTCAACTGTGCACTGTGGTACCTGTGGGCTGAGCCAACTCATGGATCTGGTCATCTTGACATGCATCGAGAGAGGCCCTAAGGACCGGCTTCACCATGCTGCTGGTAGATTGTGTCCTTGTGTGTGCATCACTAAAGTGGTGGCTTCATCAGCACCTGCTACACTACACTCCTGCACTGCTGACCTCTGCTACGCCTCAAATTATCTTCCTGCTGGTGCCACCCCACCCTACCATGTCTGCCACCTGTGGGTCAATTCTGCTCATCTTGTTTGAGGACAGATTCCTCTGTCTGCTTCCTTTTCTTGGACCTGCAGCTGGTTTGAGCCCCTTCTTGTGGCCCTGGTGTCTACTCATCTCCTTGTAGCCCTTCCTCTCTTTGGCTCCCTCTCTACCAAGCATGAGGTCCTTCTCCAGGGACTGGTCTCTTCTGGAAACTTGTCCAAAGTATATAAATCAAAGTCTAGCTATCCTTCCCTCTAAAGAGCACACAAGCTGTACTTCTTCCGAGGTAGATCAGTCATTTGGACAATAATCATATACTTAAACATTTGTGTGAACTATATGTTTCTGCTGGGTGCCCCCAGAATTAAAAAACAAGCCCAATGTCTTTAAAGCCATTCTATCTACTACTAACTTTTAAACAGAGAATTGTTCCTTTGAGTTTCCTTGGTTGTAAATCCCTTAAGGGAGCAGACAATCTCATATTGTCCCATCTGGTGGCTTTTAACATCTGATTTGGCTGTTAGCAGCCTGAGATCTAACCCACACCATCACCAGGCCTCCTTTTGAAGGTGTCACAGGCCTTCCACATGGAAACTGATAGTGTTACCACCAGATTTTAATCTTTTTATAATTTTTTGTGATTATTGTATTTTAGATCATAAAGTATGTCAAATAACTCTTATACCACTGTATTTTCAGTCCTGCTATACACAATCCTTTGGATATCTTAAGTGTACACTATAAATATGCTGATTGAATGAAAAAGAAATATCTCATATGTTCCTAAATGTAATTGCCCTACTTCCCTCTTTTCTGAAAAATAGAAATCTCAGTGCCCCCCTGTTCCAGACCCTTGGCAATTAAGAACATTCATAACTAGCAGCCTCATGTTTATACCACAGAGTGGCTGGTGCCTTGAACTTCTGAACTTCTGGATAGGAAACACAAATGGCGATAGCTATTACAGAGAATTGAACTAAGTGAAATACCTTCAGCAATATAATACTGGGGATTAGAATGAGTCTTGGAAATACATTATTTTTGCATATTCAAACCCGTTATTGTCAATTAAATTCCTCTGAGTTGCATGCCAATGGATGATTTGGATTACTATGTGACCTGTCTTCTCTTACAATCTAGTCAGCGTTATTTATAAACTTATCAGTATATGAATGAAAATAATGATTTTTTTATACTTCCAATTACTAAAGTCTATACATTTATTTTGATTGGCAAGTTACTGTTTTTTTTAATAGTGGTGCAAAACATGAGTGTAAATCCCCTAAAATCCTGTTCAATAGATAATTACATTTCCATTTATTTTCCTACTTTATACTCAGGTCATGCTTCTTTTCTCCTTAAAATACATTACTCGATAATATCAATATCAATCTGTAAACTGACATTTTCATGCAAGCTTGAAAATGTGCAGAATATATACTTATTATTAGTAGGAGACAATGTGTAATTATCTAACTTCACTGCACAACACATTTTAAAAGCTTCTGGAAAGATTGGGACATAATCAAATTATAGATTACATCAATGGAAATCGAATCTCCATGCTTTCTCATTCTAGTGTAAACCAAGCTAGCAGGCCCTACTCTAATTCTCAGTGAATGCCACTGCACAGCTAAACTCAATCTCTGTAGCAGTAGGGTGCTCTCTTGCAGGGATTTGGAAGCGTTCAATAAACTCACAAAGGGAAATATGCACATAGGATTAAATATTAAATTCAAATGATTTTTTGTGCCAACTGAATCATCATACTACAATGAAGACACAGGAGAGCTGCGGTTAGGTGCCATTGAGTTGACTGACTTACAGCAGCCCGATCACAACAGAATGGAATAGAGCTTAGTCCTGCACCGTCCTCACAATGTTCCAGGTGTGCGTCAGCCACTGAGTCAGCCACTGTGTCCGTCCATCCAATGGAGACTCTTTCTCTTTTTCACTGTCCCTCTACTTTCCCAAGCAAGATGTCCTTCTCCAGGGACTGCTTGCCCTCTACTCAGCACAGTACAATGAGTTCTTGTTGTCCGGTGCCATCAGATTGGTTCCAATTCAGTGGCCTTATATACAACACTGCCCACTGCCACCCTCACGATTGTTCTTAGGTTAGATTCCATCGATGTAGTGACTGTGTCAATCCATCGTGTCTTCTTTTTATTTTTCACTACCCCTCCACGTTACCAATCCTCTTTTCCGGGGATTGGTCTCCTCACAACGTGTCCACAAAGTGCTATCTGGTGCAGAGTTCCCCAAGGGAATGTGCCATTCGTTTCCTTGGACTGCTCTTTGCATGAACAACACTGTATATCCAAGGAACATGAAAGCATTGTCAACTTCATATTTTGCGATTATAGTATGCTTTATGTTTTTAGCTAGCCAGGACTTGTCCCAAGTTTATTTACACAATTGGAAAATTAGGAATAATGGAACTTGACTCAAAGTATGTGCTTTAGACTAGTGATGCCCGCATTATTTAAGCAATTGGCGTAAGTGCCCTCTGAGACCTATAAGTCTCAGGCCCATATGATTAGATCTACATTCAAAGAGATGCTCAGGCTCTCTATGTGCTCACTGAAATTAGCAACATGTTGCCCAGAGGATTACTTATACCTCTTGTCTGGAGTGACTACTTCGATCTTCTTTCTGATCATTGAAGCATAAAAGTGCTGAGAACCAGGTTCTAATCATTCAAACAGGTTGAATGGGTTCTAATACAATACTGTCCTTTCATTATCATTTCATGAAACGGACCTTAGGAAACAAACAACTACAGCCACAAAAAGTAACCTCATCAATATAGTGAACTCTATTATGACATTAAAATTTGCTTAATATTTCAAAACTGTTATAATGATAGGGACAATGATTTATACATTGCTAGTCTTTTGTCTGCATCAGTGTTTCCCAAAGTGGGTGAGACGCGCCTGGTCTGCTTGAAGGGCACAGGGTGCTGGCCAAAGCAGCTCACGAGACTTTCTCTGGGACTGTGTGTTATACTGCAGTATTTTTTAATTGCAGGAGGCTGCTGACTTTTGCAGTTTTGATTTTTATTCCTGAAAAGGGAGCAGTAGGGAAAATAATATGGGGAACCCAGGGTGTATATTATCTCTGATTTGCCCCATGAAGTAAGTAGCAAATCAAACCAAACAAAATCCGTTGCTAGGGTTATAGGGTGGGAGACTAACCACAAGACCAGCATTTCCAAACCCCTAGCAGCCTTGTGGGGACAAGACGAGGCTTTCCACGCCCATAAAGGTTTGTGATATTGAAAGAGCAGAAGAATTCTGCTCCGTCCTTTAGGGTCACCAGGACTTGGAACCAACTCAATGGCAGTGAATTTTTGGATCGAGTCAGGCGATACTAGGTGTTGCAGAGTAAAATGCCTCCCCGTGAGTTTTCAGGCTGTAACCTTCCAGACATTGACAACCAGGGTTTTGGTTTTGCTTTTTCCCTGAGCCACTTCTAGGTGGATTGGAGCTGCCGACGTTTCTTCTGGTCGTCAAGTGTTTAAGTCTTTAAAGCCGTACTAGGTCTCCAAGTGGCAACTGTTGTTGTCCAGTTACTGTTTGATTCATGGGAACCCTATGTGACAGAAGAGAGCTGTCCAATCGTTTTCTCATTTTTAACCTTAGTGGAGACAGGCAGGTCTTTCTTTCATGGGGCTGCTAGGTGAGTCAAGCCACCAGCCTTTCTGTTAGCAGCTGAGTTAACGACTTAATTGTTGCTCCCCTAGGGATCCTTACCAGTGACAAATAGAGGGGGTGTCTTACTTCTCTTGATACATTTTTAAAATAGCATAAACACCGTAAACACTTGTTATATATCTTAATTAAACATATACATTTAAACATCAGTCCAGAATTTAATGGTAATCTGATCTTTGTGTTCTATTTTTATTTTTCCCTATAACAACTTTAATGTAGATAAATGTGCCCCGATACTACACAATACTTACAAATTCATATGTACATATATATACATATAATTAATATATCTTTGATAAATTAAAATTAATTTATTTCTGTTTTCTCAACTAATGTATTCAATTTCAAATATTTTTACTATCTAAATTACATTTTAAAAATCTAATATTAACAATATGGTGTTGTGTTTCATTCTATACTTGATATATGCTGGGAATGTTCTTTTGCTTGTATGAATCCATATCCAGATATCATGAACGAAATTTCCCTTAGATAAATTCTAAGGCCTCTAGACAATTCTAAAAGTGTTGTAAAGAGTCAATTATTCAATTTACCATACGTTTGGCAGATTTAACATCATAAAAAACTCAATTCCCTTCTTAATTTTATTTCAAACTTATTATAAAATAAATAGTTTTATCCATGTGGAGAATTATGAGGAGAAGATATTATGATACGTGTTCAGGTTTATATGGAATGCATGGGCATTTATAACAGAAAAAATGAAATGAAGTAGCTGTGTCTTGAATTATTCTAAATTACTAATCATCCATGCCAACTAGGTAATGGCTTCCTATTAAGGTTAATGGAAATTGAATGTAAATCCTCATGAATAAATTAAGGCTATACTGACATCCCAATTACTTAGGACATAAGGGTCTTTGATATTTACCCTTACAAAAGACAAAAGTGCTTGCTAGAGCCCTAGGCCAATAACTAAACATGTATTATAGTACAATTTAATGGATATCATCAGAAAACAGGTCCGCATTCAAGAAAACGATGTAGTCGTGAGTCTTTAAAGCTTTGAGAAGCAGTGTTGCGTACTATTGTTTCCAAAAGAACACATTTTTAGTGAGTATAATATAGTGAAGTCACCCCATAGGGCAAGCAATTGGGAGTATGACTATCAGCTTCAAAATGTATTAGAATCCCCAAGTTAAAAATAGCTTTTTGACAGCGAGGAGATATAATTTTGTTTTCCGATGCTTTTGTATCCCACTTTTCCTCCCACTTTCACCTCTAGTTCTTTATTTTCTTTGGTCTTTAGGCTGCGTTCATACTCCTCACTATTTCATCAATGCCCCCTTTTTGCTCCTTTTACTTTTTCCAACTCAGAACGAAGAGTCTGTTTTTGGTATTAAATAAATATTGCTACTCCTTTAAACGTGTTTCAATTATCTTCCACATGAAGTTGAAGAAAATCTCTCCGCTTCAGTTCCTTTTTCTCCTCCTCCTTCTCCCTTTCTTTCTTCTTCTTCCTACTCTATGTCACATCCACAAGCTGGCCCAAAGTTTGCCTTTGGAAATTGTGGTCACATTCACGTCTTTTCCAAACCTTAGGTCTTTTATACTCCAATACCCTTTTTGATTCAATCAAAACTTTCCACAAAGTGACAGCACACAGTCCTTATTTATTACAACTGCAATTTCTTCTTCTTATTCCAATTGCTGCAAAAGCTTAGTTTCTTGAATTGGGGATGTGTTTATTCCTGTGTCCTTTCACTCCTGTGTTTTCTGTTCTTAAAGTGACCCTCACTTTGCTTAATAGCATGAATTAAGTGCATTTTTTCCATTCAAATTTCTCCACTCCAATGAAAATTGGATTATTTATTTACTATGTAATCCTCAAGCACATAAGACAAAACAGTCTCTTAAGTGATACTTGGTTTTGTATCTTTCTATCATGAGTGAAGGAATGAACACTAATTCTTTTAAGAAGAATGTTTCACTGTAATTGCTAAGATTTTGTGTCAACTTGGCTATGTCAGGATTCTCAGTGGTCTAGCAGTTAAAACCCAGCAAACCTCCACGATATGACCTAACATAAAGTAGTCTGCCAATAAATTGGAAGTTATTATGAAGAGCTAGTCAAAATATTGGTTAAAATTTCCTTAAAAATATGACCACTTCGAATTTGAATTTTATTTTTTGTAGGTAAACATATATGTGGAAGGGTCACTTCATGTGATGCCCCAAGTAAGAGCATTCACTGTGACCTCTGTAGTTTGCTGTTTCCCTGAGTGTGAGCAGTCATTCTTCTATTTTATTTTCATAAAAGATCCTAATCCCTTACAGGTGGTTGTGGTCATGTGACTAAATTCTGCTGAAGGAAATAGAGCAGGAGGCACTATCAGGCTTTCTAAGAAGGTTTAAGATTATACGACTAGCTTCTTAATAATTTGAAATCTTAAAGTAATTATTTGAACCTTTCCCTTATTCAAAGCTACAAGGTTCCCTCTACACAGTGCTTTTGAAACATCTTACAGATGTGTTTATTTACATTTTATTTATTCGTTTTGTCAGTGTTTCCTTGGATAATAATTTACTTCAACTTAACTCACCTCTATCAAAACAAGTGCTGACCCATAATTAAATATATGTCTCAATTATTAAATTAAATATTTAAGTAGTATCTTAGTAAAAAGCATCTTAATTTATATGCAAAATAGATACCTTGAAAACCTCAAACGTTTAGCTCCATTAGGAGCAAAATTTCAAGTATGCTAAATAGTGGGTTTTTGTTTGTTTTTGCTCAGTAATGAATCACTAAATTAAAAAAGATAGATTTAAATTAGAAC
>NW_022111373.1:64334286-64340014 GCF_000313985.2 Echinops telfairi
TCCTTCAATAGGATTATAACTCAATGCAAAGAAAACCAAAATTCTTATAACCGGTCCAATAGATATGATAAATTTAAAAATATATATTGGAAGTATCAAGAATCAAATTTTGCTTGCACCCATAATTCATATAGCATCATTGAAGCATGTAATGTAATGATGTAATACATTACATCATAATGTATTAGGAAAATTTTCTCTACAAAATCTGTTTAAAATGTGGAAAAACATGGCTATTCATTTGGGGTCTGAGTTAAACCTAACCCCAATCATGCTATTTTCAATGGCCTCTTATGCAGGTACAAGAAGGACAATGAATAAGGAAGATCACACCATAATTGATACATTTGAATTATGGTGTTGTCAAAGAACAGTGAAATTATAACAGACAGCCAAAAGAACAAATTAATATGTCTTAGAAGAAACATAGCTACAATGCTCCTTAGCTTCAAGGAGAGCTAGATTTCACGTCATGTACTTGGGCTTGTTGTCAGGATTGCTTACTGGGAAAAGGCATCATTGTTGAGAATGTAGACGGTCACAGAAAAACTGGAAGATCCACAAGGTAATGGATTATCACAGAGCCATCCTGACAATTGCCTCACACATAGTTACAGCTGTGAGGATGGCTCTGAACTAGGTGACATTTTGTTCTGTTGGACACCGTAAGTTGGAATCAAGTTAATGACCTCTAACAGCAACAACAACAACCAAGGTATGAACTTCCAGAATAAACACATTTCTCTCAAAGAAGTACAGCCAGAAACTACAAAGAAATAAGGATGGTAAGAATTTCTTTCAAGAACTTTGAGAAATTGTCAGGAAATCCCTGTTCTTGAAGAAGGACAAGGGACAATCCATTCTCTTGTACCATCATAAAAATTCCTATGCTGGACATCAATGTTGCAGCCAACATCTAGATCCATCATATGGAGATTTTTCCTCTTTTTTTCTTTGCCCCTCTACCAAGCATGATGTCCTTCTCCAACACGAAAGCACCTCGCAACCCGTCATGCAAGGGCAGACTTTCGACCTAAAGCAATCGTATATTGTGTCTCATTCTCCACAGAAGCTCTCTCTTTGGTTCCCCAAACTCTATTTTTTTTCCTAGCGATAAGTAAAAAGTATCAACAGAAGTACAAACAAAAAGAACAGAGGAGTAACTTCAACAGAAAACAAAGAGGCTCATACACACTAAACAGTGAATCCGTTGGGTGTATTTTAATAATAGAGAACCAATTTACGTGAAATGACGGGGTATTTGTCTCCCCTCACAGCGAAAGGTTACCTCACAATTATTGAAAAACTGAAGGACCAGCAGTACCTTGCATGTGTGCCCCTCCCCCCCATCCATCTAGTTACTAGTAGTAAAATAAGTGCCTAATATCAGACCTGTTTGGAACTTTTCCTAAGGAGTAAAACGATTGTTTTTATCATTATTGTCATTGTCAGCATCATTGCCATTGTCCTTACTAAACTCACCTCCAATTTCTGCTACTCCCCATTTTAAATGATTTCTTTTAGACCTATCTTAGAACCTGAAAGTTTCTGAAAGCCATATGACCTTGTGGCTCTGTGACATAACTCAAGCTATCACCATCGCTAGGTATTACTTTCTTCCTTTTATTAATCTTGCCCTCTCTAGCTCTTAAAATCTTTTGAAAAAAAATCAACTTTTCTGGTAAGCACTCTTGATCTCCCCACCCATCTGAAGAATAAACGGTAAAACCTCCTTCCCCTGCCTGCTCCCAAATTATCTTATTAACACTAGAAACAGGTCTAATTCATAAGATGATGCCATCTATTTGACTGTTTATTTCTTTTCCTACATCCTGATAAAAGCACTTACACACACACACACTTAAAATTTCTATCTCAGAAAATTATCAGTCAGAATACAGGTAGTTGATTATCAATGGATTAGTTTAATAAATTAACAAAGAAAACAATGGATAGAAGACAAAATCAATAAAAATATCCTTTTAGTAAATTGATAGAAAAAATAACGCTTCATGTTAAGATTTTATTGGAATTAAATTAATCCTAAAATAAATTAAAATTAGCATGTGTGTTGTACTATGTGAGCATTACTTATCTTTACTAGGTACTTCACAGAAACAAATATATTTTTGTTTTTTGGATTCTGGTAAATCAAATATATCTGACCTCTATTCAAAACTGCAATGCTCCTTGTAGATGTTTAATACAGGTAAACTTAGAAGCTGATAGGAAACATGTGGTAGGCACTAGAGTGGAGAAGTGAATAAAGGGAAATAAAGGAAAAATTGGTAGACTTCAAACTAAAGAAACAGTAATAGAAAATATGATTTTTAGGATGTGGCTATTGTGAAAGATTAATGAATATAAATCAGAATGTTTGTATAAAATGAGGATACACTTATAAGTGAATTTTGTGGAGGCAATATAAGAAGACTGTTGTAATAGCCAAAAGTCTTTTTTAAATCCCTGAATAGTATGATTGTTCACATAGGGGAGTTGTGAAATGCCTCGGAAGTCATCTCCTCTGGCTACACAGAGGAGGAGGATCGAATCCACACCACCCGAGACTCAGTGGTATCAGGTAGATGTGACATATGGCTCCACCTTTCAGCCATCTTTAGCCTACCCTAACCCCAGCCGTTCCTCCTAAAGCACTCTATCTCACGGCAGCGGGGTTTGATAGTATATTGCAATGGCTACAGAGAACACATAGGCAATACCCAACATTATGGAAATGTATTAAAGAAGTTAACAGCTTACCTCGCATCAAGATCAGATAATATTAACGAAACAGTCTTTTAACAGGAATACCTCTTTTCAGCCAGCAGTCAAGTCTTTCATATCTGCCTATTGGCCACATTGCCTTTTGTCTTGGTAAAGTGTGTCAGAAAGTCTGTCTCTCTGCCTCACAATCTGGATCCTGCCCCTTTGCCTCCTGGTCTCAACAAGGTCCCTCTCTGTCTCCTGTGTTTTTTTGGGTTTTTCGTTTTTTAAATTATTTTATTGGGGCCTCGTACAATTCTTATCACAACCCATCCATCCATCCATTGTGTCAAGCACATTTGTACATTTGTTGCCCTCATCATTCTCAAAACATTTGCCTTCTACTTTAGCCCTTAATATCAGTTGCTCATTTTCCCCGCTCCCTCCCCTTCTTGTGTGGTCTGTTTGCTGCTGCCCCCGCTGCTGCCTGCACTTCAGACAGGGATCTCACAAGTGCTCTGCTGTTGCTCTTCTTTCTTAATGACCTTGGAGCTCCTCACTCTCTGCCTCAGCAATGGCTGTCCTATATGTGGAAGAATGTCAAAACTGACAAATCACACCTAATTTGCAAGATTTAGTGGGTGTTACATAGCAAAGATAGAAGAGACATATTTAATTAAGCAGTTTCACTACAAAGAAGTGCAAACAATTCTATGATATAGATATTTTGAAAAAATTATTTTGGAATTAGTCTTATGGTTCATGAAGGACTAATAGCATTTTTATATTTAAACTGAACTAACAAGCTCTAGTTTTGTGATTAAAACATAAAACAAACTAATATATCTAAGATATTTTCAAGGATTTCACTCTACTTGGATCAACAGTCAATGCCCCTAGAAGCAGTGATAAAAAAATCAAACAATGTATTGTAGAAATCTGCAAAAGTCCTATCTAAAGTACTTACCAAAGAAAAGGTATTATTTTTATTACGAAGTTGTACCTGATATAAGCCATGGTCTTTTTGATCACTTCATAGTAGATCACTTCAAAAGATCGAAGCAGAATTGATTGACATGTGGATTACCATGCTGGTGAGGAATACAGAATACACATGCACTGCCCAAAAAGCAAACAAACTTGTATTGGAAAAAGTAGAGCCCGAATCCCTTTAAAATCTAAGGTGGTAGACTTTGACTCGCTTACTTTGGACATGTCCTCTGGATGACCAATCATTAGATGAAGGCATAATTTGTACCGAAGTCAGAAAATATTAGGAAAATCCTGCATAAGAGGGGTATACTCAGACATACTGAAGGACTGGATGATCTGCCATTTTGTTGTACATAAGGTTGCCAGCAATGGAGCCAATTGATCTACAAGGAACACATCAGACAAGATGCATATCATGCTTTAGTGAACTAAATTGCCATTAATAAATGTCCCTCAGATTTAAGGAAAACATATGTCAATATCCTTAGACATCTTGATATTATCACTTCACTAAAGTTGTGGTAAGCTCAGAGAAAAATCTGGGTGTTTAGATTCTATCATTCCCACCTCTCTGACATTGAGAAAGTGAAGATAAGCCATATCTTAGAGTGTTTTCTATTCGAGTCCTGTAAGCTATTGAACAAATGAGGGCGAGAGTGAAGTTATGAATTCTGGGGACTATATGGAGCGGGACTGCATTACAAGGAAACACAGCACGAGACACGAAAGCACAGAGTGTTTGATAAAATGGAGACAGAGGAAAGGAAGTGGTAATTGGCTGCCTTAAGATAGAAGATCCTTTAAAGTGACATAGTTTTAACTCAAATAAATCCTACATCATAATTGAAAAATTTTCGCAAAATTGAATTGTTTACATATTTTATTTTGCAGAAAAAGAGAACATCATGGGTGTATTAGTCTTGGTACTTTGGAGAAACAAATCCACAGCGACTCATGTATAAGAGAGTTTTATGTAAAGAAAAGGTGCATCACGAAAACATCCCAACCCAATGCTGCCCAAGCCCACAAGTCCAATTATATTTAAAAGAACCAACAATTTTTGAAGAACTATACAATGTATTTTAATATAACAGATTTAAAATAAAATATACATTTTTAATTGAAAGACCTGCTTTACATTTACAAAGAGTGAGATTAGCAAATTACTTTCACCAAGTCTCACATTTGAGAGAAGATAATAATACTTTTTAAAATATTAAATGAATGTTTAAAACATTTCTTAGATATAAGTAGACATCGTTTTAGAATATATTTCAATTGATTCTATAGAATGCACACATATCACAAACAAACTCACAGTGCTCCAGGTGATGGTACCTCAGAGCAACCACATAGGGCGGAGCGGGACTGCCCGTGCGAGGCTTTGAGACTTGTTTCTTCCATGCAACAGGGAGCACCTTTGAACTGCTGAACTTGGGTTAGCAGCCCGGCGCATGACCGCTACACCACTTGGGCTGCAAAACACATATGCACACATACTCACATATCAACACATGCACGCAATATTTTCAGTTAGACATAGCCAGACACATGTACATAAGTTAATTGTGTTGCACAAGCACAAATATATCATGCGATATTTTGAAATCTTCTTTCAAAAAATAAATTTAAGTTATGAAGATGATGTTGATCTTGAGGAGAAAGACAGGGCTCTCTATGCTGGTAAGGAATTATGGTCTCCGAAACTCACCGGGGCAGTACTGTCCTATCGTACAGAGTTTGCTTTGGAGTTTTTGTTATTATTATTATTATTATTTATCTCTTATACTCCTTATATTCCAACTGGCTTTAAATTGGTATCATTTTAATTATGTTTCAAATATATTATTTCAAAATTCTATTTTGTGCATTCTTAAATATAACTGATTTGTTTGAAATAAAATTTAATGAAGAAATATGATTATATTAAAAAAGGGATAAAATAAATCAAATTACATTTGGGCATAATCCTGTTAATGCCCATAACTCTACTCAAAGTAATACTTAAGGCTGTGTGTGTGTGTGTGTGTGT
>NW_022111373.1:64341199-64342181 GCF_000313985.2 Echinops telfairi
AAATCCTGTCATAACAGTAGCAAAATATTCATGATCATTATATGTATCTATAGCAATACATATTGTCAAAATATGTATTTAAATATATATGTTATGTATACATATATATTTACTCCTCCCCCCCCACACACACACACACGGGAGTAACCCGGATTACTTTTTCAAAACTATGTATTTAAATTTTTTTACAAAACAACCTTATCACCATCAAAATACTCTCCATTACGCAATACATTTGTCAAATCTCTGATTCCATTCTTGGAAACATTTTTCAAACTTATCTGTTTGGATGGCTGACAGCACCTCCCTCGTTTTTGTCTTCATCTATTCTAGTACTCAAATCACTATCCTTTCATGACTCTCTACATTTGCAGAAACAAAAAGAAGGCATACAGAGTGAGGCCAGGTAAGTCAGGTGTGTGGAGCAAGAGAAGAATTGTGTTTTTCGCCCAAAACTGGCACACTGACATGGCAGTATGAACAGATGGATTGTTGTGGTGGCAAAATCATTCTCCAATCTGCCACAAATCTGGCCTTTTTTTATACACACTGTTACACAATCTTTTCAGAACCTCTAAATAGAAAGTTTGATTAACATTCAGACCTGGTGGGATGAACTCCAAATGCACTATCCTCCTCACATTTAAAAAAAGAGAGAGAGAGAGAGAGAGCATTGTCTTGATCTTTGATTTCACTTGAAGAAATTTGGGGGGGCTTTTGAGATGATGATGGCATCTTCCACTGGCTTGATTGATGGTTCCTTTTGGGGTCAAGAGCACCACAGTGTCTCATCACCAGAAGCTAAACTGCTTTTATGAAAAAGTTCACTGTGACCAAAGAGGACCTTCCCAGGTGACACTACTGGGTACACTAACTCAGAGGGAGTTGCTTGATGCTCACCTAGATGCAAAATGCATACTAAAAAAGCTCTCTGCACATGTGATTATCGGCCAGGCTGGCACAATTAACTAACTCAATACAT
>NW_022111373.1:64343702-64345954 GCF_000313985.2 Echinops telfairi
TTATTATTATTATTAGGACAAACTGAGTTTTGCTCTCTTTGACAGTATAACTGGAAACAAAGAAATCCATAGAGATCAACGATATGCTCAATATGGATTTCAGTCATTGTACTCCTAAACTGCTCTTCCGGTTTTGGCAAACAACCAGGTTCTTGAAGTTGAGAGTAATAGTTTTCATATTTATAGCATAACAGAGGTAGGAGAAAGAAAAATTAACTATTCAAAAGAGGAATTGCTTTCAACCTATGTTTCTAAAAAATGATTCCCTGCATCATTTCAAGCTAGATTGGTAAACTAACGTGTATATAAAACAACATACTTTAGAGGCTGTTTAGGATTTTGGTTATCAACCTAGTATGTGACTTAAATACAGAGATAGGGCTAGAGCTGAAGAAATAAATATGTAAGATAAGTACTCAGACACAAGAGTCAGGATATTTTTTAAATCATTTCATTGGGGTCTCATACAACTCTTATCACAATCCATACATAACACAATTGTGTAAAGCACATTTGTACATTCGTTACCCTCATCATTCTCAAAATATTTGCTCTCCACTTAAGCCCTTGGTCTGAGCTCTCCTTCCCACCCCCACTGCCCCCTCCTCCTCCCTCATGAACCCTTGATAATTTATAAATTATTATTTTGTCATATCTTACACTGTCCAACATCACCATTTTTTTTGGTTTCATAAAACATATTTGGCAACAAAATAATTGTGGACATCAGAATAATGCTATCTATTGGTATAGTTAACACACTGATATGAACCCAAGAAAAGTAATATTTCATCTAAACTTTAAGATAAAAACTTCCTAAATAATGCTATATTGTTTACTTCAGCCTTCTGATAGGCTCAGTCAGAGTTTGGGGCATCTGAAGGCCTACTTCCATTTGCCTATTGCTGTAGCATGCTAATAGCTGCTTCAAATGGTCACCAATCCTGCAATTCTTTTATATGTAGCGAGGGGAAAAGAATGATGGTGGGGAATGCATATTGTCTGATCTGCTCTAACTTCACAAGGGGAAAAAAATACAAAACCTCAAATTCATCCTCATCATCACTGCCCAGTGTAAACTCCTATGTCTCCTAGATTCTATGCCTTCACCCTCCAAACTTATTACCAAATTTGACACCAAGCCCCCTCCCCGTAGTATTATCTACTTTTCAGGTTGGTTGAGTGAGTCTTTGTAATGGCTATATAGCATTTATAAATAATACTCAAAACTATAGGGTTCGTGAAAGAAACGAACAGGTATTGAATATTCAGGATACTATCCAGGATAGCCTCTTCTCCCAGGCAGCCTTTGGTCTGGCTTTTGTCCTTCAGTCGCAGGGGCACTTGGCCTCTGACCCCTGCTCAGACAGTGCTAGAAAGCGCTTTTAGAACTGTCAATCAAAGCTGCTTGCTTCCGTTCCTCTTGTTCCCCTAACTCTCTGGACTTCATCCTTGGACAAATGTTGCTGTTTTAATGATTGATTATCGTGGATGTGATTTCAATTCCAGATCTGAAGAGTGACTAAATTTTTAGGGTGTCACTCTAGTCTCCATTCAATCATCTCTGCTGTCTTATGATTTTGATTCCACATATTTTTAACTCCATTCAGGACCCGCTAATGTGAACTTTTCAGTGCGTTGTGTAGTGATAACCAGGCACGCACTAGTTCTTCTGCCTCAGGCTTGAGGTAACATTTTTTTCCTATATGTTTGTGGATTTTCATCATATTCTTTTCATCTTTCCTTTGGACAGGTGGAGATCAAGATTTATAAATCAGATGATGCAATAATTACGTTCCGTGTCAACATGGATAGGCCAGGATTCTCAGTGTTTCGGCAATTGAGGCCTAGAAATTCCACCTGATATGAAGTAATACAATGTAATCAACTCCATAATGTGATCTTTAATAAGTAACTAAGCAGTTGTAAGATTAAGGTGGAGTTCTATATCCTACTGAGGTCATATGCTGATACAGTTAAGAGGAAGTGTGCATGGGATGGGGCCTACTTCCTATATAAATGCACAATATGGGAAAGGTTGTTGACTTTTGCTGATTCTTTGTCAGGATATTTGCATTTGAAACATCATGCAGACCCATCTAGAATTGCTGAAAGAGTGGATTTAGCTTTGAAGGAAAGAACTACAGAGAGAGAGAGAGAGTGAGAGAGAGCTGTTTGGTTTTTTAAATTTTGAGCAAGGTACTTGTGTTTGGATGCACCAGGGTTGTAAATGTCTGTGCCTATGAGAATGG
>NW_022111373.1:64349857-64351516 GCF_000313985.2 Echinops telfairi
TTAGTCATAGCTAATTCCCTCATCGTATTTATATATTATACAACATTCAAGAAAGGTCAAGTTCATGGTTGACTTGTCTACAGAACCTAGTATAGTGTATCGCATTCTCCAAGCTCAAAGAAATTTGATGTTTTGAGTTTTTTTCAAGTTAATTACTATAAAAATGAAAAAAACTAAAGAATGCAGAGCAGCAATATTTAAACATTTTTAATATGATATGGTATAAATATTATTGAATTCTTAAACACACTTTGAAATTGAATTATAGTATTTTTTCTGAATGTTATATTATGTGGGCCTGTAATAACACCATTTTTCTGTCAATTTGTCATATTGTGGGGACTTGAGTATTATTTCACCTGTATTTAAAATATCAGCAGTCATCAAGTTTAACAGGTTTTACCAGTGCTTCTAAACTAAGGAGAGATTATGAAGAAAGAATTGGTTGTATACTTAGTCACTGAAAACCTTTTGCTAAGGGGGCACAACTCAAAATAAGAAGAAACATCTGCACAGATCCATTAATAATTTTCATAAGTGCATGATGCACTTGACAGTGGCGCAGCTTGAATCAGGCACTCCTGAGGTCTGAAACTGACATTGCTGCTTTAAAACACCTTAAAGAGGTCTTTTGCAGCAGATTAGCCAATGAATTTATTGAATTATTGACTACTGCTTCCATGGATCTAAGCACAATGAAATAGTTAACAATTTCCTTATTTGCTCCCTTTATCACAGTGTTGTCCATTGATTAAGTTGTGAGGATTTCAGTTTTCCTTACACTGAGTTGCAATCCATATTAAAAGTTGAAGTCTTTGATTTTAATAGAAAGTGCTCTGGTCCTCCTGGCTTTTAGGAAGCAAGTTTATGTCATGTGTGTACTACACGTTGTTATTAAGTTTTCTTCAAATTGTGATACAGTGTGCTTCTCCACATAAAAAGGGGTACCACACCCCACTCCCCATTTATTGCCGTGAGTGGAACGGAGTTTTTGAACTGCACATTTTTCCTGCTATGTGAGTATTGAGGAGCTTGCTCTGAGTTAGCGCACCCGGTAGTATCAGCTGGGAAGGTTCTCTCTGGTTACCATGAATTTTTTTGTAAAGGTAGTTTCGCTCAAACTTCATTTTATAATGGCCAATTTAAAAGAACAGCATGTGGCTGTGAAAGTTTGTTTCATGCTTGGGGGGAAAATGCTGCAAAACTGTTGTGATGTTGAACATAGCTTACAAGGACAGCATTATGGGAAAAACCCAAGTGTATGAGTGGTTTTCTCTTTCAAAAAAGGTGAAATGTTGATTCATGACAAACCTGGTTCTGGATGTCCATCAATTTCCTGAACAGGCAAAAATGTCAACTCATAGTGTTTTTGGAGTTTGTTCTAACAGGTCAGCCTGTTAATCAAGCTATCTATTTAGAGGTTCTGAAAAGATTTTATAACAGTGTGCGACAAAAAGCCTGATTTGTGGCAGACGGAGGACTAGTTTTGCCACCAGAATAATGCACTTCCTCCTGCAGACTTCTCAGTGAGCCAGTTTTGGGCAAAAACCAGCGTGTCCCTCCTACCCCATGCATCTTATTCACCTGACCTTATTCCATGCAACTTCTTCATATTTCCGTGAATGCAGAGGGACTGGAAAGGACAGTGATTTGAAGATA
>NW_022111373.1:64351821-64353840 GCF_000313985.2 Echinops telfairi
TGGTAAAATGATGTAACCCTAGGGCACATGTCTCCTGATGTGCTAAACCACCCGGTGTTCATATGTTTTGTTTACATGAATGCCTCTTAGTTCATGTACAAGTTCTTCTTGAATACAGTGTAATATTCAGGAATACCTAATTATCTCAACGTATGCATATTTTGACCAATTGAATGCCTTTACATAATTAAAGAAACACAAATAAACACAAGCAAACTTCCTTCCAGCTAAATTTCATCTGACATCAGAAATTATATGCCTCATGCCATGCCCTCTACCTAATCCAATTTGAAATTCAGGCAGCTCTCTAAATATAGTATAATGTTACAGTATTAGATATGCCTTCAGTGAAATTTGTACTTTTTTCATTGCACTGGCTTTGATCACATGATGTCTCTTGAAATGTTTGAACCCTGATCAATTCATATTTGTACAATGACATTGTTTATTTTTCTCAACTTCTTTTATGCTTTCTTCATCAATCAATAGTTTGCCTATAGCATTCTCCAATAATGCAACTTGAGGCTTGAATTTTTTGTTCAATTCTTTCAGGTTGAGAGGTTTGGAATGTATTTATTTTTAAGAGGTTACCTAATTCATGTCTTTGCACATTTCATTATTGTACTCTAATTTGTCTTCTGAAGTTTCCTTCTGAAATTTTCTTGTCAACTATTTTACTCCACTCCAATCCCCTTATTGGATGTAGCTATTATATGGCCAAAAGAAAGTTTCAGAATATTTTCTAACAGACACTATGGTCTTCCGTTTATTTCCTGATTTCTTAATGACCTTTTTCTTTCTTCATATATACTGTCCTTTCCACAGCTGCTCAGATAATATGTCAATAGTATTTAATGCATCAAATCTCTTCTTGAGGTCTTCTATAAATTTTGGTGGAATATACTTGAGGTTTCATTTTTTCCCATAAAATTTTTAAAAGTCTTCTGCTTTAGCCTGAACTTATATATGAGCTTATATTTCTTATGGTCTAATCCAGAGTTTGCCCTTAGCTATGTTTAGTTTTATTATAGTGAATATCCCCATGGCCTGTTCTCATAGATAAAGTCAGTTTGATTACTATATATTCCATATGGCAACTTCTATATATATAGTTGCTATTTAGGCTGTGGAAAAAGCTATTTGTAATGAAGAAGTTGTTAATCTTGCAAAATTCTATCATTTGAACTCCAACATTATTTCTGTCTCCAAGATCATCTCTTCATCAGTAATTTATGCTGTTGAAAACAAATTTGCAAAGAAGACATCATTATTTCATGTAATTTCTAGTTGCATTTCTATTACTAAGGACATATTTCTAACTACTTCCCCTTTCTCTGTGTCTCCAACTTTTGCATTTTAATCACCAGTACTTATCACTGAAACTTGATTTCTTAAATATTAAAGCAATTTCCGATTGGAGATGTTAGTATAATTCTTCCATTTCTGCATCAGTTACTATAGAGGTTTGTTCATACATTTGCATATAGTTGTGTATGGGACATTCTTCCAAGCATATAGATATTGTCCTATCATAAAAAGCATTGTTTTACAAAATACATAAATTATGGTGATGAATGTGTCAAGAAATCTCTTGAATTTGTCATCTTGCAGGAGTAAAACTGTCATTTTGTCTGATTCAAAATCGGCAATACTAGTGCATTTCAACCCACTAATTACCAGAGTCCACTACTTGTCTGTAAGTCTGCCATAGAGTTATGGCTTTGTTATAATTGAAACACTGTCTGATCCTGAAGACCTAAAGAAGCAAAGGAGAACATTGGGATAGCGACCGAGCATGGGTCCCGAAGTTTAAGGGCACGCAAATTATAACTACGGAGGAGCTGATTTTAAGGAAAGAAAAAAAGATCAAAGTGGACATCAGAAGAGATTTTGAAACTGGCTCTGAATCTTAGAGCAGCTAAAGCAATTGGAATGCATAATGAAGTCAAAGAGTTGAATAGAAAATTTCAGAGGGTTACTCAAGAAGAAAAAGCCAAATATTATATGGGAGTACCCCCC
>NW_022111373.1:64355001-64356556 GCF_000313985.2 Echinops telfairi
TCCGTAGTAGCTTTTTCCAGCTATTCTTGGGTACCTCTCATCATGAAATCTGTAAAGACCTAGAATTAGAAAACCAAAGGGGAAGAACATGCTCAGCATATCTAACACTGAAAGAACTCAAGAAAAAATTAATTCTTGAGATGCAATCTTGAAAGATTCTAAGGACAAAATCAATGATACAGGAAGCATCAAGTGAAGATGGAAAGAATACACAGAGTAACTATACCGAAAAGAACTGGTCAACAGCCCAGCATTTTAGGCTGGTGTATATGAGCAAGAACCAAGGGTGATGAAGGAAAAGTCCAAATTGCACTGACATCATTAGCCAAAAACAAGGTTACAAGAATTGATGGAATAGGCACTGAAATGGTTCAGCAATCTGGTGAGGCACAGGAAACATTCACTTATCCACAATTTGGAAGCTAGTTACTGGGCCAGCTGACTGAAAAAGATCCATATTTGTTCCCATTCAAAAGAAAGGTGACCCAACAGAGTGCTCAAATAGAGAACAATATCATTGAAATCACACACCAGTAACATTTTGCTGCAGATCATCCACCAATGGTTGCAGGAGTGTGTTGCCTGACAGGGAACTGCCAGAGAGGTTCAGGCTGTATTCAGAAGAGGATGTGGAGGGAGGGATTTCATTGTTTAAGTCAGAAGGAATTTGGCTCAATACCGAGAATACCAGAAAGATGTGTACCTGTGTTTCATTGACTGTGGAAACGCATCTGACTATGTGGACCATAATAAACTGGGGGTATCCTTGAGATGAATGTGAGTTCCAGAACACTGCACTGTGCTCACAAGGAACTTGTACATGAACCAAGAGGCAATTGTGCAAACAACACAAGGTAATACTGCATTATTGGAATCAAGAAAGGTGTTCATCAAAGTAGTATCTTCTCCCATACTTTTTGATCTGTATGTTGAGGAAATAATCAGAGAGGCTAGATTTTATTAATAAAAATGTGTTGGTTAATACCTTGATCTGAGGCCTTCTGTGATAGAGTGTTCCTGGTACTTAATTCAAGGAGCTATGCTTAGTAACCCATGGACCTTAATCTAAATGCCTAGAGCAAAGTGGTATGCCCTTTAACATGTATTAACAGATCTGAAGATTTGAAATATGTCCTGTAAACAACTTCCCTGAGTAGTTTTCACTGGCATAAGGACATGGAAACTTCCTAAATAAATTCTAATCATTAATTTTGTTTATGAATTCTTTGTAGTGATTTTACTGGTTATTAGAACCTGGAGAGATCAAGTAGATAAGTAGACGATATTGGCAACAGGAGAAATAAAATATTGTACATTAATTAAGACTATACAGTACTCAAGAAAAATACTAAGCTACACAAAAATCATTAGACATATACAAGGCTCCAGGAATTTATGGAATAACATTTGAAATATTTCAAAAATCAGATTAAGCACTGAAAACACTCATCTATCCCATGAAATTTGGAAGACAGTTACTGGGCCGACTGGAAAAGATCCATATTTATAACCACTTCAAAGAAAATTGATAAAACAAAATGCTCAAAATAATAGA
>NW_022111373.1:64358461-64361370 GCF_000313985.2 Echinops telfairi
GAATGATGAAGTCAACATATGTACTAAAGTGCTGGACACAGATGACGTATGTACAGATTGTGATGAGTTGTATGAGCCCCTAATAAAATGATTATTTTAAAAAAAATAATGGTCAAACATCATTTCAAATACTTTGAACATGTTTTAAGAAGAGAGTAGTCCCTGGAGAAGGACATAATGATTGGTAAAGTAGAGAGGCAGGGAAAAAGAGGACAGTCCTAAACAAGAGGGATTAACACAGCGTCTTCAACAATAGGCTCAATCATAGGAATATTGTCAGGGTGGTGATGCATCAGGATGGTGTTTCTTTCTCTTACATAAGTAGGAACTGACAGGAAGGCATCTAATAAAAACAACATTCCCAAGTTCTTAAAAATCATCTAATAAAAACCTCATTTCTTACAAGTCACCATTTTAGATAAAAAGGTTAAAATCTGTAAATTGAAAGGGAAATAGCTTCAGGTATCTGCAGCTGATAGGCTTCAATGATGATGATTAAAATCCTAAAATTTATGTAAGTTAATGTAGAAACAGAAAGGAGAGGTTTTAAAAGCCCTTAGAGGTGTAGGAAAATAAGGTTCTGCCAAGTGGAATATTTGACTGTCCCTGAAAAAAGGTGAGACTTCTCTCTGAACATGTATAAACATTAAAACAGAAATACTGGCTCTATTTCCTCTGTTCTCCTCCCATTTGAAATCCTGCTGTTCTTCTGCAATTTGTTCATTTTCGATTTTTTCTCCCTCCTGTGGATAATTCTAAACTGCTGCCATTTGTTCTTTCATTTGTTTGTGAGAGATGCGGAACCATAAAGAATAATTTACTTGTAAATGACCTGTTATTGTCAACTTCTTTTACCATTTATCATTGTGTTTGCACTTTAAGCCAGTGAACCCGAGTTTAATAATTGAATTAAAATATGGAGCAATGTGTCACATCATTCAAAGTAAGGATAAAAGTGAAATAAGGGAGAAATTTGCATACACTTTTCTTTTCATAGAACATGTCAAACAAACTTACCTAAACATTAAATGTGAGAATTTCTACAGATGCAGAATTAGTTCAAGAAAACCAAATAATGGGGAAATGTGGTAAAGTTAAATTTTTTAGTATTATTCTTCTACTGTCTCCATAAATTTCATTAAATTACTGGGTTGATCTATGCAAATAAGCTCTGTTATTATAAACTAAACCAAGGATTGGTCAGTTTTTATTGCCTCTCCTCTGACTATAATAATAAGCTATCTCAGAAGCAGAGCCAGAGAAATCCCAAGATTTTCAAGGAAAAAGAGGCACCACTGGAGTATGTTGGAGATCTGTATCTGAAGTGTTTGAGATCAAGATTATGGGGACCATGGGAAAGAGCAAAGGACCAGGTCAAGACCAGAGACCAAGGCAAGGAGATCATGAGAAAGAACAGAGGAACAGCCAAGACTATGAAGATGTGAAGCAGAGCAATGGACTGGTTTCCTGACCCAAGTACACAGATGCTAAGTGACCCTGTGACAGAGGATGGAGAGAAACTTGACTACTGGCTGGAGAAGGATATCACTGCTGACCAATGATTGTACTCTTATTATTTACTTCTCTTGACTTATAATATCCTCTGAAGTTCCCTAGGAAGGCCCTTTAGTTGTGAGTATTGTCTATGAGTACTTAGTAGTCATTACAATGAAATATTTAAGCCAGAGAAAAGTGGAGTGTCATGAGAGGCAGTTGATGTTAAAATAGAAAAGATGGAAGGCGGAAACCTATCTGAACTCTGCCTCCTAGCAATTGACCTGTGGAGGTGGAGTCTCCTTTTCCTTTGTAAAGCAAAGGGAGACCAGATAATAGTTCTACACCTTTTTAACCATAAGTAAATAAATATATAAGAAATCAGGTTCCCACTATTATAAGATATGTTTATGTACCATTCTCATACATCTAGTCCCCTCTTTAAAGCCTTGATCATTTTTATTCCTAAGTAAAATCATTTTTTAAAAATTGCATGTAGTCAGGCCAATCTTTCCTGAAGATATAGAGCATTAAAATTTTAAGAGTTATCCTATTTTACTTCCTAAATTTGATGTAAATTAAAGCCAAGAGAAAACACTGCTACTATGAATCCATTTTATATTGTACACATTTCAGTAATTTGGCTTTGCATTTTATTGATTTTTCCGAAGTCCTAATTTATATCTGCACTAGTTTTTATCCCTCAAACCAGTTTAACATATAGCTCAAACTTCATCAAATTATGAAAATTGAATTTGACTAAAAGTTTAATAAAGTCTGACAGGAACATTTCAAACAAACATTTTTATTTCTTTCTCTTACATTCCAAAGGGAAAAGTATTTGTACAATTCCACTGGAACATAAAACACAATATTTAGTTCTATCTGAATTAATTATAAGACATAAAATAATACAATAATTTCATCGTGAGTATTTTTCTATGTACAATTCTATTGATCATACAATGAAATTAATGCCATTGCTTTAACCAAAGGGAGAATTTATTGTATTTGAAATTGCCATTGAATAGCTTAAGAAATAAGTAAATTGAAGGCAAAAACAAACAAATGAACAAACAAAACAAAGAATCATTGGCAAAGGAAAAGCAAGTAGGCTGAAAACCAAATTTGAAAATGAGGTTAGGGTGGACCTTAAATATAAAGACCAGGTTAATAATTGAGAAACTCATAAGATATTAATGGAAAAATAGTTTGCTCAGCAACTACTGAAAATTAACGTAATTTGCAAAATATTTTATATGAATACAAGAAAATGATTGTGTGTGTGTCTAAGAGGTAAGAAAATGAGGAGGGGAAAACAAACTTTTTGCCTTTCTTGTTCTGTGATAAGAACTAAGATGTTATCAATGGAGACAAGAACACATTATTGGACTATAAGTAATTACTAAACTGTG
>NW_022111373.1:64361627-64363986 GCF_000313985.2 Echinops telfairi
TCATGAAAAAACAGAAATTAAAAAATACTGGAATCATTGTCAGCATTTTCTGTTTGTGAGACATAATTAGAAGTTATAGTAAATATATTAAAAAGAAGTTATAGTAAATATATTAAAAAGAATATATATATATGTAATTCTACATCTGAAGTTCAGGATAAGGTAGTAGAGACGTTCTTTAGAATAGAAAAGTATTTATGCAAAATAGTGATGTGTGAAAGATTTGAAAGCTTTTGCTAACAAGAAAGGAAGAAAACTCTTAAAGAAAGGACTTAGTCTAGAGAAAACTATTCTGCTACAGAAAGGCAAAAGAGCTAGAATCATATGTTGAATAGTAAGTTTAAATTGATTTCAGTGCATCTGTTTTCCATAAAATTATTTCCTTTGTTGATTGAATGTCTATTAGGTTTCATAATACTGGAGTTTAACAGCACAAGACTGGTAGAAAATACCAAATTGAAAAGACACACGGTACTATTAAGTACCAAGATGGACATTCATACTCGTTGATTGCTTTAAATACTGCAGAATCAGAAGCTCCACAGGTAATACAATCTTTATAAAACTTATGTCATTCCAGGAAGAGATCATATCACTTTATAAACGAGTGCCTTCTATGACAAACTATTTACATTTTCAGATATCCCTTATACCTAGTTGCCCAAGAGGGTGAATTTCTATTATATTCAAGTTATTTGATGTAATATGATTCAATTAACTCTATATAAGTATTCAATGAAACCACAAGCAATATTGTTCTGACACATGCATTGCTAGTGATGCTTTAAAAATAAGGCATTTACTCTCACCACTGGTCCTGAAGGGATCATCTGTCCTGGATTCCCTGTGTTTCCGGTTCCTATCTGTACCAGTGTACTTACTCTGGTCTTACCTGATTTGTAAGGTAGAATGAGAGGGAAGGTGGTGGAGAAAGGGGGAACAGATTACAAGGATCTACATATAACCTCCTCCCTGGAGGACAGACAACAGAAAAGTGGGTGAAGAAAGATGTTGGACAGGGCAAGATATGACAAAATAATAATTTATAAATTATTAAGGGCTCATGAGGAGGTGGGGAGTGGGGAGGGAGGGGGAAAATGAGGAGTTGATCCCAAGGGCTTCAGTGGAGAGCAATGTTTTGAGAATGAAGGAAATGAATGTACAAATGTGCTTGACACAAGGGATGGATATATGGATTGTGATAAATTGTACAAGCCCCCAATAAAATTATTTTTTTTAAAGAAAGAAAATAAAAAACAGGAAAGAAAATCAGAAAAATAACATAACACAACTACAAGTGGGGACCCCTCCGATGATATAACACCTCTGATATAAACCCTAATATTAACTAACAAAAATCAAAACAAAGAAAAAATACAGAAAATGTTGAAAACCAGATCAGGTCCAGCATGCATCAGAGGGGGGGATCAACTGATAAAGTTTAAACTGTTCGAGTCATGCTTATCCCTTTGATCTTCTATACTCCTCTCTCCAGCTGATGAGCCTATAGGGGCAGCAAAGTAGAATAAGGGTTTTGAGAGGAGGGGCACAGTGGTGGTGGTGGAGGATGGGGTAAAAGGAAGACAATGTCAAGGAGCCCAGGAAAGAAAAGAATGTTTGGAAACTGACTGTGGTAGCAATTGCACAATAATGCTTGACATGATTGAATTATAGAATAGCGTAGTATTAAATCCCAATTAATAAATACAGTAAAAAAAATCCTTGGGGGTTGTCAAGGAATGCTAGGAAGAAATGGGGGCGCCAATAACAATGAGTACAAGAAGGAAGAAAATGTTTTAAAATTAATTGTGGTAATGATTGTATAACTCTTCTTCATATGATTGAATTATTAAATTGTATGATATGTTGATTATGTTCCAATAAAACTTTTTTAAAAAGGTCAAAAATAAGGCATTTAATTATGCTAGCCACATTATGAGATAACTACATAGGTATTACACTAATTTGGATTTTCTTTTTTTACCAGCTTGTTGTCATATAATTCACTGGTAGAACTGAATAGTTCAAGCATGTTAAAAAGAATTCTAATATCACCACACAGTCAACTTTAGAAAATATTTTTCTTTCTTGAATTCATTTTTGTTACATCCTGATTTTCCCTCAACTTTCCCTATAACAACCTCAAGGAGCTAATAATCCAGTAACTATATGTTTCTATATATTTGCCTATCCTGGGTTACAGCAAACATTTTTAAAAACAACTGTGTTAGTCTAGGTACTTTGGAGAAACAAATCCACATCAGGTCTCCCCACCCCCACTATCATGATACGAATTCTACCTTGCAAGTCTGGCTAGACCAGAGGGTGTACAATGGTACAGATAGGAACTGGAAACATA
>NW_022111373.1:64365227-64376852 GCF_000313985.2 Echinops telfairi
ATATATACATGGATGCTAGGCATGCTCCCTCTATCATTGCTTGTGAGAGTAAATAATTAGAAAATTGCATGACAGAGGAGCAGCACTGCTTTCCACTTGGTGTTTATCTTTATGGTAGTGGACTATTACAAAATGTGTCCTTTGATAACTGACTAACTTCACTCAGCATAATGGTTTTCAGGTACCTCCATGTCATGAGGTGTTTCAAGTTTTCATTGTTCATTTTGGGAAATGCATAGTATTTCCTTGTGTGGATGCACAAAAATGTCTTTATCCATTCTTTTGCTGGTGGGCATTTAGGCTATTTAGGCCTTCCTGATATCATGAAATGTGTGGCGAAGAACATACATCATTCCATATTATGTCTCTTATGTCTTTGGGGAAAATGCCTAGCCACAGTATTACTGGGTTGTATGCTATTTCTATTGCCCATCATTACACATACTTAAAAACAGAGTACAAAAGAGTTCCAATCCATATCATCTCCAGCATTTATTTTTCTGTTATTTTGAATTAGGCTATTGTTGTGGGTGTGCAAAGATATAGAATTAGAAAATCAAAAGGGAAGAATACACTTAGCATATCTTAAACCGAAAGAACTCAATAAAAAATCCAAACTTCAAGATTGAATATTGAAAGATTCTATGGACAAAATGTTGAATGATGTAGAAAGCATCAAAATAAGATGGAAATAATACATAGTTCAGATTATTATACAATTTGGGAAAGTACCATTTCCTATTTCCTTGGCTTTTTAATAATGCAAATTGTAGAATCCTACAACCACCCAGATAATATCAAATTAACTAGCACAGGAACACTTAAAAATTTGAATTTTTAAAATCCTTTCTAAGGTAAAGTGTGTTGGGGGAGGATGGAAGCAAAAAAGAGGAAAGCACTTTATGATATCAATTTACACCATGGCTGCAACAATGGTCTCAAATATTACAACAACTATGAGAGTGGCATGGGACCTGACAGCATTGTGTTCTGTTGTACTTATGATCTCTATGAGTAAGAACCCACTCAATGCTACCTAACAACAAGTCCTAAACATATATTAGTGCCTGTGAAAGTTCACACGAAGTCGAGGTCACCTAAATTCTGCATGTACTTAATGTTGTTGTTATGAGCTATGGACTCAGCTCTAACACAGAAACAAAAAACAAACAAACAAACAAACAAAAAAACTCACTGTCATTTTGTTGGTTTTGACTTAAAACAACCCTGTAAACTCTAACTCACTGCCCTTTAGTCCATTCTAACACAGAGCGACCCTCTTAGACAGAGTAGAACTGCACGTGTGGGTTTCTGAGCCTCTAAAACTTTACAAAAGTGGAAAATTACATCTTTTTCTTATGGCGTGGTTTGGAACTAATGACTGTGTCCAACATCTATTTTTACCATGGTTTATTAAAAGACCCTTTAGGGCTGACTTCTTGTACTTCGTACTCATTGTTGGCTGCTGCTGTGTTAATCATCTCACTGATGGTATTTCTCTTTCACTGACCTCTACTTTACCAAAAAATGTCGATGGATTGGCCTCTCCAAAGACCTGTGCAAAGCCATCAACATGAAGTCTCTCCATCTGCCTTTCTATGGAACATATTGGTATCTTTTTTCTAAGATGGATTTGTTCATTCTGCTGGGATTCCAATACCAGTCCATGGTATATTCAGCACCACTAGTAGAATATTTTTCTATCTATCATCTATTTTCGTAGTTAACATTACTCCCACACCACACCAACACTCTTCCATGAGTGCTCCTTGTACTTCAAATAATTTAGTTTGCATGAGAGATTAAAAAATGTTAAATTACTTCAAAATACTAATATGTGATAGCAAAATTCTTTGTCTTCTTTTTCAATTTAGTAAAACTGCTAACCATCTAAGGTTTAAATTCAGTATTAGCTTTTAAGAAATCTAAGTAATTTGCCAGCCCGTGTGTCTGCTCCAGCTTTGGAACAGCCAACCCATCCTAAGCTTGTACAATCCAGCCCCACAGGGGACCCCCAGAGATGCTGGCAACTTTCACCAGAGCTGGCTACTGGTGCAGCCAGGTTCAGCAATTCCAACCCCCTTTCTCTCATCCACTCTCCAGTACCCCCCACCCCGGCCTATGCTGATCCCATGTCCAGAAGCAGGGAACTCCGCGGAGCCTGCACTATACCTGTAAATCAGTTTTACATTGTGATACGTCGGATGATTGCCAGGCCTTTCTTCATGGTCTACCTCAGTCTGCAGGCTCTACTAAAGACCATTAAGCATCACAGCTGATGGGCCCACCCTCACTCGGATCCTTCCAGATGGCACGCACGGAGCAGCGTTAGAAAGAGGGAAAAGGGGTTAAGGCTGAATTTGAGCAGCAAGAAGGCACCCTTACCTCTGGGCAGTATAGTATTGGAGCTGCCAGGCAAACTAGAGGTTCCACAGCCCACTTCGTCTGCCCTGATCCGGGAGCAGGCTTGCCTGGGGGCTGGAGGGTGGGTAGGGGGAACGTGTTCAAATCAAAGTCCCATTTCTTCATCGAAGAAACGATGTTCTGCAAACAGGGTGCTAGTCCATGTTCCGTGCCCACACACCTTTTGCCAAGGATCAATCCAAAGATACATCTCTGGTTTTGTGTCCGTTTTGTCCCTCTGTGCACTTTTTGTGGACATTGGTGCTGTCTGACCTTGTTTCGCTGGAGCCTGAAGGGGGTTCTTCCCAGTGTGGGGCACTTGGTCATGCATGTGTCCTTGGCCATGGGCAGGATTGGGTAACTAAGAACGCTCAGCACAGGAGATGAGTTACACAATGGCACAGAACCCTCAACTTCTGACTTTGGCGGGTGTGACCAGAAACCACCACCGTGGACACAATGGGGTGACTAGAAACCATCACTGTGGACACACTGGGTAAAAATAGTAGTCTAAGCTGATGCCCTAACAGACCAAGACTTGAAGGCGGGAAGTCTGCCTTCATTTTCACTGGTAACCAACCATTGCCACACAGCTGTGAGGTGCTTCTTCATAATGTCCACAATTACAAGCCTGTGGCGACATCTTTTAATCCCCACAAGTCACTCAGTGAGGGAAGAACAGAGATGTGGTTGACCCCTGAAGCCCCCAAGATGTCCCAGTCTTGGCCAACTTTGGCAAGACCGGGAGCTGCTTCCCCTTCTCGAGGGGCTCCCCCTGACTCTAGGGCACTGTGTGAGGGGGTCACTTCCTGGCCATTGGTGGTGGTCTTCTGAATGGCTTCAGACCAAGTTCCAGAACTTTAAACTTCCAGAGCTTTGCAAGCAGAGAGAAAAAAAGAATCTCTCAATTTGTGCTAAAGGTTTGACTTCAGGCCCCTGAAGAAACCTTGAAAGAGGCTTCCAGCAGCAGCAGCTGCCCTGCTCTGCAAGCCTGCCTTGGCTTTCCCTGTATGTTGTGAACTCCTTTTAGCCCTTGGGATTTAAAATGTTAATGGCGAAAATGGCACTTTGAGGACAAAGTTGCCACTGACCCAATTATCTATTATACATGTGAAAGCTGGGAAATGGATCAGAAAGACCAGAGAAGAATTCATGCATGCATTTGAGTTACAGTGTTTGCAAATATATATATATATATATATTTAACAGAACACATCTGTCTTGAAAGACATATATAGAATGTACATTAGAAGAGAGGATGGTCAGATTTTATCTCATCCAGTTTGGTTATGTTTTCAAGATGGACCAATTCCTTGAGAAGGAGTGGAATTATGCTTGGATAAGTGGAGGGTTGGCAATAAAGAGGAAGCATATGGAATGATACATTGATTCAATTCCAGTATAGCAGAAGTTGCGAGGATAACACAAGTTTAAGATGCATTTTGTGCTATTGTTCATGGGGTGGCTATGGGTTGGAACCAACTTGGAAGTGCCTAATATGAATAACAACTATATCTGCATATAATTTTATCTGTAATTGTATCTACATTAATTCCATACCCATTTTCTGAAAATAAATAAAGGATTATGATTTTGTAATTGAAAACACAAAATTATATTTTATCATTTCGCTGGTCACTTATATTATTTCATTTTATCTTAAACACAGAAGAACTCATATCTAATTGATTTTATTACTGCTAATAATTACAGCTCAGTTACAGGGAGATAATCTTAGATTTCAAAAAGAAAGAGATTTGTTCCTCATAATCCTGAAATTAGAATTCAGCTAATAAATCCAGATACATATTTTCAGTGCAGAGTGTCTAAAGAATAGAGTTCTGTGTCATGGAAATTCTCTTATTGTGGTGATTAATAGTAAAATTATAAGTAATTGCTGCTTATTAAAGGAAAAATTGTCAGGTTCTCTCATTACCTATGTTATCTATGAGTTTCAGTTCCTCTCTATTCTAGCCAAAATTGGTAATTATATATCTTTCCCAGGTGTCATGTTTTCTCATTACCTACACATTTTAATCATTACTTCCAGTATAAAAATTACTTTTGTCTCTTCAAAATATTAAAAGTAAATGGCTGATGTTCTACTTTACATATATAAATATTTGTAAGAGTTTGTGGATGGAAAAAAAAGAGTTTGTGGATGACAATGAATAGAACTATGCTTATTAGAGAAAGGAATATATAATATTCTATCTATATTAAGATTGGTAATATTATTGAAACTATAGGCATAGTAAACAGTAAAGGAAGCAGATATAATTTAACTATTAGCAACATCTTAAATTTCAGAATATTCTGCACTCTATTATTTGAAAATATAGCGCATAAAGTTGAATACATATCTAAGTCTCAAAACTGATATCAGTAGTCACACATATTATATATTGGTTATTATATACATAATTGATTCAATTTTTTAACTTTAATTTTATACATTGTTCTATGGTACTGTAATTTTGGGAGATTAGTAGTCACTATAACTATTGTAAATTATTGTCTATCATGCTGACATAATCATCTCTGAATGAAATTTATCTGACACCTAAACACCTAAGCAATTATCATAGAATAACTTTTAATGTTTGAATTTCATAATAATTACTCTTTAAGTTAAGGATTTCAGATGCTGAGACAAATTATTTTTTCAAGATTGCTTTCACTTACATAAAAATGTTAAGATTTAATATTTTCACTACTCTTTCTCCTATGAAAGTAACTGTTGAATAGAAAATAATACATTCCAAGAACATAAGACTACAGTTTGCACTGTTATTTCTATCTAGTATATAAAGGTTGCCTTCAGAATGCGTAGAAATTTGGACTACATAAGAAAGGACAGGAGAGAACGGATGCATGCCATATCTTTTTGTTTTTTTTCAAATGGCAGATTAGATTCCCAAAGGTTGAAGGGCCCAAAGCAATTGCTGCTTTACTTAAAAAAGAAACTGAGTGTATGAAGTTGACGCTATGGAGTGGTACACAAAATAGGGCCCAACAAGGAGCTATAAAGAATATGGTGTTTGTATGAGATGTATGATTTAAATGTGAATGTTCAAGAGAAAAAAATATACTAAATACCAAATATATCTGCCAGTGCTGTTATATCTCTCCTGAAAGAGAACATTAGATAAACACTGACTAAATGTAAATATAGAAAATTAAGCCAACTATTGGAAATTCAGGTGCAAATGTGCAAATGTCAATGCCTTATATGAGGATATCTCAATAGTAGAGTTGGAGGAGATCTGCTGGAACAATTACATTAAAGGCACAGAGGTTTTGTCAATTCCTCTTTGGGTAGTCTAAAGCACATCATATTTATCGATTTTCCAGAAGACACAGATGATAATAGGTGCTTGTGAAGATGTTAAAAAACACAACAAAAACATATATCCTGACAACTATGTTAAACAAAGGCAAAGGATGCTGTGTTGAGACATAATTTTTCACCATCACAATCTACCTGCTCATTCTTCAAAAGTAACAAATACTCCTATGAGAAATGGATTGGGAAATCCTTTCGCATCCATCTTACAGTCTTGATGTTCCCCCTTCAGACTTATTTTTCTTTCTAATAGTATCAGAATCTTTAAAGGAAAGACAATTGGAGGATGTCAAACTGTCATTTTATGTGGTGTAATTGAAGAGTGCAGAATTTGTTGGGTAAGGGTTAGACAGATGCCAAAACTGCTGTCAGAAATATGTGGGCATACTAGAGGCTCCGTCCAGAAAAAAATAGTTCCACATTATGTTATTTTTGGTTTAACAAATGTTTCTGTGATTTTGTACCAAAACTTTTTGATCAGCCCACTTGTAGAAAACTAAAAAAAAAAAAAAAAAAATAGGGCAATGGAAGAAAGTAATGTGGAATATTTTCAGGGTTTTTTTTAAAATTATTTTTTCAGTCGTCCTGAATGTTTGTAAGCATACAAAGAAAGTCACAGAAACAAGTAAAATAAGTGATTAGTCTTTAATATTTTAGAAGAAGATATGTATAAAACAATACTAAAATAAAACAAATATCAATCTAAAGCTGGTATTTGTTTCCCATAAAAGTGAAGATAATCTCATTTGAAGACTAAATATATTACTATTTAGAAAACACTTAATATCATATTTAATAGATATCAATTCATCAACTGATATTAGCTAAGATAATGAACCACCACTATTTTGTCAGTTTGTCACACTGTAATAGCTTGCATGCTGTTATGTTTCTGAAACATATATCACTAGATTTCAAATACCACCAGGTAAATACCTGTGGTATTTCAAATACCACCATACAAGGTAAAAGGATTTCATTAGAACTTCCAACCTAAAACAAAACAACAATAAAGTCCTGGATACTGACTTTTGAAACTTTGTCAATAATACTTCTAAGTCTATGAATCAAAACATATCATTGTATAAAAAAGTACTGGAAGATAACATTCCAGTTCTGAAAGAGAATCTAAATGCAGTGGTGTCAGTAATGGACTGAAGCACACTAATGACTATGTAATGGAAAATAACATGGCAATAATTTATTCATAGGCTCACTGGGAGGTTAAGCCAACTAGATCATGAATAAATACAAAAACAAATAAAAATTAGCACAGTCCAGTGATGTTTAAAAATGTCTACTCAAGGATTATTTATAAAACAATTCCAAACATTGGGCTTCAACTCAAGTAGTCCCTCAACCCAACAACACTTTGTTCCAATAATCTAGCATTTCTGTGATGCTCACATTCCTGACACAATTGCTGAAGACAAAATGGGTGCATAAGCAAATGTGGTGAAGAAAGCTGATGGTGCCCGGCTATCAAAAGATATAGCATCTTGGGTCTTAAAGGCCTAAGATTAACAAGCAGCCATTTATCTGAGAAGCAACAAAGCCCACATGGAAGAAGTATAACAGCCTGTGTGATCATGGGGTGTCAAAGGGATCAGGTATAAGGCATCTAAGACCCAGAACAAAATCATACCAATGTGAATGGTTTGGTGGTGCTGTGTGTGGAGTGGCGACCCTAAGCCCATTTGTAGACAATTGGACATCCCTTTACACAAGGTCATGAGGAAGAGACAGGGTGCAGTGTATCACCAATGAAACATACAACTTTCCTCTAGTTCTTTAATGCCCCCCCCCCATTATCATGTCCTCAATTCTACCTCACAAATCTGATTAGACCAGAACCTGTACACTGCTACAGATAAGAGCATGCAATGCAGGGAATCTAGGACAGATAAACCCCTCAGGCACAACAATGAGAGTAGTGATACCAGGAGTGTAAGAGGAAGGTAGGGGGAGAAAGGGGAGAACCAATCACAATGATCTACATATAGCCCCCTCCCAGGAGGACGGACAACAGAAAAGTGGGTGAAGGGAGACACCAGTCAGTGTAAGACATGACAAAATAATAACAATTTAAAAATTATCAGGTTTCATGAGGGATGGAGGATGTGTGAGGGAGGGGAAAAATGAGGAGCTGATATCAAGGCTCAAGTAGAAGGAAAATGTATGAAAATGATGATGGCAACAAATGTACAAATGTGCTTGACACAATGGATGAATGTATGTATTGTGATAAGAGCTGCATGAGCCCCCAATAAAATGATATAAAATTTTTATACTAAAATACTCAAAAAAATTCTCCATTTATCATGGTGTCAGTTATTGGTAGAGTCATGAGGATTTTACCCTGCTTTACATTGAATTGCCAATCATCCTGAAGGCTATAATTCTTGATCTTCATCAGCAAGTGCTTCATGTCCTCCTCACGTTCCGCAAGCAAGGCTGTATATTCTGTAAGCTTCTCTCATGAGTTGAACAACATATAGATTGAATAATTACGATGAGAGAATGCAGTCAGGATGCACATCTTTCCTAATTTCAAACCACACAGGCTTTCTTGTCTGTTCACACAGCTGCCTCTTGATCCATATACAAGTTCCACAGGAGCACAACGAATTGTCCTGGGACTCCAATTCTGCTCAAGTTTAACCATTGCCTAGTCAATATAGCACATGTAAATATATTTCTGGTATTCTATATTTTCAGCCAAGATCTATATTTTCAGTCAGTAATTATATCCCTTGTTCTATGTTTTTTTTCTGAATCTGGTTTGAACCTCTGGCAGATGCCTGTCAATGTACTGTTGCAATAGTTGTTAGGTAATCTTCAGAAAAAATTGATTTCTATGTGATATCTATGATTTTTTTCTATAGTTTTACCATGTGTTCACTCATCTTTCTTTGGAATGGGTAAAAATCTGGATCTCTTCCAGTCATTTGGCCAAGTAGCTGTGTTCCAAATTTCCTTGCATTGATAAGTGAGTGTTTCCAGGAATTCATATGATTAAGGGAACAGTTAATCTGTCCTTGTTTTTTTTGGATGCCATTAAGTTGGCTCTGACTCATAGCAACTCTATGAATAACAAAACAAAACACCTCCTGGTCCTGACCCATCCTCATAACTTTTCCTAAGTGACCTCAGACCACTGATGCAGGCACTATGTGAATCCATTTTATGGAGGGCCGTCCTCTTTTTCACAAAACTTCCACTTTGCCAAACATGATGTCCTTTTCCAAGAACTTGTCTCTCGTGACAATATGTCCAAAGTATGTAAGACGAAGTCTTGCCACCCCTGACTCTAAGGAGCTCGCTGGCCTTGCTTCTTTCCAAGACAAATAGGGTTTTCCTGTTAGCAGTCCATCACACTTTCAATATTCTTCTCCAGCAGCACAATTCAAATGCATCTATTATTCTACGTTTTTCCATATTGAATGCCCAACTTCCATATATATGATACAATAGAGAATACCATATCTTGGTCTGGTGTACCTTAGTGCTCAAAGTAACATCCTTGATCCTTAATACTCTAAAGAGGTCTTGTGCAGATTTGCCTAATGAAATATGTCTTGATTGTGGATCCAAGTAAGAAAATTCCTTTACGAATCCAAACTATTCTCTATTTATCATGATAACTTAGCCCATTGGTTCAGTTGTGAGGATTTAAGTCTTAATTAGCTTCCATTGTAATTAATACTGAAGTTGATAATCCTTTATTCTTTCCTTCTCACGCTCCTCACTTTCAGCAAGTGAGGTGGTATCGTCTGTGTGCTGCAGGTTGTTAAAAGTCTTCCTCCAGTCATGTTGCAATATTCTTCTTCATATAACACAGCTTCCCTGATGATTTGCTCAGTATACAAATAGAAAAATTATGGTGAGATGATACAACCCTGATGCACATCGCTTCTGATTTTAAACCAATCATTATCCCCTTGTTCTGTTCCCATACCTTCCCCTGATTCATGTACAATTTCCTCATGAGTACAATGACATATTCTGAACTTCATATTTTTTCTCAAATTATCCACAGTTTATTATAGTCCACACAGTCAGGTGATTTTACATAGTCATTGAAACACAAGTAAACATATTTCAGGTATTCTCAGTTTTGAAAGAAGAACCATCTGACATCAGCAATGATATCCCTTGTTCTAAATACTTCTGAAACTGGTTTGAACTTCTTTCAGTTCCCTTTTAAAGTACTGCTGCAAAGGTTGTTGGGTAATCATATGCAAAATTTTATTTATATTTGACAACATCCAACATGCATTCCTGTTTAAGACAGTCAAAATAAGAATAGAAGGAAAATTCCTCAATATTACACAAGCTATAGATGAAAAACCAACAGCCAACATGGAAGTTAATGGAAAGAAGACAAAAAAAATTCAACTGAAAACGGGGTCCAGACAAGGATGCCCCCTGTCCCGACTCCTATTTAACATCGTTCTGGAGGTCCTAGATAACAACATAAGAAAAGAAAAGACATCAAAGGTATTCATCTGGGGAAGGAAGAGGAGAAATTATCGTTATTCACAGACAATATGATTCTACACATCGAAAATCCCCGAAACTCCACAAGCGGAGTGTTGAAAGCAATAGAGGAACATGGCAGAGTGACAGGATACAAGATCAACAAACAGAAGTCGATTGGACTGCTCTACACATCAGACAAGATCTCAGAAGAGATGATTAAAAATGTAGTACCCTTTATAATAGCCAAGCACAAATTGAAATATCTAGGGGTATACCTGACTGAAAAAATGAAAGATTTGTATGAGGAAAATTATAAAACACTACTACAAGAAACCAAGAGTTACCCCAACAAGTGGAAGAACATCCTATGCTTGTGGATTGGCAGACTCAGTATAGTGAGGATGTCAGTTCTGCCCAAGGCACTATATAAGTTCAATGCTATCCTGATATGAATACCACCATCCCTCTTCAAAGAATTGGAAAATCTAATTACCGACTTCATATGGAGGGGGAAGAAGCCTAGAATTAGCAGAGAACTCAAGAAGAAAGACAAAGTGGGAGGCTTGCTCTATCTGACTTTACCACATATATATGGTCACAGTAGTCAAAACAATGTGTTACTGGTAAAATGAGAGATATTCAGAACAATGGAAAAGAGCTGAAGACCCAGAAATAAAAACATCAGCATACGGAAAACTGATCTTTGATAAGGGCCCCAAAAATATCAAATGGGAAGCAGATGCCCTCATCAATAAATGGTGCTAGAAAAAAATAGATAATTACCTCGAAAAATGAAGCAAGACCCGTACCTCACTCCATGCACAAGAATATAACTCAAGGTGGATTACAGACCTTGAGATAAAACCCCAAACAATTAGAGCCATTAATGAGGGAATTGGGACAAACCTGAGAACCTTGGCACAGGGAATATACAGACTATCAGAAATACGGAAGGATACAAACACAGAGGAGTCACAGACAAGTGGGATATACTGAAGATAAGTCACCTGTATACATCAAAATAATTCACCAAGAGAGTAATAAGAGAGCCCACTGACTGGAAAAACATCTTTAGCAATGACACATCAGACAAAATCCGTATTACTAAAATCTACAAAAGTTTGCAAGCTTACAATAAGAGAAAAACTAACTGCCCACTGAGGAGGTGGGCAAAGGACTTGATCAGAAGTTTCACAGAGTCTGAAATCTGAATGGTCATTAAACATAGGAGAAGATGTTCCTGATCATTAGCCATAAGAGAAATGCAAATCAAAACAACCATGAGATACCACCTAGCACCCTCAAATATAGCCCAATTCAAAAAATCAGAAAGCAACAAGTGTTGGAGGGGCTGTGGTGAGATAGGAACTCTCATCCACTGCTGGTGAACCGGT
>NW_022111373.1:64379539-64446662 GCF_000313985.2 Echinops telfairi
TTTTTAAAATTTATATGTGATATTAATGATATTTTTATTTAGTTTGGACATTCTGTGGAGTCACCTTTCTTTGAAATGGTCACAAATGTAGATCTCTTCCATTCAGTTGGCCAAGTAGCTCTCTTCCAAATTTCCTAGCATGGACAGGTCAGTGCTTCCAGTGCTTCTTCACTTTTCTACAACATTTCAATGAGTACTCAATCAATCCCTGAAGGTTTGCTTTTTTTTTTTTGTCTAGTATATTCAGTGCAGTTAGATCTTCTTCCTTCAGCATCATTGGTTCTTGCTCATATACTACCTCCTGAAATGGTAAAATGTCAAATAGTTCTTTTTGAGACAGTGACTGTATTCTTTCCATCTTTTCTAGATGCTTCCTCCATCATTCAATATTATTTTCTGCAGAATATCTCAATAATGCAACTTAAGGCTTGAATTTTTTCTTGAGTTTTTTTCAATTTCAGATATGCTAAGCATGTTATTCCTTTTTGATTTTTTCATTATATGTTCTTGCACAGTTTGTTATAACATTTGGCTTTACTTTTTCAAGTTGCCCTTTGACATTTTCTATTCAGGTCCTTGGCTTCATTCTCTTACATTTTCTTTAGCTACTCTACAATTATGAACAAGTTTCAGAGTCTCTTCTGACATCCACTTTGACCTTTTCTATCAAGATCAAATGATTAATGATGTTTTGGTTTCTTTGTGTATGATAATCTTGATGATTTCCCACAGCTCATCAGATCTCCTCTCAGTGCTCCATGGCTCAAATCTGTTATTGACTTGTTCTCTAAATTCAGGTTATATTTTGGCTGTCATGGATTTGTTTTAATTTTCTTCAAATTTATTCTGCTATTATATATTTCGATTGGTATTTCATCAATTTCTAGAGCCTAGTTTTTGGTTTGTACTTTTCGTGCAGCTTGAACTTCGGAATTGGCTAGTTCTTGTCAGTACAGGTACTCTGTGTGTTCTTTGCATCTTCTTTTGATATTTATGGCCTCACTCCATGAGCAGAGTTTTCCATATTTTTCTCCTCAATTTGAATTGTATTCAGTCAGCAAACGAAGATCTTGAAGCCCTTACTCCTGAAGGATTTATTCCATTCACATCCACACGGCCCTCTCTCCTCTGAGATGACCACTGCCATCACCTTTTGCTGATCTTACACCGGAGGAGCCCACCCTCTGCTGCTATCCCTGACAACATTCTTTTTCCTGTCCTTCAGGGTCTGACCATGTTTATGTGTTTCTGTAAGGTTTGCGTTGGCCATTTCTGAAACGGGCAGCGGATTCTGCATATGTCTTTGTCCTCGTCTAGGTGCTCTGCTGAGCCTGTTCATGTCGGGTGCCCCTGCTTGCACTGCAGACGTCAGTGACAAGCCTTCCAGTATTTCAGCAACACACAAGCCACCACAGTGTGACAAAACAACAAACATCGGTAGATGTGAATATTTTGAAATTGAAAATATCATGACTTGGGTTAGATGGGCCTAAGTCCTTAAAGGGACATCTTTGTTGTTTAAGATTTCAAAGACCACTTTTGCAGTAGATTTTCCCAGTGCAATACATACTTTGGTTTCTTGACATCTACTTTCATGAGCACTGATCGTGTGTCCAGGTAAAATGAAATCAATCATTTCTCCATTTATCATGATGTTGTCTATTGGTCTATCTGTGAAAGGTTTTGGTGTTTTTATTTGTACTTTGAAGAAAACATAATGAAGGGTGTAGCCTTTGAACTTCATCATCTAGTACCCCAGGCACTCTTGGCTTTTCACAAATATGGTTGTTTCAGCTGAGAATCAGGCTGATAAGTACTCTTTCTACAATCCTGGTGGTTTGTTGTTCTTCATATATCCCAGATTTTCCAGTTATTTGCTCAACATTGACATTGATTAAGTATGACAGACACATTTCCCATTTATAAACAAAACATTAGCCCCTTTTTAAAGGAAAATTATTTCCTTTTGGCCTATAGACATGATCTTCATAAGGTCAATAACTCTTATGTAATTCTCCATCTTCCCAATGTTATGCATAGTTTGTTATGATCCATACAGTCAAATGTATTTTTATAGTCAATTAAAAGACAAGTAAACATCTTTCTGGTATTATCTTCCCTCAGCCAAGATCCATATGACATCAGCAATTATGTTTCTTGTTCCATGTCCTTTTTGAATTCCATTGAATTTCTGGAAACTCCTTATTAATGTACTGCTACAATAAAAAATAGATGTAGAGTGAATGCTAAGAAAATTCTGAAAATGTTCAAAAGTAAAATTATGCACTATAAAATGCCACCTGTGGTCAAAAATGTTATTTGTTACACAGTTTTGGTGGTTGTCCATGAGTATTTGAGTAATACAGCCAGAGTGGGCAGATCTCAGAGCAAGATAGCTATTATCTCCTTTTAGAGACACTTTGAACAAAAGGAATAGAAAAAGTTCCACTTGTCCTTTTACAGAAATAAATAAATTATACACCATGTTTAAAATAACATATTTTTTTCCAAAATTTTATTTGAACCCTTTCCAAAAGAATTTCTGAAATATTTTCATTACTTCTTAAATGGAATATGATTTTTAAAAACTTTAACTTTGCCACCAATTTACCTTGTATTTTTTCATGAGCTGTGATTAATCAGTTCACACTTTGTTGTTTCTGTAGGATCATTGTTAATATATAGATTGATGTTTGCATTTCATCATTCTTAATTCTCAGAAATACTCTGTCTCATTTAACTTAAACCACTTGTACTTCAGTCTTATGCCACAGAATTTGTTCCAGGCATATCATCTCACCAGAAAAAAGGTCTAACTGAATGGCTAAAGTCTCCACGTGGTTGATTTCTTTGCGACTACTCTCAATGAGGCTAGTGACCAACTGATTGTAACCATAAGTGCTTCTCACAGCAATCTCAATCAAAACCATACCTGTGCTACCCAGCCCTTTTCAACCAACAGGCACCTTAAAATTATTTCTGATGCTGTAAATCTTTCTGATTCACTTGCATTTCTCCTTTGGTAGGTTTGAACTACTGACTTTATACTTAGAAGATGAGACAAATATCTTAAAGTTTAAAATTTCCCAAATGAATTGGAAAAGTCTGCTTTAGAAAACTCTATACTATGTATTGTTTAGATAATGCTGTAGATGTTTGTTTTTTATCTGCCAACTATTTTGCAGAAATTGCTTCTCTGGCAAGAGTGTACTGCATTTGATGGTTTCCAAATTCCTGCATAATGTTCCTTAAGGCATATTGTTTATTGGCTTAAAATATAGAACATGATCTATATTTGCATTTTAATTCTGCTATTTTTAAGTATTTCTGATGACCCTAAAGACTTGAAAAATTTACCTCATATAAGATTTATCTCAGTTTGTAAGCATCAACATTTATACACTTTCATATTTTAGACTTTTCATGTCTTGGTGGCCAAATTTTCCCTATATTTCTGTTTGAACTTGTGTGTGTGAACATTGGTGGGTGAGAAAGAGAAAATTAAAAAGAATAATGATTATAAGCCAATCCAAGCCAAGGCACCTATTTTACCACAAAAACTGCATTAAAAAATGTGCTGAAAAACTCGACTAATACACAAGAATATATGTTAATTAAAAAGGACTTTAGATTTACATTGTTGAAATATGGAAGAAAGAAAGAGAAGTTTAAAATAGTTATAAGAACAATAATTTTGTATGTAGGTGAACTGAAACAAGACAGGAATTGTTTCCTTAGAAATTTAAGAGCTTTATAAAAATACTGAAATCTGTGTGCCCCTAATGCTAAAATATTTGATATAGTGACTAGCTAAAAATTGGGAATCATCGGAAATTTCTAAAAAAATGAGTGCTAACATCACAAAGCAAGCATTATTTGCGAATGTGGCAGGGAATGATGTATGACATTTGTATTTCCTTCCTTTTTCCTTCCAAGGCTATTCATTTTTAAGTCTTTTATAAATCTATATTTTTCAGTGATGGATCCTTATTCATTTTTCCATTGAGTATCAGAATTTAATCCTTAAACTAAGCATGTAATATTTATTGGTTAAGAATACTGGTGGAGCAGTGTCAAGCCTTGCTGCTATGAGCAAGGTCTGTGATTCAAAGCCACCAGCAGCTACCTACGAGTATAGCCTGGGAGGCGTGAGGGTGCAGTGTGTTCTGTCATACAGTCTCTAGGCATGAGTCCACTGGACGGCAACAGGCTTGGTTTGCTTCTGTACGTACTGGTGGACCTCATGTACCAGTTACCTCTTGTGTCCCCTCAGGAATATTCCCTGTTCTTCATCTACACTTTTTCCCTCACAAGGCTGACTTGTGTGATTTATAACATTTTATTTATTAATGTACTTTGGTCTCTTGTTTAAATATAGTTAGACCATCAAGGAACCCTGGCAAGAAAGGGGAGACTTAGGACAACATATTTATTCTATCTGCTTCTTTGCAGGGTATCAGACTGTCACAGTACCTAACCTAAAGCGTAATCAGAGTCAGGCACTCTGTCTGAGAGAGCGTTCTCCTGCAATGTTCTTTTGCCAAGTGTCTGTAGCTCATCTTTGACTCCTTAACACTTGGCCATGCATTTTTACATAAGTTCCTTATAAGATCTTCTGAAATGGTTCTAATTTGAATTTACAATATTTGTCATTAATAAGACTAAATGTTTATGAAAGATAATATTTAAAATAAGCAGCATATAAATATCAGCTTTCTCCTCTTCATTTTATTAACATAAATTCTCCTGTTAATATTTTTTCTGTTTGTTTGTGAGACATGTACAACAAACAGAAGTAGAAAGCTCAGGTGTTTATTTTACCTTTAGGCTTTAAAGAATAAAAAAAAATGACTCCCAACTATTACTCTTCCTTCCTACAATCAATAAACCTTTTGAAATGGCCAAGGTTTAAAGATAAGAACCTTCTTCACAGGTCACTGAATTTCAAGGGTAACTCCTTGCAGGAAACTCTCTTTTAAAAGTATTCTCTTATATTATCCTCGAATGGTTTGGGACAACAATCTATAATCCTCTTTTTATAGTGTGACTATCTGGTGTCTGCTGTGTTAAAGCATGGTCATATACTTGGTGGCACAGTAAGTATAAGTTCAGATAATGGAGTTGTGACCAACATACAATATTCTTTAATAATAGGTACACAGATAATCTATTAGTATTTTTTAAAGCTTGGTGTGACCATTATTTTTGTGCTTACTTCTCTCTTTTATGTTTATTTTTCTGCCAATTATATTAATAAACTGGTTAGAACACATAATTGCTACTGTCCGGTTGTTTTTAATCCTCCAAAGCAATTAAGCAGTAGCTGTATCTAGCATAGATAACTTCCACCATTTCAGAGTTGGGGGTGAGGGAGGTGGTGAGTCATCAGTGGTTTGTTGTTGTTGTTTTAAGGAAAAATAGACAATTCTTGTCATTGCATACTATTTCAGCTGAACAAACTTCTTTTCAATAAACCTTTAATTATTCCTTTGACTATTTGTCATCCAATTTGTCAGTCCTGGATTATGCCTCTTAACATAGATAAGAACTCTTTTACTCTCTACAGTGTTCTGATTTGTCCTTCAAGTCTAGAGGTGAACTCTCCCTCATCTTAAAATAGCCAAGAACTCACTATCAAAAAGGCCTCCTTACCCCAGCACAGAGAGGCAGAGAACAAGGCAGGAGGCATAAAGGAAACACCGGAAGGAAGCAGGACTGGTGATAGCACATCTTAAGGAGATTGACTGAAATGGATGAGTTGAAACAAAATGTGTGTACATTTCTGATGGTAAAACTCATCTTCTCTGTGAAATTTCAACAAAATCTCAATAAGATGGCGATCATTATTCAAAAAGGGAAAATGTTTTGATTTGATCAATAAATTATATGCAAGCTCTCACCTGCATTTCATCTGAACACATGGCAAAGTTGTCATGTATACCAAATTATCTATCAGTAAAAAAACTGATAAACATTATTCTAAGAAAAGAAAACCCTGGGTTTTCTTAAGTTTAAATTTAGCTATTTTATTTTATCTAACAATCTATTAAAAAGTAATTAGAACACTGAGTAAAGTAATAACAGACTCAAAAGGCAGTGGTCAAGGAAACAAATGTTATATCATACTAGGAAAATCTATTTCAAATGATCTTTCTGAAGAGTTAAAAAACAAATATGCCACTTTGTGAACTAAGGTTTACTTCACTCATTGTATTTTCTATACATTACATAAATTTTAAAATGAATAAGGACAATTAGAGAATAATTGATACATTTGAATTATGGGATTGGCAAATAATATGAATATACTAAGTACTACCACAAAAATGAACCAATCTGTGTTGGAGGAAGTCCCAGCACATGCTCCTTCAATGAGAGCAGTGTGAGCCTTCATATTACACTCTGGGGCTTACTCTGGAAGAGGCCAGTGCCTGCAGAAAGATATCGTGCTTGCTAAATGAGAGCATCGGCAAAAGTGAGGAAGACTTTCAAAGAACTAGACTAATATAAGAGTGATTCTGACAGTGCTCCACAATTGGGCAACATGGTCTTCTGATGTCCTGGGGGTCGCAATGGGTCAAAAGAGATCTAAATGTCCCTCACAAGAGCAGCGACGGCCTATTCTTCCCAATATTTTTCAAGGACCCTCAGAGAAAATATTAAAGAGAAAAAGAAAACATAACTTTCTTGAATCTTACTTTAAAATTTTTTAAATTCCAAAACTAGTATCTCCATGTGCTAAAATATATTTTAATGAAATAGAACGATATTGTATTATTCTTTTTAAAGGGTGCCAGTGCCCTAATTATCTGCATAAATAAAAACAATTAATAATTCTCTGCATGTCCACCTAGACTGATAAGAAATATTAAAATATCTCTAAATTCGTGTTCCTCTTCAGCAATTGCATTATCAAAATTGGAAACGATGAAGAAAAAATAGTTTGAAAATATGATCTTGGTGGTATAATGGAAATTGTAAGATCTCATTATAGAATTTTGTATAACCAACAAATTGTTCATAGTAAATATCGTTTTTTTCAACTACAAAAAAGTGAATATTCACAGGACTTCTCTAGATGGAAGACAGAGAAATCAAACTTACTACTTCTTTAGGGAAACAATGGAGAAACTCAATATCAGCAGCTCAAATGAGGCCAGGGACTGACTGTGGAACAGACCTTCAACTGAGATATCAAAGAAATAAACATATTTCTTCAAAAGTCCTCATCAGTAAATCCTTATTAGTAAGCAGAGAAACCATTAAAATGAATTGAAATTAATGTAAGCTATATTCTAAATTTCAAATGTGAGATTATGACAACTTTAGAAATGTTAGTACTTATCTTTCTGCTGTCGTGTTGTTGCTGTTGTTGTTCGGTGCCATAGAGACCCGTAGATGCCCATGTACAATGGAATGAAACACTGCCTGGGCCTTTGCCATCTTCGTAATTGTTGGTACACTTGAGCATGTTGATACAGTCCATCACCTTAAGGGCCTTCCTCTTTTTTACTGCCCCTCTACTTTACCAAACATGATGTCCCTTTCCTCAGGTCTTTCCTGAGATGTCCAAAGTACATAAGACAGAGTCTTACTATCCTTGCTCCCAAGGAGTACTCTGGCTGTATTCCAAGACAGATTGGCTTGTATTCTTAAAAGTACACACTACTTTCAATTTTCTTTTCCAGCACCAAGATTTAAATACATTGATTGTTCTTTGTTCTTCCTTATTCAATGTCCAACTTTCACATGCATATGAGATGATGGAAAACATCATGACTTGGGTCAGATACACATTAGCACTCAAAATAATATATTTTAAATATTCTAAAGGGTATATGTCTGGTGAATTTACCCAATGAACTCATCTTTTGATCCCTTAACTGCTGCTTCCATGAACTCTAATTGTGGATGCAAGCCATACAAAATATTTGACAAATTCAACTTTTTTATTCATTTATCACAGTGTTCCTGAATGGTCCAGTTGTGAGGGTTTTTGTCTTCCTTATATTGAGTCTTAATCCATACTGAAGGTTGTAATCCTTGAACTTTATCAGCAAGTGTTTCAACTCCTCCTCACTTTCAGCAAGCAAGGTTGTGTTATCTGCATATTACGGGTTGCTAGTAAGCCTCCCTCCAAACCAATCCTGCCATCTTCTTCATAAAATCCAGAATATTTGCTCAGATCTGATCATCTTGATTATTTGATTAGCATACAACCTGAATAAAGATAACAAAAGAGCACAACCCTCCTGCACGCCTTTCCCCGTACACATTTCACACCTTGCAGTGTTTGCACACAAGTGCCTCTTGATCCATTGACAAGCTCCCGAGGATCACATTGCAGTATTCTGAAATCCCCATTCTTACAAAGATTATCTAAACTTTGCTATGGTCCCTTTGGTTGAATGCCTTGGCATAGTCAATGAAACACAGGTGAACATTTTTCAGGTATTCTTTGCTAACCAACATTAATTTTGCCCCTATACTATTTTTATTTCAAATTTTCACACAGAACAAGTTAGATATTTTTCATAAACAAAGATAATCTTTACTGCATTTAAAATGGCATTAAGTTTTAATAAGTTCTGTTTTATAATATTATTCCATGGAATATTGTTTTTTTTAATTTTATAAACTCAGCATTGTAAATAATGTATGTTTATCCTTATTGAAATTATTTTTCACTATTCATTCAATTCTAATTTATGATAATTATTAATTACATAGCTTGGAATGACTATTACAAGGCTATCATATAAAACCACTGATTTGTCACTTTTTAAATAATAGTAAGAATGAATTATCCCATACTGAATTAAATACTGTTTCATAGTTAAAGTGAAAATGAAAAATCATTATTTTAAATCAAGTGGACTATAATAGAATTCCCGATATCCTCCTTAAGCATACCCCTGTCACCACTTTCCCTATTTGCAGTTTTGACAAATTTATACATTTAACTGTTTTGGCCCATACTATTTGTATCCTTCTTCCTGTTTTTTTCTTTTACTCTCATATTTAATAGTCAATCCATTATGTCCATTTTACTTTAAATTTTGATTCAGAATCCAGCCACTAACTGTGAGTCTTCCTGGATTAATGACAATAGAGCTCCAGCAGCAGAGTGCTGCTATTTAGGGCCTAGTTCCTATCATCGTTTTCATGGTTCATTGCAATAGCTTTCCTCAATGGAAAGGTTGCTTTGCATGTTTCTGTTTATAGCTGTGTCTCAACAACTTATATCAGAAATACAGATATTCATCTAGTATTTATTGCAGGAATCAATAAATTGCTGAATGCAATAATATTAACACAATTATTGCAGAAAATTAGTAGTAAACAAACAGTCTTCACAAGGCAACACTTTATTTTCAGCAAATACTGAAATATCTTGTGTTCACTTGTGTTGTCATCCTCAGGCTGAACAATAAAAATTATAAGACTATTTCATATAACAGCTACTCTGTTTAAGTTAGTGACAGTGATGTTGCTTGGTCATAGTACGAGACTGTTGAAGCTGACAGCAAATGAAATAACTATGTATCACTGGTGGCATTTAAGTTTCAGAATAATTAAAGTTCACAAATTCATTTTCAGTGAAACATGAGTAAGATTGTAAGAAGAGGAAACTTCAAAAATAATCTGATATTTTCCAGATTTTTAAAAACAAAATGCCCACTCTAGTTAGCCAAAAGGAAATTTTAATGAGCACACATAGATATAAGTTGTCATTTGCATTCCAAAGACTATTACTTTAGCTCTCTCTTTTTTTGTTGTTTACATATGTTCTCAAAGGTAATGCTGTATCAGGGTTAACTCTGTGCTTCCCAGAGTAGGAGCGATTTGTTGGGGTGCTTTGAGGGAGCGCAGATGTTAAGACTGAAGGGGGAAGAGCAAGCGTACAACTCAATGCCCTGCTGGTTACCCTTCACTCTCTTTAAAACTGAGCTGGAGAAAAAGGTGGGTAAGAAGAAATAAGTTAATTCTATACATGGGAACATTCCTCTTGTCCTTCCTCCCTGCCTTCTTAATTCAACCACAAAAGTATGCATTCTTCCAGAGCCTTCTACGCGTGTCAGCTGTTAGATGCCATGAGTCAGTGCCAACTCATCGTGACCGTATGTACAACAGAATAAAACACTGTCCAGTGCTGCACGATCCTCACGATGTTATCTTTGAGTGCACTGTGTCAATCCATCTCCTTGAAGGTCTTCCTCTTTTTATTTTTGGCTGACTCTCTACTTTACTAAGCATGATGTTCTCCTATAGGATATGGGAACCAAAGTCCTGTCACCCTCCCTTTAAGGAGCATTTTAATAGAAACATGTACATGTTTACCCCAAATACATATCTTTAAAATGTACCAAATACTATATCTGAAACACTTGGTGTGAAATATGTCTTTCTCTCATTACTTTTTTTTTTTTTGCTTTATCTATGTTTTTGCTGGATGGTCAAGCAGTCTGAAAATTTTCAAACATGCAATAAATAAACGTTTATCATTACCAGTGATTAGAATGTGAATAGTGAGGACGATGGATGCGTAGCTGGAAAATATAGTCTTGGAGGTGAGTCACTGTAGCAAAAATTGCTGCTGTCCAGTCCTGGCAGGAGGTAGACGAAGCACTGGTGAAGAGCAGATCCAGGAGCTGATGATCTAGCAATGGTGATCTTTCAACAAAGGATATAACACCAGGAGCTCTCACAGGTTTATGCCAAATAATTTAGCTCACAATAAAGGGAGAAGAGATCGATATTGAACACACAAGCAGTGCTCATAGTTGGAGTCAGATATTAAATGACATACATTGGGAATTATGCTGATTCAACAAACAAACAAACAAACAACTCCTTGAATAGTTGAAAGTCAAATATGTCACTTTAACAACTAAGATGCACCTTACTCAAGTCATGTTCTAATCAATAGCCTCATATAGATATGTAAGCTGGACAATGAATAGGAAAGATCTAAGAAGAATTGAGCCACTACTCATTTTTGATATGTCCTACTGTGGAACCATGTGAGTGATATGATGGTATAAGCAATGCCTCTGGAATTTCAAATGCTAACAGGATCACCCAAAATGAGCAGGTTTCAGCAGATCTTCCAGGCTAACAACAGACAATGAAGAAAAAATTGGCTGTCCACGTCAGAGGAATTAGCCACTGAAAACTTTATGCATGGCTTTGAAACATTGTCAGATAATGAAATGAAGTAGCACATTATGTGAAGTTGTGAAGGATTATGTCTTGATCAGATCCACCATCAATCAATGTTCATGGAAGCAGATCACAAGACACATTATTTTAGGTAGATCTGCTGCAGAAGACCTTTTATTGTGGAAAACAAGGAATTTTCTTTGAGGAAGAAGATGTGCTTGACCCAATCCTTGGTATTTTCAATTGCCTTATATGCATGTGAAAGTTGGACGTAGGAAAAGAAAGACCAAAGACGAATCCATGGATTTGAATTGTGGTGCTGATGAGTTTGAAAGTAACCTGGGCTTTCAAAATGGCAAACACATTTACGTCAGAAGAAGTATGGCCCAAATTCTTTGGATATGTCGGAAAATAGAGTGGGATCTAAAAGGGGGAAACCTGAAAAGATGGATTGAAACAGTAGCGGCAACAATGGACTCGTGCACAGGAGTAGAGGTGAGGCTGGCTTGAGACCTGGCAGTGTTCCATTATGTTGTGCATTGGGTAGCTCTGAGTGGGAATCGACTTGATGACACCTCATGACAAAAAACAATTACTGACAAATTTAATTATGCTGTTGACAAAAATACTGAATTTGTAATGAATTGCCAGAAGAATGAATGTGTGTGTGTGTGTGTGTGTGTGTGTGTGTGTGTGTGTGTGTAGTGCAGCCAAATGCTTCTTAAAAGCACGTATGATCAGAATGAGTCTCATTAACTTTAGAAACATCATCAAGAAAGACCGGTAAGTGGAGAAGATCATCCAAGCAAGGAAACGCTCAATAAGACTGAGGGGCACGGTGACCAATGAAATGAACTCAAACTTATCAACTAACTTGAACAAAGAACAAGACCAGAAAATATTTTACTCGGTTATTCTTGAGGGCACCTTGAGTTAGAGCTGACTGGGTGGCCATGAACACAGAACACCGGGATAATCTCTCAGCATCAAATATATGAGATGTTTTAGATGAATTTGCATGTTCCTTTGCCATGTAATATAAAACATACACAATTTTTAAGGATCTTTTAAGGAACGTCACTCTGCCTACCACACAGAACTACATATAAGAGTAATGCTCTTCTAGATTAAATTCTGGTCCAGTATTGTACAAAATTTATTATACATCTGCTTTAATGATATTTATCTTTATGGCTGCCTTGTATCTGTGAACTCTGTATTGGCCTCACTTTTTATCGGTATGATGTACTGTGCCTTTTTAGAAACATTGATAGTTTGCACCTACCCAAATTCAATTTGTTTTACTTATACTGGTCTCCTTCTGTTTAATCCAAAGCGATAATAGATTTTATAGAACTGTAATTCTAGCAGAAGTATCAGCTAAAAGCACTATTTTCTAATATTTCTTTTCTTTCCCTGTATCCCAATACAATTTATTTACTCATAATTTTACCCTGTTTTAACTTATATTAAATGTATCATATTTTTTCTCCTATTTTTATACAGGAACTCATTTGGCTGATGTATATCTCCGTTTCATAACTTGCACATAGTAGAAATTTTAGAAATGTTTAGTGATTAGAAATGTTATAAAAGGTAATAAATATTTAGAACCTAATACACTAAGTGGAGGTATGGTTATTGAATTTTGAGTCATGTTCCTACCTTTGAACATATACCTGTCAGCAGGATATATTTCTTAAAATCTGCAGACTACACTTATACAACCTTAATCTGTGAGCCTGCTGTCCTCCCTGACCTATACAAAGCTTTGAAAGTCAACAGTGGAGTTGGACTTCTATAATGATCAATGGTTTCATTACTCTGAGTTTTCATATCCTTCTTATTTTTTTCTGGCTGATTATATAATTATATATATAAATATAATATTGTCATCTTCTGGCCAACCTTCAGGAATAAGTATTAACTTCAGCAAAATGTGCCCCCTTCCCCAGTGTCAAAATATAAGACCTTGATCTGAAGGTGCAATGGTCCTTAATGGATTGAAGAGTACATTTGTGTTGTGAAGTTACAGTATGAAACAACATATGCATTGTGAAAACAAAGGTTCTTTAAGGAGAAATGTATATGAATCTAGTTTGTAAAAATCTATCCCCCTAAGTTACCCCAAATAAACTAGAGGTAAATTGTACTGTGTTTATGGCATATATAATGCTACACAATAAGTCAACTACATACTACTTTCTATGCATTGCCCAGTTAAAGCATCTCTCTTAATCTTCCATTAGAGAATGTTCTGGAGCTCTCACCACTGAAATAAATCAAGAATTAAAGAGTAATTCCTGAACCATAATAGTCCATATAGACATTACTCAAAATTTAATATGCTATGGAGACAACAATGTATAGTTTAAACTATGATGATATAGTTTGTTTATAAGAATAGAAAATTCTAAAATTAAAAAAAGAGGGAGCACTTGTGTAGAGACCAAATACCCTGGCATTCTTTGATGCTCATCTTTCCGACCTGATCGCTGCAGTCAAAATGGGTGCATAAGCAAATGTGGTGAAGAAAGCTGATGGTGCCTAGCTATTAAAAGATATAGTGTTTGGAGTCTAAAAGGTTTGAAATTAAGCAAGTGGCCATCTAGCAGAGAAGCAACAATCCCACCTGGAAGAAGCACACCAGCCTTCAGATCATGAAGTATTAATGGGATCAGGTATCAGGCATCAGAAAATCCACAACAAACAAATGTATTGATGCAAATGATGGGGTTTGGTGAGGAGACCCAAAGCCCATCTGTAGGCAATTGGACATTCCTTCACAGAAGGCTCATAAGGTAGGAATGAATCAGTCAGAGTGCATCATAACATTAACGGAACATACAGCATTCCTCTAGTTCTTTCATACTTCCCCAAGCCCCCACTATCATTACCTAGATTTTACTTTACAAATCCGGCTAAACCAGAGCATGTACACTGGTACAGATAAAAGCTTTCAACACATGGAATCCAGGCCAGATAACACCCCCAGGAACAGTAATGGGAGAAGTGATAACATGAGAGGAGGAGAGAGGTGGGGGGAGAAGGGAGAGAAATGAGGAACTGACTACAATGATCCACTTATTACAACCCCCCCCCCACCAGGGGGACGACAACAAAAACATGGTTAAAGGGAAACAATGAATGGTGTAAGATATGAAAACAATAATAATTTATCAGGGGTCCAGGAGGATGGGAGGGTGGTGGGGGGGACAAAGAAGAACTAATATCAGGGCTACAGCAGAAAGAAAATGTTTTGAAAATGATAATGGCAACATTTGTACAAAGGCGTTTGACATACAATTGATTTATAGATTGTTATAAGAGATGTAAAAGTCAGCAATGAAATGATTTATCAATAAAAATTATGTTAAGAATTGAAGACAAATGTGTGTGCATAAGCAAATGTGGTGAAGAACGCTAATGGTGCCCGGCTATCAAAAGATATAGCATCTGGGGTATTTAAGGCTTGAAGATAAACAAGTGGGCATTTGGCTCAGAAGCAACAAAGCCCACATGGAAGAAGTACACCACCCTGTGTGATCACAAGGTATCGAAGGGATCAGGTGTCAGGCATCAAAGAACAAAAAATCATATCATTGTAAATGAGAGTGAGTGCAGAGTGGAGACCCAAAGCCCATCTGTGGGCAACTGGAGACCCCTTACTAAAGGGTTGTGGCGAGGAGATGAGCCAGTCAGGGTGTAGGGTGGCAACGATGAAACATATAACTCCTCTAATTCTTAAATGCTTCCTCCCCCCACTATCATGATCCCAACTCTATCTTACAAATCTGGCTGGACCAAAGGATGTACATTGATACAGACAGCAACTGGAAACACAGAGAATCCAGGACAGATGAACCCTCAGGACCAGTGGTGAGAGTGGAGATACCAGGAGGGTGGAAGGAAGGTGGGAAAGGCGGAACTGATTACAAGGATTTACATATAACCTCCTCCCTGGGGGATGGACAACAGAAAAGTAGGTGAAGGGAGAACTTGGATAGTGTAAGATATGACAAAATAATAATAATTTATGAATTATGAAGGGTTCATGATGGAGGGGGTAGTGGGGAGGGAAGGGAAAAATAAAGAGCTGATATTAAGGGCTGAAGTAGAAAGCAAATGTTTTAAGAATGATGATGGCAACAAATGTACAACGTGCTTGACACAATTGATGGATGTATGGATTGTGATAAGAATTGTAGAAGCCACAATAAAATGAGTTAAAAAGAATAAAAACAAATACATAGTTCTGAGAGTGAACTATTTTAAGTATTTTATATATAACAATATTCTATACATAACAATTGCTATTAAGAGGGCAAAGATACATAATACTACCAGACAAAGCTAGCTTCTATCAATATTTTGATGTATGCTGAACTCTTTGACAGTATTGGTGAATAAGAGGCCCTCTCCTCCTACCGCCTCCCCCCAAAAGACACGTCAAAATACATTCTCTTTGCCATTATGTCAGTTCTGACTTATTGTGACCCCATAGGACAGAGTAGAAATGGCACATAAGTTTCTGATATTGTAACTTTTTACAGGAGTAGAAAGCGTCGTCTTTCTTTACAATTCCATGTTAAATTACTTTCTGCTTCTACCAGTAAAATATTCTACACTGTTAAATATATGACTAAAAATTAAAAAATCACTTCCATCAAGTAAATTCTGACTTATAGTGACCCTTTAGCAGAGGGATAAATTGCATCTTTAGCTTCCCTCTTTTCAGCAGAAAGTCTCACCTTTCTCTAAGTGGGTGCCTGGTGGATTTGAAATACTGCCTTGTGGATAGCAGCCCAATGAGTAGCCCACTATATTGCCAGATACATCCTCAAATACATAAAAGGGCAATTCTATGTAAATTGAGTTTTTGAAAATTTATTTTAGATCCTCTCAGAAACGTGTTCTAAATGTGAATTTCTGATATTATTCTTTCTTATTAATTCTACTGGTCAAAGCCATAGAAATGTGAAATTGTCTTTAAGTCCAAGTATTAAAGACCTGAGAAGTACTGTTGTCCTTACATTTCATCCTTCAATTTAAAAATAGGGACAGTCAAATTATAATCATAAGCTTAATAGTTCAAGAATTTATGTTAAAAATATCTTGTCACAGAGAGTTGTTGGAATCAACACTTTAACTTATCAATTGTCCCAAAGTCATTAAAGTTCCACAGAAGCTCAGAGTCCACAATTAAATCAAAGTCCAAAACTATACTGGCACTCTACCTCCTCTGTTGCCCATAATGATGTGAAATAGATTTATGGTATGCTTAGAAAATGAATTTTGATGAATCTGAAATTCCTCTTTCCTAAATACTAAAAATAACTCTATTTAATGTTCTTCAGACTAGGCAACAAAGTATAATGCCAGAAGATTCTAGAATATTTTCAAAGCCCTGTCAAAAGGCTGCCAGAGTTTTAGAGTGTCTTGTTGTGCAAACGTTTATGCAATTCTTTCATAACACATTTCCACCCTATTGCAATAGGTGGTAGCATGACTGAATATTATATTATTCTTTAACTAAAGTTTAAAAAGGGGGGGGGCAAATTTTACAAGTGTAAAATCCAAAAACAGTTAAGTGTTTTCAGTTACTGTTTTTTATTTTTAATTAAAGCAAAACCAAACCAAAACAAAAATAGACAAACAAGTGAACAAACAAAAAAGGAAATTCATTGCCGTTCAATCATTGGACACTCATAGAGATCCCAAAGGGCACCGTAAAACTGCCCTTGTGAATTTCTGAGATTGTAACTTCATGGGAGTAGATATCCTGATCTTTGACCTAAAGGTGGCTACAGGTTTCGAACTGCTGAGCCTCAATGACTGATTACTATGCCATCCTGTCTCCTTAAAATAAACAAATACATATTTAGTATATAGAGATTAGAAACAGAGCCTCTAGAGCTTGAAAACCTTAACTCAAAATAAATTTCCATATTTGTGTAATTTTGAGCAACTGTTCTATGTGCCTGTATCTTAATTTTTCCATTTGTAAAATGTGAATAATTAAAATGTTTAACTCAATGAGTTTTTCTATATATTAAATGAATATACATATATTACTTAATATATGTCATATGGGAATGTTATATAAGGTACAGCATCATGTGTAATTATATACACATACACATTTAAACGCTTATCTCTTGCAGAAAATTTTAACTTTAACTTACATTTAAGAAGTCTTAGAAGAAGCCAAAGATCACAGTTGGTAGTTTTTAAGGTCTCACCTGCTAACATCAAGAATCAGGGGTTCAAATATACTAGACCCTGCACAAGAATCTAGTTCTGCAGAGTTCACAACCTTGAAAATTATATGAGTCAGTTCTAATCTGTCAGAATTAATTTTGTACTACCATTAAGAAAATTATGTAATGGTTTCTTAACCATTTATTTTACTATAAATAATAAGCCATATGGTTTGGTTTACCAGTTTTTCAATTTAAGCTTTCTTACATTTAATATATACAAAAATTGGGTGAGTCCTATATTTTACAGCTTGTGTGTGTATATGTCATCTTCTCTCATTCTTGATGCTATGCACAATTTTGGTATAAATCACAGACAATGGTAAATTGTATTTAATAATAATGCTTTATCAAAATCAGACAGAGGAACATTGATATATATTTAATACATAAGTCTCATTTAATCGATATTTTAAAACTTATTATTGAAGGCACTTTGGAAAAAGAAGGAACAGCAGTAATAAGTTGTAATGGCTTGCAAATATTTTAGATGTCAGCTATTGAGAATATTATTCAGAAAAATAAGACAAGGTAGTTTTCTTAAAATCAGTAAATCAAGAAAATAGGCTATAAAGCAGTGTATAAAGTGCTCAGGGATATTTGTTCATGAAATTTATATAATAGATGGAAACCATTACCATCATTACCTGTTCCATGAATATATAGATGGTGCAATATTCCAGAACCCTTCATTTATCACTTCTAATAGACATATTAAATTTCATTTTGAGTAACAAACACCTATGTTCAATCATGAAAATTAACACACTAAGGACTGTTTACCCTCAGAATGACATATTATTACATATAAAAGCTTTTGACATGTTTTCCGCTTCAAAAATTGTTCTCTTAAAATTTCTCACCTGAGTCAATATTGTATCCCATTTGGGCCAGAAATTCCAAAAATCTGTCACTACATAATTTCCTTTTTTATCGTTTGTGTTGTCAATTAGCTAGCTATGTTTTCTATGCATGTATGATTCTAGTAAATGAACCAATACTGCTTAGTGGTGATCAGACTGGAAAAGTGAATTTCCTATCTATTTCATTCTATTCTACATTAAAATTTTTAGCAAAAAATCTCATCTTGTGTTTAATGAACTTGTGAATTCATGCTATTAAAATACATTGCTCTTGCATGGTGCTATGTCATGACAGTGTCGTGAAAGGGTTTTCAAAATTGAGGTATGTCCTTTATACTGGAAAAGGTAAACTATCTGACCTCTCTTACCTCTCATAACAGAAAATACTTGTTTAATGACATAGGTATGCAATATGCCATTGGAACAATGGTACAATTATCTAAACAGAATGCTTCTATAATTTAGAGACTATTATGACATCCTTTTACACACAGAGAAGCATCCACAAAATTGTAGATTCATGCTAGGGAAATTTTAGCATCAAAGCTAAGGAGTGAAGCGGCATGTTTTCACAGAGCAGAATGGTTTAATTCTGATTCTATATCCTTACCAGGATATACACTCTTATGCTGTTATTTTTAGATGCCATCACGTCAGTTCCAACTTAGTTACCATATGTACATAGCTACCTCACGTGCAATAGAATTAATCACTGCTGGTCTCCATTATCCTCACAATTGCTGTTTGACCTCAATCCTTACAGTGCTATTCAAAATAATTCCATAGATATTTAATGCATTCTTTACAGATATTTTATTTGATTAAATTTAAAGCCTGGGTGTAAATATCTTTGATCCTCCTGGTTTGTGGATACATACTTACAAATGTGCCAACCAGGTAACTCCAAATCAACATGTGTAGCACTTTCCTGGACATACCTGACAAGCATGGACTAGTGATAAATTTGTGCTGTCTAAGCACGTACACTGGCTGAAGTTGAATACATTCAGTCTGTCTTCTTGTTTCAGTTCTCAAGCTGTAAAAATCATTCTCTCATGGTTGACTTGTTATGGTTCTTAGGTGCCATCAAGTCAGTTCTTACACATAGAGATTCTGTGTACAATATACTGAAACTCTGCCCAGTCCCGCTCCATTCTCGTGTGGTTACGTTTAATCCCATTATTGAAGACACTGTGCCAATCCATCTCTGTGAGGGTCTCCCTAGTTTTGGATGACCTTCTACTTTAGCAAACATGATGTCTTCTTCCAGAGACTTCTTTATTTTAATAACATGCCCAAGTCAGTCTGGCAAGTCTGACTATCATAGCTTCTAAAGAGCATTCCAGCTCTCCTTCATCCAGGACAGATTTGATCTTTTCTGGAAATATATGGTGGCTTCAATATTTTTTAGCAAATCATGATTTAAATGCATTGATTCTTCTGCAGCCTTCCTTTCCCATTGTCCAACTTTAACATGGAGAAGACAGGATGCAAAATACCCAGGCTTTAGTCTACCACACCTTAATCCTCAAAAGTATATCTTTATTCTTGAACCTTCTAAAGAGGTCTTGTGCATTATATTTGTCCAAAGAACATTGCCGTTGATATCGTGACTATTGTTTCTGTGGTCATGGATTATGTATCCAAATAAAATAAAATCATTGACACCTTTAATTTCTCTGTTTATCTTATTGTCTATTGGTCTAGTTATGAGGAGATTGATATTCTTTACATTGAGTTGCCAGTCAGACTTCATCTTTTCACTAGCAATTGCTTTAAGTCTCTCACACTTAGCAAGCACATTGGTGTCCCCAACAATTAGATCTCTGCTCCTGCTCTTGTGACCCCACCTGTAACGACAGTGTATTGATCTGCCCCCACCATGTGTTTGTGAGTTTTCCTTGACCTCTCATATCCTTTATAAATTCCCTTATATCAGAAAAACCTCAAACACCATTGTGACCTTTTGCTAATGGTTTCACTCCTCTGTATATGCCTTTTCTTCTTCTTGTCTTTTAAGACTTGAATAAATGTTCTCTTACAAATGATTAGAAATTAATAAATGTTTACTGGCTGACCATTTCTTGATACTGTGACTTTGTATATTCTTTCCTTCTTCTTTTGATGCTAACCGCATCATTCAATATATTGTCCATGGAATCAATAAATATTGCAACTCAAAGGCTGAATTATTTCTTCAACGTTTCAGCTTGAGATAGACGAAGCATGTTCTTCTTGTCCTACTTCCATATTTCTGTCTTCGCACAGTTCATTATAATGACTACTTTCTCTTTTCAAGTTTAACTTCTAGATTTTCTGTAGTTTAACTTTGAAATTTTCTGTTCAGTCTTTTTATTCCATCATTTCTTTCATTTTCTTTAGCTAGTCTCTGCTCAAGCACAAGTTTCAGAATACCTTCTGACATCCACTTTATCTTCTAAGTATGTTTTTAAAATAATCTTCTGCTTTTTCCATGCATGATGCTCTTGATGTCATCTCACAGCTCACCAGGTCTTCTGTCATTAGTGTTCAGTGCATCAGGTCTGCTCTTAAGTTATTCTGGGAATTCAGCTGATATATTATTGAAGGTTGTATTTTGGGTCTTGTGAATTTGCTTTAATTTTCACCTTCAATTTATATTGTAAATGAAAAATTGCCAGTCATTCCACAGGTGACTGACTCCTGGTTGTGTTTTGGCAGATGATCTTGAACTTTCCATTTTCTTGCTGCAGATATATTCAATTTAATCATCAGGTATTCCATTGATGTTATAATAATGATTTTGTATTTCTCATCATTTTGTACTAAATCCTGCTTATCTCATACTTTACTCTGATCAATTTCCTGTATCACAAAATGTGATTTTTTACCTCAAATTTTTATGTTAATTTTCTCTGGCTGACTTCCATAATATAACTTGTGATATTCCAGTAGAGTTGTGAATATTTAGGAGATAAAGTAGAGTACACTGACTAATTTACACTTCTTTTTATGGTATAGAGAAACAGAGTAGCCTCACAATTGAGTTAGAAAGAAAAATTGAAAGGTAAGGAAGTTATACTTTAAAAAATTCCACAAATGACTCTATTTCTCCATTCTTGTAATTTTTCTTTTCCTCTTTTATATGTTGGCTTCTCAGTGACTTACAACTTAAGATAACACCACCATATCTCACCTGAGTTACAATTTCATTACGTACTATTAGAAACACATAATTCTATTGTTATCAATGACAACCATGCACTGAAACAAAATATTGTATCAGTTCAGACAGACATAACTGATGTTTGGGTTTTGATATAGTTTAATATTACTCAGTCATCATCTGATAAACTATAATGCATCTGGGGATGGGAAAAGAAGACTGTCAAGTAACTAAAAATTATGATATATCTCTAAATGTATAACTTGATACGCATACAATGAAATAATAATTCTTCACTTAAAGAAAAATAATATCTATTGGTTGAAATCATCTTAGACACGTGCTTAAAAAATTTACTTTGGTCAGTATGATGCCTCAAAAGCATTTGACTATATGAAAACACATCCAATTGCATAAGCATAATATTTAAATTTCAAGTAGAACACTGAAATTTTTTTAAAATATTAAGAATAATAGTAAAAGCAGAATCATACTACTTCAGTTTGTATTATAACTTAGCCATCTAGTTGATATTTGAGTCGATATTTGAAGTAAACTACTTATGTTGATATATTTAGTGTGCTTTGATATTGTATATGTACACATGATTATATTGTGCATACAAACATAGTTATGTCTACCTAATAAATATTTCATTTTACTTTTCATTATTTTTGAATTTTTTAGATATTTTATTCCTATAGTGAACAAATTTTTTTAGGTTGGGTTGTCTAAAAAATAAAACCAGTGACACTCATGTATGTATAAGGAAAAACTAAATCACTAAGAAATAATTTTGTGTCAAGAAGGTGTCCCTGCCACATCAAATGCAAGTCTATGTGTCCAATGCCAGCCAGAGTCTCTTTAGCCTCACATGGCTGCAGGCAGATAGATGAGAAAGGTGAAACAGGAAGCAGGGAGAGCAGAAGCCAGTGGGCACTGAGTCAGGTGGATCTAAGGTTGGTGGGATCGTGGCTGGGCTCCAACAACTCTCAGGGTCAGCAACCCACATGACGCTGTCCTGGAGTCAGACACAGAATTCAAGAAAACAAGAAGGTGAGGGACAAAAGGGAGAGAGAGACAGGATCCTAGTGTCTCTTTTATAAAAATACCACACGCTTCAAGAGGCATTATCAGGCTATGAACTGATTGATAATTAAGCTCGACCTCTATCCATTCATCCAGATACATATTGACAAAAAAATATAACCACCATACAAGGTAACAGTAAACAACCCCCAAAAATGTTAATGTCTAATTGATAGAGATTTTTATCAATTAGCTCGGGATTATAAAGTTGAATATGAGACTCGAATATCAAATCTTTAATATTTTATATTTATTACAATTTTTTATGATTTTCAGGGAAATATGCATATGCAATGGATAATATTAACTCTAGTAAAGTGAGGCAATTTTTATCTTCATGCACTTCAAGGATATATCCTTATGTCAGGAAATGTATTACCTATATTTCAGTGTCCAGAAAGAAAGAAATGAGGGTTGATTCTTGAATGCATTAGGCTTTTGTAACATTCAAAGAAAATATGATTACTTTATTTATAGGACAGTGTCTCAGAAAATTCATGGAAAATGGTATTAAAAAACTGAGTTTTCTATTGAACTTTTTGAAACCCCTTTGTATATTGCTGTCCCTGAAAAATATGTAAAAATGTAAGATGAGTTACATTTTTCACATTTAAAAATTGACCCCTGGCTGCCTTATTTAGTAACTCATAATATTTTAGAAAGTGTTGTGAGTATCTAAATTGCAATGACTGATATTTTATGTATTAAAACAATGATTGCCCTGCAAAGGTTTTAAAACATATTTTTAGAAAACATGATGAGTTTTTATTTTATCCCTAATAGAGTAGCTGCAATGAGACTTATTCTCTTGCTGTGAAGAAATATGAACAAAAATTCAACCCTACTTAGTCAAGTTGATTCGAATACATAGCAATCCTGTAGGATTGAGCAGAAATTCCCCATAGGGTTTAAAAAGCTGTAAAGATTTATGTAAACCTTCAGCCAATTATTTCTTATTCAAAGTTGTTAATGGGTGTGAATCGCCAACATTTTTATTAACACCCAAGTGCTTTAACCCCTGATGAATCAGGTCTACTATAGAAATGTAGAAATTTACACACTACAGTGAACCCTCGTTTATCGCGGTTAATCGGTTCTAGACCCTACCGTGATAAATGAAATTCCGCGAAGTAGGATTCCTTATTTTTAAATCAAATATTTTCGTAGTTAGAGCATAGAGGACATGAAAAAACACCCTTTAGTCACCATTACACTCGTATTATCCAATTTATTAAACGAAAAAGGGAAAATACAGTAAAACATTTTGGACGTTACAATTATCATTTATTATTTATTATATTATTTATGGCATCTAGTTTACAGTATTACATATTTCACATACAGTATTATTATACATAGTTCTTACAAATACTGTAATCAATCGCCTATGAAATGACTTAAGGTATGTACTCTGCAGGTGGGTCGCCGTCTTTTTCCTCTGAAGGAGCGGGTGTAGGCAGTGGGTGCTGTTACGCAAAAACCGCGATAGAGTGAAGCCGCGGAAGTCGAAGCGCGAAGTGGCGAGGGTTCACTGTATATAAAAATACAGCCACGTGAGCTTGTCATTGAAGGCAAAGAAATTTGCAGAAATGTGTAATGCTTCTTGCATAAATAGAACCCACACAGAAGGAAGTATTTCCATTGGGTACTGCTAAATCAATTAAACTATGGAACATTGATCCAAGCAAGATGTAACCCCTGTTCTGGTCATTGGTGTGGTGTCATAATTGACCTCCCCTGCATTCTCTCGTGTGAGGAGGCAGGGGTCAGACCTTCCGCCATGCTCCAGCTCTCTTCACCTACTCGGACACCAGTGATTCTTCCCAGGGCACTCCACTTCTATGCTGGGTTGCATAATGTATTGCAATAGCCACACAGATCCACAGAGGATCCTCACAATTATGGGGTCTATTTGAGAAGTTAACAGGTTATTACACGTCAGAATTAGTAAACATTAATGGTACAGTCAGCGACACGTCTCCTCAGACAGGAACCACGATTCTCTGTGTCTTTCAGCAACCTAGTCAGTCCCTTGGCCTCTGCGATTCCAGATCAAGAAGCTCACCTATTACTCGGTCTCACATCCCCGTTGTCTTGGTGATTTTCTTTTTGCTCTGTTCCCTGGTCTCCGTGTCATAGTCTTTACTGTGCTTCTAGCCTTGGTCTCCACAACTTCAGACAGATCTAGAATGTGCTCTTCTGCTGATCCTGGCCTTTCTCTCTCTGTTCTTGCATTAAAGATGGCACCGGAGGTAGTAACAAAAATCCATCAATCCCCATCCCTGACACCTCCAGCCCCAACTAGTATGCATAACCTATTTGCATAGTCCCACTCAGTCATTTGGTGGGAGATAGAGAAATGGGGAGAGGGACCATATGTAGCAATTTTACTCCACTACAGTTGATAATTTCAAACACTTCTCCGTTTATCATGCTATTATGAATTCAGTTGTGAGGATTTTATATTTCTTTACATAAAGTAGTTATCTATATTGAAGATTGAAATTCTTGATCATTATCAGAAAATGTTTCTCAAGTTCTCACTTACAGCAAGCAAGGGTGTGTTACCTGTATATCAATGTTTTGTTCAAAAGTTTTCCTTCAATCCTGATCCTGCATTCTTCCTCACATGTTCTTGCTTCTTGGATTCTTTACTCAACATATATATTGAATGATACAATTTTTTAAAAAGTGAAAAAAATAAGGTTGGGCCAGGGATTATTTTTCAAAGAATAAACTTCCATTTCATTGGGGAACTTTATCTCATCTGCCAGAAATTTCCTCTTGAATTGTTGTCATAATTGGTATTTTTCAATACTCCCAAAACACATAAAAGAGCACAGTGCAAGTCTCTTCATGCCAAATTTGCTCTTTAGGCTTTGTGTAAATGGGATACAACAGAATCATTTGAGAAAGGATTAGAGATAGAAGCACGATTTTCAGAAATGTAGTTTGATAGAGATGAGGATATACAATAGTTGTAAAATAAACAAATATGATTTTGAAGCAGTTTTCTTTGATTTGCCCTCAGATATACATAAGTAGAGTAGAGTCCACTGGCGGCAAAGTTATGGAACATTTTCAACCATAATCAAACATCTTCAAAGAGGGAGCCAGTGGGCCATAATTTTCTGAGATACCCAGCTCAACTGGTATGACACAATCCCTAATGCCAATGCTCTAGATACTTCCTTGTTAAGCAGTGTCTGGGGTTTTAAAAGTTTGTGAACAGCCATCGCATGTTCAACTATTGGTCTCTCCCAACCTGAAGAAAATAAAATGGAAGAATATCAAAGTTTCATGGGAAAAGTTAGTAAATTAATGAATGGGCCAAGGAAGCCACCCTCTCTATGGCCCTTAGACCAGAAGAACTTATTGGATCATGGAACTATAGTCAATCACTCTGAAAGGAATGCACTAAAAGATTCTCAATCATCTAGGGAAAAACTGAAGAAAAAAAAGTAAAAATCATAAAAAACCAAACAGTTATACTGGTCAAATAGAGACTGATGTTGCTGTTATTAGAAGCCATGAAGCTGTTTTGGACTCATCGTAACCCTACACACGCGTGCACACAGACACACACACACACACTACCTAGTACTTCCTTATTCTTGGTTGTTCCATTGTTGTAGCCACTGTGTCATTCTATCTTGTCTAAGGCTTTCTTTTTCTTCACTATCTCTCGACTCCATCAAATATGATGTTCTTTTTCAGGGGACTGGTTTCTAATGACAACATTGCTAAAGAACATAGTACAGAATCTCGTCATCTTTGCGTCTAATGAACATTCTGCCTACACTTCTTCCAAGAAAGATTTATAAGTTCTTCTGGCAGTCCATGGTAATTTCAATATTCTTCCACAGCACCATAATTCAGATGTATTGATTCTTCTTGGGTATTCCTTAGTTAATGTCCATCTTTCACATGCATATGAGGTCATTGAAAATACCAAAGGATTGTTATAATCCTAAACTGAAGAAGGGAATTATATCGAAGCTTAAATTGTGAATACCTGGTTTACAGAAGGCTACGGACAACAGTGGAAGCTCAAAATCCATTTGCAGAGTCTACACATAGATTAAACTCCAGGTTACTCCCCTGTGACCGTAGCTGAAGGATGTGAATAGACCTGTTATCAGATGGAGAGCATTGTACAGTTAATTATAGAAGATATATTGGGTTAAATGTAACATTTTATCATTTGATCTATTTCATCCATTTTAACTTTTTTCAGATGACAAAAACAAAAAGGCATAGGCAGAGGAATATCCACTTGAATTAAACCTCTTGTGAATCCCTTCTGCCAACAGATAGTGGATGATAGTCTTGCTATCTTGTAGAGTGCGTTGGAAAGTGAATTATTGCAGTTAGGTTAACTTTTAACGTCATTTGTTCTCCTTTTTGACTAATTTTAAATATATTCTAGTTTTTAATATTTTCTACTTTCTTTTCGATTGATGTTTTTATCTGTTTTAGTTATTTGTTTTTTGGGTTGTTTGTTTGGGTTTTTTTGCTTTTTATGTTTTCCTGAATTTGAAATCCTGGATAGGTATATCTACACACAGTAACTGCATTAATGGTTTCTTCGAGGTATGGCAAGGAAAGTAGGGAAAATATGGAGCTAATAACAATGACTTCAAGAAGAAGAAAATGTATTGTGGTTGTGATTGTACAACTCTTCTTGATATGACTGAACTCTTTAATTGTATGATATGTAAATTATGTACAAATAAAACTGCTTAAATTTTGAAAAGGAAAAAAATCATGGATTCACTCAGGTATATTTTAGTACATTTTTACTTTTTTTTAAGTTCTTGTGCAGCAGAGTCACCCAATGGAATGCCTCCCTGCTCTGTCAGAGGTTGCTTTCATGAGCACTGAATGTGGATCCAACTAAGAAGAAATCCTTGACAACTTTAGTCTTTTCTACATTCATCATGATTGGTCCTATTTTGAAGGTTTTTGTCTTCTTTCCATTGAGTTGTTAGCCTTAATCTTCAACAATACATGCTCACGTCCTCCTCACAACAAGCAAGGTTGTGTCATGGGCATAATGCCGGTGTTTATTAAGCCTCCCTCCAATCCTGGTGCCATATTCTCTTCATATAATCCAGATTCTCTGATATGTGTTCAGAATACAAATTTTTAGGTAAAATATGGAATGCAACCCTGATGATCATGTTTCTTGATTTTTAAACATGTAGTATTCCCTTTTTCTGTTTGCAAAACTGATCCTTGATCCATGTACAAATTTTGAGTGAACACAAATGGAATTTCCATTCTTCCCAAGGTCATCCATACATTGTTATGGTCCACATAGTCAAATGCCTTTGTATATTCCATAACACACAATTAAAATCATTCTGGTATCCTTTGCTTCAGGTTAAGATCCATCTGGCATCAGCATTGAGATTCCTTGTTCCACATCCTTTTCTGAATCGGGCCTGATCCTCTGGAAGTTCTCTGTCAATGTATTCTGAAACCAGAAAAATATTAGCTGCATGTGCTGTCAATGCTATTATACAATAATTTTTACTCTGTCAAGTTTACTTTCTTTCAAATGGATACAAATATGGTTCTTTTACCAGTTGGTTGGTAAAGTAGCTGTCTTCAAAATTGCTTGGCATCACAGACAACATTGTATTTCTTGAAATATACTTTTTCTCATGATGAATATAATGACAATTGTCTTAACCTGTCATTCTTGACATAGTAAAACATACGATTATTATTTATTCAAAATGGCTAACACCTCATTAACACCCACAATATAGATTTCTGTGCATTCCATATCATTTTGAGGATTTTAAAATTTCATGGATCCATAAATCACAGGGAGAAAGATGGGTCTTTTGCTCCAGTAACATTCACAGTCTCAGGAACCCACAGGGCTGTTCGCCCCATTCCTTTATGGCTGCTCTAGGTCGGCATAGACTCGGTGGCAGGGAGTAAAATTCATACACCCCAAATGACAACTATTAGTTGATGTTTGCAACTGTCTCTTCTCATTTTGAGTCATGCCCCATCAGCAATGAGGGTCTCTAAGGCTGTATGCGAGGGTATTCCCAAAGAAAGTGGATTATTTTCCAAAGCTATGTATTTAAATTTTGTTTTTTTATAAAACAATGTTATCACCTTGGAAGTACTGTCCATTACACTTAATACATTTGTCAAATGTGTCAATCCATTTTGGAAACAATTTTCAAACTCATGTTTGGACCGCTAATAATACTTCCCTTATTTTCCCTCACCTCTTCTATACCATCAAATCGCTGTCCTTTCATGTCCCTCTGCATTTGTGGAAACAAGAAGTTGTATGGAGCAAGGTCAGGTGATAAGGTGTGTGGTGCAAGAGAGGCATGCCAATTTCCCCCCGAAAATCTGGCACACTGAGATGGTTGCATGAGCAGGTACATTGTCATGATGACAAAACCATTCTCCCATTTGCCAAAACATCAAGCCTTTCTGTCAAATACTGTTATGCAATCATTTGAGGACCTCTAAATAGAAAGCTTGATTAAGAGTCTAACATGGTGGAATGATCTCCAAATGCACTATTACCCTCACATCAAAAAACACACAAACAATGAGCATTGTCTTCATCCTTGACTTCACTAGAGGAGCTTTTTTGGGGGGTGAGGTGAAGATGGCATCTTTCATGGGCTTGATTGATGTTTCTCTCGGGATCGTAATAATAGCACCATGTCTCGTCACCAGTAATGACCGTGGGGGGAAATAAAAAATGTCTGGGTCTCTTTGGAACTGTTCTTTCAAACACAGCATGCTTCCACTCAATGCTCTTTTCCTGATCAGTCAGAACCCAAAGTACAAAATATGCAGTGATCCTTCTCCTTCCCAATTCATCCATTAAAATTCATTGAATCAAGCTCCAAGATAATCCAGACATCGCCCCCATCTCTTCAATGGTCTGTTGTTGGTCCTCAAGAGCAAACACATGGATTTTGTTAATATTTTCATTGTTTGGGAAGTTGAAGGATGTCCAGAACATGGTTTTATGGGGTACCCTCTCATACATGCAGGCTTTACTTTATTTGCATTATTATTAAGGCAGCTTTTCCTCAGTAATATTTTGAATGCTTTTCACCCTGAGGGGCTCATTTTCTGGCACTATCTCTGACAAACTCATTAAGTTTAAAGTATCTCACAACTCTTAGATGTTATAGAAAAGGTTTCAGGGCTAAGTGCTCAGACATAAACAGTATATTTCTTTTTCATAGTCTTTTCTTAGTCGGGACAGTTTGCTGAAATCTGTGCGGTTTCACTCTGTGCTATTTGATATACCGGTGACATAGCTTCCAGTATCACAGTAACACAGAAGTTACCTTACTAAGACAATCTTACATGTAGTAGGGACTGATGTCATGCCTGAAACGGTTACATTTTTAGTCATAGTTTAGTCATTTTTATGACTGGAACTGAGCTTATCCCTCTGGCTCATTTTCACCTCCAAAATAAGCCCTATTTAAAAGGTGACTAGTAATACTAACAACATATGTACTCTTTAGAATAATCAACAAATTGAGATCAAAGTGGTAGCAATTGCCCAGGACAACGTTTAGAAGGCAGGGACTTTGAGAAGAAGGATGAGTGGAAATTGGAAACACTAGGAGAAAGGGAAATGAGGTAAGCTACCTTATGACAGCTACAATTGATGAAGTGAAAAAAATATGCATGAATAGTTGAATGGAAAACTGATTTTCTCTGTAAATCTTCATCAAATTCACAATAAAAAGTTCTAAAAGATTATTTTGATAAACATGTATATTTAATAATTATAAACCCTGCATAAAAATTTAATAAGAATTAATTAACTCTTATTAATTAATTTACTATTATTTTGTTAGAATACACTTACATAGATATAATTGTTCATATTTATAATGAAAAAGACATGGTAAATATTTGGACTGCCCAGATAGTAATATTACTTTAAAAACAAATTTGATTTTAAACTGTCATTATACGGCTTATTACCCCAAGTTATGGTGGCCTCTAGCTATGAAATTTGTTTATAGAATATGTTTTGAAAGAAATCATACCAAACTATTTTGTGTTATATTTTATAGTATCCTTTTAGATATAAAGAGTTTACAAATTCAAATTTAACTTGTGACAAATATTACATTTTTGTTAAAATTCAACAAATACAAGTAATCAAGAATTATTTAAAAAGACAAGTATTTTGATGAATAAGTTTTCTTGTAGATCATGGGTATAGATATAAAATCCATGTAAAACATTCAGTATAGTAATGCATGCATTTGTATCATCTGTTAATGGCCAAGATGGAGAACCAGCAACTGAACTTATCCCCTGAAAATTTTAAATTGCTAATGCAAAAAAACATAAGACAATATTTTCAGACAATGGACATAAACAGTACAGGAAACACAAATGATATTAGCACTAACATTGCTTCAGAATATAACAGAAAGGGAGTTTGGGGCCCAACGAAGAGAAAGGGCCCTGAAGAGTGACAACAATCTCTGTACTTTATGTGAGACCACTGTGTCCAAGCAGAGAATGCAGCTCAAGTCGACTCCTGGGACAGAGTCTCAGAAAGCAGGGAGTTACACTAAGAGCAGGGAGAAGATAGAAAGATGGCTGAGTGAGCGAATTCGAGATTCAGAAATTGAATAAGAACTCCCTGTTGCAATTACATCTTACTTATAATGCATTTCAGTTTGATTAATCTCATTAAAAGACAGTTACATGACCAACTGACTGGAGGAGATCCATATTTATAGACATTCCAAATAAGGTGACTCAACACCATATGCAAATTTTAGAACAATATAATTAATAACAAGTGCAAGTAAAAAGTTTCTCAAGATGATCCAATAATTGTTGTAGCAGAGGAACCATTCAGAAGAGGATGTGTAATGAGGGATGTCATGGCTTGTGTGATATGGAACCTGGCTGAAAGCAGAATATAACGGAAATATGCTTAATTGTGTTTTATTGACTATGCAAAGTCATTTGACTGTGTGACTATAACAAATCATGGATGTTTGGAGAAGAATGGGAATTTTAGAACCCTTAATTGTGCTCATGCAGAACTAGTTCTTGGATCAAAAGGTAGTTGTATGAACAGAACACGAAATACTGCATAGATTAAATTAAATGTACACCTGTGTTGCATCCACTCATCACATTTATTCAGTCTGCATGCTGAGCAAATAATCTAAGAATCTGGTTTATATGAAGAGATATATGGCATTAGGATTAGAGGGAGCCTTATTAAAAATCTGCAATATGCAGATGACACAACCTTGCTTGCTGGAAGCAAGGAGGACTTGAAACATTAATGTTGAAGATTAAAGATTTCAGCCTTCGATATGGATTACAACTCCATGTAAAGAAATCAAAAGTCCTCATAATGGGATCAAGAGATAACAATATATGTGAGAAAGATTGAAGTTGTCAAGGATTTCATCTTCTTTGCATCCACATTAATGCCCATGGAGGCAGCAGTCAAGAGATAAAAGAAGGTATTCCAGTAGGTCAACCTGCTGCACAAGGCTTCTTCAAAGTATTGAAAAGCGAAGGTATCATTTTCAGGACAAAGGTGGGGCTTTCCATGTCCTATAAGTTGGGAATTTAATAAGGAAGACTGAAGAGGAATCTATGCATTCGAATTATGGTGTTGAGAAAGAATATTGATGGCACTATGAACTGCCAAAAGAACAAACAAATCTTTCTTAGAAGTTCAACCAGAATGCTCCTTAGAGGCAAATATGGAGAAACTTTATCTACCATCCTTTGGATATGTTGTCAGACCAGACCAGTCCCTGGAAAACAGCAGCATGCTTGGTGGAGGGAAGGACAAGTGAATAAGAGAAAGCCGTTGAGAAATGGGATAGACACATGGCTGCCACAATGGGCTCAAACACAGTAGCAACTGGGAGGATGGCACAGTACTGGGTGGTGTTTCTTTCTGGTTTTTTATATGGTTGCTATGAATCAGAACCACCGTAAAGACATCCCAAACCACAACATACAATCTTAGAGTGCATGGTTTGCTGTTGGTATCATTCTTATACCAATCCTCAAATACAATTTGGGTTTATGAAGCTGCTAGTTTAATAAAAAAAATAACAATTACAACAAAAATGTATTTGACTTAAAGTAGACCATAAGTACAAAGAATTTGGCAGACAGGAACCACATTGTAAGTAATTATATTGGTCAACAAACGCATGTGAGAAAATAATGTGAAAGAAAAAACTACACAAATAGACAGAAAAAACATTCCTTCAATCACATAGAGCACCGTGGAATTTTATTTCCAACCAGTCCATTTGGACCCTCTATAATAGGAGTGAAGACTGTTTTCATCTGCACAGAACATTGAAAACAACAACAAAAGCAAACAAATACACCCAGTCATCAAGTTGATTCAGACTTATAGGCACCCTTTAAGAAAGAGTCTAGTTGCCGCTGTGGGTTTCTGAGAGTGTAGCTCTTTACCACTGTCGAAATCCTCATCTTTGTCCTCTGGAGTCATTATTGGTTTCGAACAGAAACAGAACAGTTTCAAATGACTGATCTCTAAAGGTAATTGAAATTACTGATCTGTAAAGGTAATTGAAGTTTTATAAGAATATTCAAGCAATCAATTGATCAGAGAAAATGATTCCTAATAACTTGATAATTTCTTGGTAAACTGAATACAATCTCTGAGTTTTGAGTACTTAACATATTGTACAACTGCTGTGCTATGTCTTGTGCATGCATTCTTACTTTGCCTGAATGTGAGCTTATAGATAAGTACAAATTATTTTTTTGAGATAGAAGACATTAACAGCATGAGAAGAATGTTTCAATTTTGTCCTATTTGATTGAATTTCATTATTGGTGGTAGAGTAACAAAAAACGTAGAAAGAGAGAGGAGTTACCAGGATGGATAGTGAACAATTAGGAGGAGGATTTCATATGGAGAGAATGACTAGGCAATAATGAAATAAGAATGCACCAGCACTGCCACTCACTTCCACAAAGTCACTCTGACACATACAACTCTAACAAGGGTTTTCAAGGCTTTGCAAATCTTTGCTGGAACACAAAGTTTCATCTTTGTCTTGCATAGCAGTTAGTGGATTGACGTTGTGGTTGGCAGACCAGTGCTTACTGAAGAGTGCCATCAGGCTCCTAATAATGCATAGCAGGATAAGATTGCGGAGCTCATAGAACATGACAAAGAGACATTTAAGTTGCTGCAATAAGCACTGGAGGAGGGAGAGAACCTATCTTGACTGCAATAAAGCAAAAAGGAAAAAAAAGATTAGAAAAAAAAGGAATAATAGATGGAACTGGAAATACCATCAATAAATGAGGATAATGAATCATTTTTATTGGAATCTGAGAAATAGGCCCTATTATAATGTTATTTTGCTGAATAATAAACAACCTCCATTGACAGTTTGTCTATTGAGAATTAAGTGAACAAAGCTAATTCTTTTGTAAGTTACTTTCTGGTTGTAAAATATTCTGAGAATGAAATTCTGTCTTTTCATACTCACAGAGTTAGTTCTATGATTTTATGGATCAAAAGAGGTCATGCCAATTTCATAAAGGTCAAAAAGTTCACCAATGTTATAGAGAGCTCAGACTCTAATCTCAAGAACACTGTACTTCATTCTTAGTTGAAGTTTGATTTAACATGTATTTTATATAAACATCCAACGAACAAAAAATAATGGTACATTAGAAAAGTCAAACATAATAAAAAATGAAATACAATTTTTCTTCAGTCAGTTCAAGTTAAAAAAATCATAAAAATGAAAATGGTCACTTGCTTACTATTGCTAAAGAATGGCATAATCCAGCAGCTTATTCTCATAATTGGTTTTCTGGTGAAATTTCACAATGTATGATAATCCATGAGCTTATGAGTTAGTTAACAATATAGATACATGGATTCACTAGATTCTCCAAATAAATATGAACAGTTGTTAATATTGGCCATTCAATCAAAATGGACATATTTAAAAATAATAATTGGAAAATATAAATAAAATATGAATATGCTTGATTGAGGAAAAGAAACAACCTTGTGTAGAATAAAAAGAAAAATCAGAAATGGACTTAGCACATATTATACACACAAAAAAGACAATGCAAGAGAAAAGCCGAAAATAAAATGTATAAGAACAAAAGACTATTGTATGATCTCTGTATGTCTTATGAGATGGAGTGACCTGTATGACCTGCATATTTATAATGAGAAACCTAATGATATGCAGACATAAAATAAAACATAAATTGATTAAATTTAATAGAGTTGGGCTTTCAGATAGAAGGTCCTAGTAAAAACTAGATGCAGTGAAAGAAAACACTGTATGCAATGAAAGCCTTCATTGTGCCTAAGTTTCAGACATCCAGCCATTGGCTATGAGTTCCATAGAAAGATTTCAAGAGGAAAATAGACAATTATTCTTGCGGTATTGTCGCTGACCTGATATGAAGTGATAAAATTAACTATATACATAATAGTTACATCATAAAATTTAATTTGATGCTGTCTCTTCATGTATTTTTGAAATGGTTCATTTGGTTCAAGTATTCATACCCAAGAGTTAAATGGAGTATGATATTGCAATTTACTTATTTTTCATGTTTGGCATGTTTTTAATGTTTGTTTCTTCCAATCTTTGCGATATGTATAGAAATCACAATTTTACTCTATGAAGATGATCTTGTAAACCCTATCAAATTTCTTCTTGAGTAAAACTTGAAAAACACAATTAGTGTTAGTTATGCTCCTTCCATATACGATTATGAAACATACTGATCAACTTGGAGTAGTTATTGCCACATGGGTCATACCATATTTGAATTAATGGTCATAGAAATTAATAGCTTCTTTGTTCTTGCAGGTTTTGACTTCTTGATTTGTAATACTCATCTGCTCAATTAGTTAATGTAAAAGTAAAAAGCTTAGCATATATTTAGTATTTACATTAGCATATATTTAGTATTTACACAGTGATATTTATGGAGATGGGAGTGTTCTGGGTATATATTCACAACTATCAGAAATATTTTCAGGATATGTTATAACTAATTACACCTGGATTTGCTTAGCTGATGCATAATTGCTAAAATATATCCATTCATGAGTTTCTCCTGAAAAAGTATATTAAGAAAATTTGAATAGGTTCTCTTTATTTTACTAAAAGAGTTTGCTTTAGACAAGCACTGTAATCAGTAATGAGTAGATAATCAAATACACTGAAGAGAATGAGATTATAAAAATTTCTCATGTAATGGCCTGATGGTTATAAAAAGGGACATTGGTGTGACAGAAAGAGAGAAGAAGGAGAAGTTATAGTAGAATATTGAAGAAAGAAAGCTTCACAAATAGAGAACAGGGTGTTCTACCAAATGTCCTATACATTAATAAATGAGAGGTGGAAATTGAGACTAGGAACATCTAATGTGTAATATTATTCAGCACAGTCATCACAGCCCAGCGTACCAAGGAGTTTTTTTCTGAAGATTCATCTAGTGGCAGTTTTACTTCTCCTAGTGTAGTCAAACTGTAAAATTAGGAATAGATGGGAAAGAATTAAATCAAATTTAACTCTTGTACTGCAGCATGTGACCTTATAGTCAAACAGGATAGCCCAACATTCCTAGGTTAGGTTTAAGGTGGAGCAGGTAAGAAGAGAAGGAAGTTGAAGATCAGTGTGCTGTCAGCACAAGTTTAAAGATCACTCGATGATATAACAACACTTTAAAAATGGTCAAGTATATACTATGGTTCTATTCTTGAGTGCAGGAGTATAAATTATTTTTCATTATGCAGGGAAGAAAATTGTAAGAAAGGAGAGACTTAAAAACAAGACTGCATTTTCTTTATTTTCAACTGGTTTGTGGTACAGTTAGGTTTTATAATGGACCTCACATATTCACAGTAGAGCTATATATTCCAGAGTACAATGGTACTTTACTGTTATTACTACTCATCCCACCAATAATTCTTAAATACAAAGAAAACTAAATAACAGAACTGAATAATCTGAAATATTGAGAATCATCTCCATTTATTAGATATCTTTTACTGTACCTTATAACCCCACAAAATTTGAGTGTGTTAAATTTAGCTTTATGCTTTGTTTATTAAAATATTTTCCACTTTGTGTGAAAATAGGAAATCACAAAACAGTATTAAAATAAATTCTATCTTATGTTCCAATGATATATTTGTACTAAATAAAAGAGAAAAAAGTTCTTCTTTCTGAAATATGTTATTTTGGTTTGATTAATGAATAGAGGGAATATAGTGGGGCAAAAGTAGCTATCACACAATCGTGGTATCCATTTATGTAAGGTTAATTTATGAATGCTATTGATTTCTGATATTACGTGTTAGATAATAATACATGTGCTGAACCTCATTCAGTAATTTTATTATGTATAATTATCTGCAAACCATTTAATTAATAATTTTCCAAATGTCAAGGTCATATAATATGTATTGTAATGTATTTAGAATTCATATATAGTATTGATATGTTAAATGTATCAACAGATATCTGGTTTGTACAAATGGTTAAATAGTTGGGCGGCCAACTAAAATGTTAGCAGTTGGGGTCCCTTCAGAGGCACCTCAAAACAGAGGCCTGATTGTATATATTGGAAAATCAGCCATTGAAAAGCGGATAAAACATCATGTTACTCTGCTATAGATATGCTTGCTGTATGAATCAACTTTATAGCTACTGGTTTTATGCATACTTGCATCCCATTAACATGGAATGTGTAACAGAGTGATGCATGTAAAAGTATTAATGTGATCTCTATTTTGCCTTTTTTGAGTGAATTTTTCTTATTTAGCTTATCTGAGGTATCCACTTATATAAACTTACTTTATGAGTGCTGTAGATTTCTGGTGCATGCCTGTCTCTCTTTAGAATGTATGTGTTCATCTCGTCTTTGATGCTGTGTTACAACTTGATCCCTTATACTTGAAAATTCTATAATCTCAGTTGAGATCATGGAGTTCATTTCTTAATGGAAGTATATCCAAATTTTTACATAGAAAAGGGCAAGCTCAGAGCTTTTCAAGGATGAAGGTTGGCACAGTCAACAGAAAAGTGCAGACAGGAGCAGTTAGAGTTATCATCTGCCTCACATTGCCTAAAATAGTTAATATTTATTTCTTTACTGACAAAAAAAAATGTCAAACTCTGAACAACACTAGTGCAATTGTTGAAAGACAAAATTATTTTTAGATGGTAAATTGATTAAGAAACTGTATTTTAAAATACTCATACAAATTATATTTAATGTAGTTTACATAGCTTAAGACCAATCCTAAAAAGTAATCAAAACTGATTAACTTTTCTTAATTGAAAAGAATGGCCTCACATACATTATGAAAAATAACATCTTAAGTGTAATGATATTTGACTCAGTTTAATTAATTTGGAATGCCAGAATATGCCCTTTGTGTTGTGAAGGGAAAAACCATAATGTTAGGAGAGATAGAGGTATTGAACTGAAATCATCATACATGACCCGCAAACATATTCTATACTGATAGTCTATTAGAAACACAGACATAGTCTTTTTATACTCACACTGTATATGCATATATTTTAATTAGTTTGTGGTTACCAATATTTGATTTATTCTAGATATTACTGAATAAAACTGGCTTATATTTTGGATCCACCATATGTGGTAGTTACATAATTTCCTGCCAACTTGATAAATAAGTATAAGAGTGGAGTCTAGTTTGTCAATCAGGTCACAGTCTGAAGAAACCTTTTGTATGCATGACCTTCCAATGAGAATTCTGGGAAATTCTCTCTTTTTCTCTGGAAGCAAGCTATGCACTCTCTCTCTGCTTCACCTTCCTGCTGAAGAGACACTCAGAGAGCTGGAGGAGCCATGTGGAGACCTTTGCCAGCACTGAGATGCTTCCACCACCACTGGATCCACAAGGCTTTTCAAGCACCGGCCTGTGATCTTTCTGCATTTGGCATCATTGAATGTGCTGCGAGAGTCTGAGGAGGAATTTATAGACTAGTATTGGACATATGGCCTGATATTGAATATATGGACTTGATCCAGACTGGGTTGGGATGTTTTCATAATATACACTTGATCTTTGATATAAAGGTTTTTCTTATACAGTGAACCCTCGCCACTTCACGCTTCGACTTCCGCGGCTTCACTCTATCGCGGTGTTTGCGTAACAGCGCGCGCTCTGTCATTACTGCCACTGATTGGCTCATACTGTACACGCTTGATGCCATAAATAATATAATAAATAATAAGTGATAATTGCAACGTCCAAAATGTTTTACTGTATTTTCCCTTTTTCGTTTAATAAATTGGGTAATACGAGTGTAATGGTGACTAAAGGGTGTTTTTTCATGTCCTCTATGCTCTAACTACAAAAATATTTGATTTACAAATAAGGAATCCTGCTTCGCGGAATTTCATTTATCATGGTAGGGTCTAGAACCGATTAACCGCGATAAACGAGGGTTCACTGTACACATATGAGCCTTAATGAATTTGTTTCTCTAGTCAATCTGACCTAACACAACCATATATTGATCATGTTGTCGTACAGTGGTGGCTTGCATGTTGCTATGATGCTGGAATCAATATTGCTATCCTTAAGTACCAGCAGGTCATGCAAGGTAAACTGGTTTCAGCAGAGCCCCCAAACAGACTATGATGAAAGAACAGGTTATCCAATTCTGAGGAAATAGTCACAGAAGTAATAATAAATAGCAATAAAACATTATCAAGATATTTAAAATTCAAGAATAGCAGAACATTGTCAGAGATAGGGTGAGAAGATGAGATCCTCACTTTGGAATGCCCTCACAATAGGACTGAGGAAGAGCTACCTTCTCAAAATAGAAAGTAAACAACAATGACAAGGATGAATTTAAGTTTTCAGAAATTTATTTTGCTAATAGGACATAACTCAAAATGAAAAAAATGCCAAAAAGCATCTATTAATAATTAGAACTTAGAGTATATGAAATATAAATCTAGGAGAACTGGAAATCATAAGAAATGAAAGTGATTATATAAAGATCAATATCCTAGGCATTTGTGAGCTGAAATGGACTGGTATTGATTATTTTATGTAGACAATGAAGACATTCTATGCCAAGAAAGACAACTCCAAGAATGGCATCACATTCATTGTCAAAAAGGAAAATTCAAGATTTTCTTGAAATATAATGAAGTCTGTGATAGTATTTATATGCAAGCAAGAAAATCTGGTCAATACAACTATTACTCAAATTTATTCAAAATCACAAAATCATGTGATGAAGAAATTGAAGCATTCAACCAATGTCTTTAAAATTGATCATACATGCAAACAAGATGCATTGATAATTTTAGCAATTTGAATGTGAATATTATAAACAAAGAGGAAGAAAGAGAAGTTGTAAAATATATCTTGGTGAAAGAAATTAAGCTGGAGGTCACATGATAGAACTTTGAGAGACCAAGGACCTTGAACTATTCGTAGAAAATACCTTTTATCAACATCAACAACTGTGACTATAAACGTGAACTTCTCCAGATGGAATTTACTAAAATCAAATGGACTACATCTGTGGACTGAAATGATGGAGAAGCTCAATACCAGCAGCTAAAACCAGGCTAGGGGCTGACTGTGGACCAGACCGTCAATTGCTCATTTCCAGTTTCAAGATGAAGTCAAGAAAATTAAAACAAGGCCCCAAGAGCCAAGCTGTGACCTTGAGTATATTCCAACTAAATTTGAAAGTACCTCATGAATACTCGACTAATTGAAAACTCATGAATAATGGAAAGCTAATAACAGAATTCCTGATGAGCTATTGGAAATTATAAACAAGAAAAAGAAAAGATTATTAAAAATACAGAAAAGTAAAGATCTAAGTGAATGTCATAAGAGCAATGTATCACTTTCAGGACTACGAAGTACCTGACCCAAGCTGTGGTCTTTGCAATCAGCTCATACACATGTGAATTTCAATATCAATTATAATTCAATGTAAAGAATATCAAAATACTCCCACCTGAACCAATTGATAACATCATGATAAACAGAATAGATTGAATTTATCAAAAGTTTTATCTTGCTTGGATCAATGCCTATGGAAAGCATCAGTCGAAAAATCAAATTAATAAGGAAGTATAAAAATAATTGATGCATTTGAATATGTTGTTTACAAAAACTACTGAATGTACCAAAAGCGAGAAAAAATTTTTTTCGGGGAGGAAGTGTTAAGGAAGTACTCCTTAGAGTAAAGAATGTTCCATAGAAGACAGAAGTGAGATTCACCCCCACTCCCCCCACCACAAAGTTTAGATAGGTAATCAGGAAAAATCAGTCTCTGGACAAGGATTTTGTGAATGCTAAAATAGAACGTTGTCAAAAAGGAGAAAGGATTTCGACAAGATTTGTTGACAACTGATTACAGCCAGGGCCTCAACATATGCACACGTTTGAGGGTGCTGTGTGTTCTGTTGTACAGACTCACTGTGGGCTACAAAGGCTCCATCGCACCCAACAACATGTTCAGCAATGTCAGAGCATCTTTGCTTCATTAATATTCTATTTGTATAATTTCATGGAAAACAAAGAAAAGATAGTATTTTCTATCTCCATATGTATGTGCCAGATGCTCTCAATAATTTCTTAAACTTGATACTTTAAGGTTTGTGTTTATTTATTTTTTTTACTTCTGGAGTATCCTAAATCTTAGTTCTCAATTCCAAAGGGATTGTATTCTGCCTCTTTCTAAGCTATATTTTGGAGTCTACCATGAAGTGTTCCAAGGAGAAAATTGCTTCACCAATTTCTTTATGCCCAGCTTGACACTTAATGATGCCAATGCTGCAGTTAAGTAAACTATCCCTCATTTGTCCTTTTGAAGCAGAGCATCTGCAAACACTGACAAGCCAACTTCCAATGTGCCCAGGCTAATAAGTAACATCATTATGTCTCAGAATAAGAACTTTGTAAAGTACATGTGCTCCAAAAATTAATATAAACATAGAAACTTCATATAAGGATAAAATTATTATAATGATGTTCAAATATAATAGTTTTCATAAATTATACTTTTAGATAAAAACTTAATTGAGATGCATTTTGAAAGCATTTACTTTCAAAGAAAAGGCTCGGCTCTGATACATAAAACAAATACAACTCCAAATCATCCTACTCATATAAAAGCCTCCCCCACTATTGCTATTATGTATCCTTAAGTTGACATTCTAGATCTCCCCGCAAAGATAATAATGAGCTTGAAAAATCCAAAGCTAAAACAGCCATAACAAGGCAGCAAATTAAGAAGAAGAAGAAAAAAAGTAAGAACGCACTATGCAAAGCCAGGTTATTTTTGGACATAAACCTGAAAGATAAGATATACTGAAAATCTTTTACTTTAATTGGATTAATTGTCTTTTATGATAAAATACATAATCACGTATTTGAAATATTAGCCTGGATTTTTTCAGACCTCAAAAATACTAACTATGGTAGATTAATAATTTGGTGATATTGCATATACTTTACAGATCTTCAATGTATAATATTCAATTCTGAAAAAGCATAATAGAGTAACCTGGGCAATATGTTAGGGAAAGACTTTTTCATTGGTTATAAGTCCACTAAATCATGATAAATAAAATTTCTAGTTTTCTTATATTAAGATAATGGTATCCTTACTGTGACAATGTTGCTTTTATCATTAGGAGTCATCAAATAGTTTCAAGTCATAAAAGCTCTACTTTAATTTTAACTAAACATTGCTTAGATTTAAAAATTCTGAAAGTCCTCCTATATTTGAGTACATTTCTGCAGTCATTATCAATCCATCATTTCAAAGTTCTTCCTCTTTTTTTTTGCTGACCTTCTACCAAGCAATACATCCTGATATCATGGGCAAAGAATCTGGGATAGAGTCTCTCCACCATCACCTCCTTCAGGTACTTCTTCAAGATACATTTTTGTCTGCTGGAAGTCTATGAAACATTCAGATTATGCAACCACCGTCTATTCACAAGGCATTGCTTATTCCTTGATCTTCCTTATTGAGTGTTCAGCATCAAATGCATATGAGACTACTGAACATATAATGGCATAGATGAGGTGGAACTTATTCCTCAAAATAAAATTTTATATATATTTTTTGTGATTAATCACTGCGCTTTAATTTTTTTAATCATTTTATTGGGGCTCATACAATTCATCACAATACATAGATCAATTGTGTAAAGCACACCTATACATTTGTTTCCCTCATCATTCCCAAAATTCGCTTTCCTCTTGGGTTCCCAGAATCAGCTCATTTTCCTTTTTTCCCCTCACCCTTTCTCCCCCATGAACCATTAATAATTTATAAATTATTATTATATCTTATCTTACACTGCCCGGCATCTCCCTTCACCCACCCCTCTGCTGCCCATCCCCCAGAGAGGAGGTTATATGTAGATCCCTGTGATCAATTTCCCCTTTCTACCACCCCCCTTCCCTCCTGGTATCACCACTGTCACCCCTGGTCCTGAGGGGTTATCTGTCCTAGATTCCCTGCATTTCCAGTTCCCATCTGTACCGCTGTGCATCCTCTCTGGTCTAACCAGGTTTGCAAGGCAGAATTGGGGTCATGGTAGTTGGGGGGAGGAAGGGTTTAAGAACTAGAGGGAGGTTGTGGGTTTCACTATTTATATACTGAACCCTAAGTGACTAATCTCCTCCCCACTACACCTCTGCAAGTTATGTCCAGTTGTCTACGATCCCCATCGCGCACCACCCTCATTGACGATGATATGATTTTATTTTATTTTATTTTTCTTTTTTCCCAGCCTACCTGTTATGTTTTTTTTCCTTTTTTCTCTTCTTTAAAATTTTGTATGTCAGTGACTTTTTTGTTTGCTAACTTGTCAGTGCTGCTGCCGTCATCACCATATTCTTATGTGCCACTTTGGTACTGTGCTTTCAAAGCCATCCCCAATTTTATTCACATATTAATATATCTGCACGTCCACCTAGATAAGAGAGGCTGGACAAAAAATAATGTGAGAAGAAAATAAAGGGACCAATGGAGGGACATGGGAGTGTGGGAGGTAGGGGAAGGGAGGAAGGTTGGCCAACCTAGGGACAAGAGAACAACAAATGGTTCAAAACCAATGATAGGGAGGGGGAGGGGAGGACTGGTAGGGAGTGACCAAGGGCAAGGTAACTGAGAGGAATTACCAAAACCAGAATGAAGGCTTAACATGGTAATGGAACAGGAGGAAAGCGTAAGGAAATAGAGGAAAGAAGTAGGAGGCAAAGGGCATACATAGAAGCCTAAATACAGACATGTACATATGTAAATATATTTAAGATTATGGGGGAAATGGACCTAGGTGCAAATATTTATAGGTTTGGTAGTAGGGTGGCAGGTAGACATTGGGCCTCCTCATGTGCATTCCCTTAATACAAGAGAACCTTGCTCAGCTAAATGGTGATTTCATGATATCTACCTTCCTGACATGATCGCTGAAGACAGACATGTGCATAAGCAAATGTGGTGAAGAAAGCTTATGGTGCCTGGCTATCAAAAGATATAGTGTTTGGGGTCTTAAAGGCTTGTAGGCAAACAAGCAGCCATCTAGCTCAGAAACAACAAAGTCCACAGAGAAGAAGCACACGAGCATGTGCGAACACAAGGTGTTGAAGGGACCAGGTAGCAGACACCAAAGAACAAAAAACATAATTTTGTGACCACCATCCCCACATAAACGCTGAAGACGAATGTGTGCATAAGTAAGTGTGGTGAAGAAGGTTGATGGTGCCCGGCTATGGAGACCAATAGCGTCTGGGGACTTAAAGGCTTGAAAGTGAACAACTAGCCCAGAAGCAACAAAGCCCACATGGAAGCAGCTCACCAACATGTGTGATCATGAAGGGTTGAAGGGATTAGGCTTCAAACACCAAAGGCAGGGGGGAGGGGGGAATCACTATATATATATATATATATATATTTAGCACTTTTTCAGCCAGTGTAACTATAGCAGCATGTCATTTGATTTATTGACTGCTACTTCCGCACGCATTAATTGTGGATCAGAATAAAATTAAATCCTTGAAATAAAATAAAATTTAAATTTTTGTCCCATTTGTCATTGTGTTGGTGGTGGTACAGTGTGAGCATTTTTGCTTCCTGTGATTGAAATGTAAGTCACACTGTACAATGTAGTCTTTGATCTTTATCAGTAAATGCTCCATGTGTTCTTCATTTTCCACAAGCAAGATTATATCACCTTCTGTTTGTATCGTATCACAGGTTGTTAATAAATCTTCCTCTAATTCTGATGACATATTATTCTTCATATACTCTAACTCTTAGATTACTTACTCAGAATGCATACTGAAAGTGAAGAATATCTAAATTACATGCATTGCCAAATGAACAAATAAAATATGTCTCCAAAGAAGTACAGCCAGAATGCCCTTCAAATGGAGGAAGCAAGACCATCTCATGTACTTCAGACATGTCATTAGGAGATGCCAGTCCATAGAAAAGGACATCATGCTTGTGAAATAAAGTAGAAAGGCAGTGAAAAGGAAGACCTTTGATGGGATACATTGACACAGTTACTACAACAATGGCCTCAAATATAGCAACAATTATGAGGAAGGTACCATACCAGTCCATATTGCCTTCTATAGTACTTAGCATTGATATGAGTCAGAACCCACCTAATGGCACCTAATGACAACACTAACAACTAATTGAATATATATGGTGAAAAGTTACAACCCTGGTGTGCATTTCTTAAGATTTTAAAACATGTTGGAACAATGACCTCATGATCTATATGCTGACTCTGCAGGGGTTCAAGTAAAGGTTCTATAGTCCCCATTCATTGCAATGTATCCAGAATGTGGTATGATCCATATAATTGAGTGTCTTTGCATAGTCAACAAAATACAGGTAATACATATCTTCCTGTTATTTTCTGTTATCAATCAAAATTCGTCTGACATTAGTATGGATAGGCCCAGTTCAATATCTTCTTCTGAACTTGTGTTGAATTTCTATCAGTTCCCAGCTACAAACATTTGTGATGCTACAAACAAATTATCTTCAACAACTTTTAGTCCCATGTGATATTAGTATTATTATTTGATAATTGTTGCACTCTGTTGGATCACTTTTCTTAAGAATGAACACAAATGTGGTCTCTTTTAGTTAGTTAGCAAAGTTCCACATTTCTTGGCATGAGCAAGTGTGTGCTTCCAGCAATGCATCTGTTTGTTGAAACATTTCAATTGTTATTGTTAGTTCCTGGAGCTTTATTTTTTACCAATGTATTGAGTGAATCTTAGACTTCTTCTTTTGTACAATGATTTCTTGAACATATGCTGTCACTTGAGATGTTTTCATTTGGTCAAATATTTTTGTACAGTGGCTTTGTGTACTTCATCTTCTTCGATGCCCCTTGCATCATTCAATTTTAGTTTATAGATTGTTTAAGTGTTGCAACTCAGTGCTTGGATTGTTTTTCATCAGTTCTTACAACTTGAGAAACACTGTGGCCATATTTCCTTTTTGTTTTGTTCTTTAACTCCAGATCTTTGCAAATATCTTTATAGAACTGACTTCACTTCCTTTCCTAGAGGCACACCTTTTCATTTTCAGCTCAGGTCTTTTGGTTCATCATTTCTATTATTTCCTTTTGATGATGCACGTAAGCTAATTTCTCTTCAATTTGAGAAAAGTTAGTCTGATTTGTTGGACTTTTAGGGTTTAATATGCAAAAGTATGGATTTTAAACTGATTTAAATTACAATAAAAGTATAATTTTATATGAAATACATTAAATACAAATTTTCTTATTATATTTAAAAGTTTTCAAAATAAATGTAATAAAACAAAAAAATTGTTAGTGTTGATCAGAGTTTGGAAAATTCTTTTCTGTAAAGGAGCAAATGGTAATACTTTTGGCATTGTAAATCAGATCTCTGTAACAATTACACAAGCCCATTATTTCATGTCAAAAGTATCAATAAATAACAGTTAACAATTGGGCATTTTAACATTCTAATAGAACTGAGCTTACTTAAGCAGACGGAGGACAAAATTTGATGAGACTGTAGAATGCCAAACCATAGAATGCCGAACCATAGTAGACAGTCTTCAAATAATGTTTCTCATTTAATTTTTGATTATTGTTTTAGGTTATTGTGTGGATGAGAGGAAAGATGACTAAAATAGTTTTTAATAACCACCTAATTCCTTTGCCTAGAAATCTTGGCAAAAATATCAATTCCAATGAGTAATTAAAAAAAGTATTTTCATAATGCTTTAATATTCTTATCATCTTAAACATGTGTGCTATTTTTCTCCATATGGATTCACAAATATTAGCTTCCTCACTGGATTTTCCATAACATAAGCCAACAAGCAGTTTCAAATGCCTTTTCCCTTCAGCGTATCGTTTCCTTTTCCATCTTTTCTTCTTTGAAATTTATGGCACTCTGATTTGCCTTCCATAATATTTATAGGATATATAAAAAAAGTATTCTTTGTGTTAGTTTCCTCAAAGCCAGAGATATAAGATTTAATCTTTCAAGAGTTGTCAAAAATTAAATATATAGAAAGAAAAAAGAAATAGAACATTCAAAATAAAGAAACATTTTTTCATAGCACTTCTAATAGTATTCACATTAGCCTATTCATAGTAGTAGCAGATAGCAAGGTTGATCGATGTATAAAGGGATAGATGTTGGTAGAGGTATAGTGAATGACAGAAGGAAAGAGGGAAGAATAGGTGAGTGGGCGAGGGAGGGAAAATGAATGCTAAACCAGACATTTTGAAACACTATTTGAGAAGCATTATGCCAAGGAAAAAGTAATAACTTCCCTTTTATTTGTTAGTGGACTAAAAGAGCAGAGATATGTAGAGAGGTAAGGGTTATTTTGTATTGACAATTACAATTCACTTGTAATGTGATATATTAAAAAAAATCCACCTATCCAATTATGAAGGTATTTATTTTTGTCTACTTACTCATCTTCAGCCAGATGATTTTGCCTTTGTCCTATTTAAAACTTCAGAAAGGGACCTATATCAAATTATCAAATATTTTCAAAAGGGGTTCCTTTCACACACACACACACACACACACACACACACACACACACCAACACTTGTGATAGAATTTCTGAGAATTAGTCACTTTGGAAAATTAATTCATGCATTTCCTCTGATTCATCATGTTAATACATCATAGCTTAAAAACCAACAGTGAGAATCTAAAACCTATTATTCTTTATAGCAGATATATACATTCTCAGAAAGTTTTTCTTAAATATTTTAGAGCCCTATTGCAGTGAGTTACATGTTGAGCTTCTAACCTCAAGGTCAGCTGTTGGAAACCACTAGAGGCTCCTTGGGAGGCAGATGAGGCTTTCTACTCCTGGAAAGAGTCACAGTTTCAGAATCCCACAGGGACAGCTGTACCCTCTGCTTGAGGGTCTCTATGACTCAGAAAGGACTAGGTGGCAGTGAGCTAGGCTAGAGTTCATTTTAGAACTAATACTCATATCTTCCTTTTTTTTTTAAACAAAAATCTACCATTAGTTTTAACTCTTATCATGGAAATTGGAATAAAGCCTTCTAAAAGGAGCTGCAAAATAGATGAAAAGAAGACTGAAAAGTGCCAAGAGCAAATTTTGTGAAAATATTTATCTCAAAACAGGTAAGAATGTATCAGTTTTATTTTCCAGGACACATATCTAATAAGAGAGCATTTCAATCGACAAAAAATGTGTCTATAAAAATTTAGAACATTTCTTAAAATACATAGAAGCTACCAATATAGCTTTAAAATAGATGAAATATAAATAACATTTTGTTTTTAAAAGAACGATTACATAATTTGTAATCAAGTTCTTGTACAAGGAACAAAAAAGTAGCTCTTCATTAGTTTTTTATTGATGTTCTTGATTTATTGCAGGCAACTGTGCTTGCAAAAGTCTTCCATTTAGTGATATAAGCCTTGTCTTGATACTTGAAAATGGCCCCATTTTTGGTGAGTTTTCTGTTATATTCAAGAGGCAGGATTGAAGTAGAGTGCATCAACCACCCGCAGATTGCTCTCTAGCTCCTGTGTCTGGTTCTCCTCCATCTGACTTTCAGTTCTTGAGACCTGAGTCAAAAGCTATCATCTGGCCAGATTTGCCAACTTACAATTTAGTGATGATTCATTTGCTTGATGCTTCCTTCCTAAGGTCTGTGAATCACAAAATCCTAATATGGTAACCCCTATATTTCTGAAGGGAGTAGTAGAGGTCAATATCCGAGATTAGGGAGAGGTACAAAATTTGAATATTTGGGACATCTTTAACCTCACTTCATAAGCCATGTGCTGATCCTTATAAATTATTTCTTCAATTGGTATTGGAATAGTGATGTTGTCTGCACTGGCCCAGGTGCCCTGAAATCAGTACTTTCTGGAAGTAAAACAAAACAAAACCCAAAACAAGCAAATCAACAACAACAAAAAGCTGTGAAAAAAACTTCAGAGCAGTGTCTGACCTCCTCTGACTTCATATGAGGGAATGGATACAACCAGTCTCATCATTAGTCCAAGGCTGATTCCTGTGAGGCAAGAGTCAGACACAACTCTTCACTCTCCAGCCTTCTTAGCAATTTGTACAGCAACCACCTTCACCACCACACTGAAACTAGAAACTCTTCTACAGGTTCAACAATGCATTGCAGACCCCACAGAAGCCACAGATCATACTTGCTATTCCCGGATTTATTAGAGAAGTTAGTCAGTTACAATTCAGAAAAAGAAACAATCAGGACACAGCTCTTTGCTCGGGGTATACTCTGTCCAGGCTTGCCCACACCATAGACAGGCCTCTCTCTGGTCCTTAGCCTCTGGATCTTGTAGTCTCTGGATTCGGCCCCTCTCTGAGCAATGTTACAAAGCTCTTTCTGGGCTGCTGATAAATACCCAAAGGGCACTCGGCTCCACTGTACATCTCCCATGGAATCCAGCTTCATTCACTCTGTGGACCATGCTATCCACTAGTTTGTCTTAAGTTCTTGGTTCTGCTGCTTCGGCTTCCTCGGTGCCACAGCTCTGTCTCTGGGACTGAGAAGGTGTAGTTTGCAGGATTCCTGGGTTGAAAGGCTATATTTCATTCTTGACTCTTACTTTTTTTTATATTTGTGATATCCCCCCTTCCTGATTTTTATATGTTCATTTTGTGTCCAGGAGAACGGCCAAGTGACCAAATCCCTGGTTAGAGTTTCAAGTTTCTTATAATCAAAATGATCCATTTAATGTTCACCCACAACTGAATCAAACAGTCTACTAGGCTATGCAAAAGGGAATGCAGGAGGCAGGAAATGTAGCAAGGAAATAATCTTCTCTAGGTTCAATTCTTTCAAAATCCAGGAAGAGTAATGAAGAGCCAAATTTTAGATACTCTAACCAGATTAGTTGGACACCGATAGCAGATTGGAATAGCTGGTGCCTGAGAAACCTCACCCTGTAACTCTTTGCTATAATGAAGGACTAACTCCTAATGACAGGTAAATGATTGGGAGTGGAAGATAATCCTTCAGGTTTGAAAGGACAAATGGCTAGAAGAGGACAAAAGGCTGTGGTCTATAGAACAGGGAATTACTAAATAATATCCTTTCAGCTATCGTCCTTCATTTCGTGACATGTTATAAATCCTCGTCTTCGTGTCTCTGACGGATGTTCTGCTTTGGAAAATGTGGCCTGTTATATTAATGAGACAGGATTGAGGTGGGATGTATTGTGAGTCTCTATCTTACTTGAGGAACCATTTCAAATCACGCCCTTTGTTCCTTGGGGTTGTGTTTGGTAAACTAGCTTTCATCATTTTATCTGAGTTAAAGTAAGAATAAACTTCTTGTTTTAAGTTGTTTTATTAGAAAAATGACCAGCTTCCTTCATAATAAAGAAAAGCAAGACAGGGGTTGCAGAATCGGTTGAGACCAAATATGGCCCAGAGTAACATCCTCAGCCCGACCTTTGGATATCAAAAGGCTGAAATGCACCTCTGTCAGATGATATTTTTGTGACAACTCCCATACCCCCATAACTATTGAAGATATGTTGAAGACTCATTCCATTGCTGAGTGTGTTAGTCCAGGTAGACTAGAGAAACAAATTAATAAAGATGCACATGTTTATAAGAAAGAATTTTATATACAAGAGCAGTTGAACATGGAAAAACATCTCAGCCCAGTACAGATTGAGGCAATGAGTACAATTTTAGTCCATATGTCTAATATCAATCTGTAAAGTTTTCTTCAGAGTCACAAAACATTTGCAAAGGTACAGACCAGTGGGTGCAAAGTCTTGGGGATCCAGTGGCAATAGAAGTATCTCAGTGCTGGCAGAGGTCTCCATGTGGCTCCTCCAGTTCCCAGGGCATGGGGTCTATCAGTGTAGTGCCAAGTGTCTTGTCAGTAGAGTGACTCTCAGGGAGTGAGCAGAGAGAGAGAGTACAGCCTGCCTCCAAGGAGGAATGCAGGAGTTCCCAGAATCTTCAGAAGAAGGCCATGCCCACACAGAGGCGTCATTGGCTTTACTACAGGCTAGACTCCACCCCTTCACTCTTAATCCTCTCAAATTGACATATGGTTATGTAACTACCATACTGAAATATTCTGCTACATGAGACCTGGGTTACTGTAGTCACATTTGGACATTTGCTTTCTTGCACTGAATCATGCATCTGGCTCTCCATCCCCTCCCATTCTTGGAAATAAAAAAAGAGTCATTTTAGCTGGCTTGATATGCCAGCTTGTACAAACATGTGAGCCATTTCCTTGATGGTTCATGATCTGTGAAAGACAATGCAGCAGTGACGGAACCCTAAGATGTGAGGAAGAATACCAAGGGAAGGAATAGTTGTTGACATTAGAGATGATGGTGTGGAACAGCATTTTGAAAAAGTTGGGCATTTGGGAACTTTTTGACACCACCTCAGGAGATCAGCCTTGTGCTAATTTTCTTCTAAAATACACTATTTATAGAAAATTGTTTCAATAATTGAGAAGGAAAACTCATTTTTGAACACTTAAATATTATCAAAATTAATTATACTTAAAATATGTATGTAAAACAACAGATTAAAATTATAATACAGTGAACCCTCGTTTATAGCGGTTAATCGGTTCTAGACCCTACCGTGATAAATGAAATTCCGCGAAGTAGGATTCCTTATTTGTAAATCAAATATTTTCGTAGTTAGAGCATAGAGGACATGAAAAAACATCCTTTAGTCACCATTACACTCATATTACCCAATTTATTAAACGAAAAAGGGAAAATACAGTAAAACATTTTGGACATTACAATTATCATGTATTATTTATTATATTATTTATGGCATCTAGTTTACAGTATTACATATTTCACATACAGTATTATTATACATAGTTCTTACAAATACTGTAATCAATAGCCTATGAAATGACTTAAGGGATGTACTCTACAGGTGGGTCACCGTCTTTTTCCTCTGAAGGAGCGGGTGTAGGGTGTAGGCAGTGGGTGCTGTTATGCAAAAACCGCGATAGAGTGAAGCCGCGGAAGTAGAAGCGTGAAGTGGCGAGGGTTCATTGTACATTTATAAGACACGTCTTGTATCAACTTTACTTCCAGCAATTTAAAATTAGTTCTGCATATTAAACTGGCCAAATATAACTGGCCAGATTTGTGCTTACATATGTTTGATGTTCATCTTCTGCTGTTGAGGTATAAAATTAAAAGACCAAAGTGCTCATTCGGGTTTGCATGAGAATGTGTATCTGGAGATGATGCTTTAAATAAAATCTTTTGGGCAGGGAATCACTCTAAATCAACTTCCTATAGTGTTTTATGCAAAGCAGAAGGAATTTCACATTTTTTAGATTCCCAAATTCTAGGTGTTGGAGAGCTTTGTTTACCCAGAACCCTAAAACATGTGACATCTTATCTCAAGCTCTTAAGCAACCTTAAACTCACATTATTATTACTTACTGAGAAGGCTACTTTTAAGTTTACATCTTGTTTGTTTCACAAAAACAATTTTAAAAGAAGAATTGAGTCTCTCCCATGCAGCACAGCATAAGCTCCCCTACACCTTTCCCCTACACATAGCACACCTTTCCATAAATGCAAAGTGGAAATTCCACTCTGATGATCTCACATAGACCCTCCTTTTAATCCAAGGTCCATAATATTGCACCATTCTTCTTACGCTTCTTGCTATAATCTATATCTTGAATTTGATAAGTTCAATTAAATTTTGTTGTGATTTTTCAAACATTATTTCCATTGAACACTATCTTATTTAGAGTATACCTAATGTTTTAAAAATAATGGTCTTTTTAATATAAACTGAGTTAATTGAATATAAATGATCTAATATTATGAAAGCAAATCACACAGGTATTTGTGGCTGGAGGTAAATTTCAGTAACATTGAATTCATTTGTGGTTAAGTGCTATCGAGTCAGTTCCATACAACCTTATGCACTCCAGCACATAGCATCCCATGCTCCTGCTCCAGCCTCGCAATTGTTTCCAGGCTTGAGCCCCTGGTTGCACCCTCTTTGCCAACTTATCTCCTACAGGGGGCATTTTTCTTTTTGGCTGTTCCTCCACTGTACAAAATACGATGTCCTTCTACAGAAACTAGGCTCTCCCGACAACATGTCCAAATGAGATAAAATCTCATCATCCTTGCCTCTCAGAAGCATTATGGCCCTACTTCTTCTAAGGCAGATTGGTTTGTCCTTTTAGAAGTCCATGGTACTTGCACTATTCTTCTTCAGCACCACAATTCAAATGCATCGGTTCTTCTGTGGTCTTTCTTATTCAATGTCCAACTTTCACATGCCTATGAGGCAGTAGAAAATACCATGGCTTGACACTGGCACGACTTACTCCTCAAAGTGGCTTCCTTATTTTTCATTACTCTGAAAAGATCAACTGCAGCAGATGTACCTAATGCAACATGTGTTTTGATCTCTTGATGCATGCTTCCATGAACATTGATTGAAGACAAAATCCTTGACTCCAAACTTTTCTCAAGTTTATCATAATGTTGCCTTTGGTTCAATTGTGTGGACTTTGGTCTACTTTGCATTGAGTTGTAATCCATACTGAAGGGTATAATTCTCGATCTTCAGCAGCAAGTGCTTCAAGTCCTCCCCACTTTCAGTGAGCAAGATTGTGTCATCTGCATATCTCAGGTTGTTAATATGCCCTCCTCCAATCCTGATGCTGAATTCTTCTTCATAAAAAACCAGCTTGTCTGAGTTTTTGCTCAGCATACAGATTAACTAAGTATCATGAGAGAATACATCCCTGTCACAAAACTTCCCTGATTTAAACCATGCAGTATGGTCTTGTTGTGTTCTCACAATGGCCTCTTGATCCATGTACTTAGTATGAACAAAATGAAGTGTTCTGGAATTCACATTTGTGTTAGGCAGGGTTCTCTAGAGAAATAAAACTAGGACACTTATGATAATACACGTGTAAAATGATAGGTTTATATAGCAAGAAGGAATATAACAGTCCACACAGCAGTACAGAGGGCTTAGTTCAACTCACTTTTATGGAACAGTTAATATACTGAAAGTCCTTCAACTCATGGAGGGAGCTTCAGTCCAAGGTCAAGGAATCAGACAGCACAGGCAAATCAGGCAGAGTCTGCCTGCAGGCAGCAGGCAGCAGGGTGGGTCAGCAGCAGTCAGTAGCATTGGAGCTTAACTAAGCAGGTTAGGATAGGATGTTGAACTTAATTAAGCAATGCAAGGCTACAGGATCCACCAGCCTCAAGTGATGTAGGCACCAGCAGTGTGGTGAAGCAGGTCTTGAAGGAGCCTTAAACTCTAGCAACAGGATCCACAGGCTGGCTTAGCCCACGGGTATTGTAGCACACAGGTTGAGGCAGAGAACTAGCTAAAGCCACAGCACACTGGACACCAGAGAGCAAGAGATGGGAGTGGGGGGTTGTGGGATGGGGGAGCCTTGCAGACCATTTATCTCTTTGCCCTCCAATCGAACTGTGACCTGATTAATGTCTGCCCACATGTTCCTATCAGCCAGGTTGGCACAATGATCCTAACTAACACACCATTCTTGTCAACTTTATCCATAGTTTGTTTTGATCAACACAGTCTAACACTTTCGCATAGTCAATAAAACAGAAATAAACATCTTTCCAGTATTGTCTGCTTTCAGCCAAGATCCCTCTGATTTCCTGTTATATCAATTCTACCAAGCCCTCTTCTGAATTCAGCCTGAACCTTTGGCAATTATCTGTCAATTTCTTCCTGCAACCCTTGCTGAATGATCTTCAGCAAAATCTCAGTTGCATGGAATATCAATGACATTATTCTATAGTTTGAGTATTCTATTAGGTCCCTATTCTTTGTAATTGTACAAATATGGATCGCTTCCAGAAAGTTGATCAAGTAACTGTCTTCCAAATTTCCTGACATAGGAGAGTAAGTCCTTCCAGTACTTCATTAGCTCATCAAAATATTTCAATTAACATTCCATCGAGTGCTAGTGCTTTATTTTTGACTAATAGCTTCAGTGCAGCTTGAATTTCTTCCTTCAGTACCATTAATTCTTGTTCATATGCTTCTTCCTGAAATAGTGGAATGTCCTTTTGGGTACAGTGACACTGTGTATTCTTTCTATCTTCTTTAGTGATTCTTGCATCATTCAATATTTTATCCATAGAATCTTTCACTATTGCATTGTGAGACATGCCTTTTTTCTTGAGTTCCTTCAGTTTTATATATACAGAACCTATTCTTTATTGATTTTCTAGCTAATTCACAATTTAATGTGAAAGGCGTCTGATAATATAGAATTAACTGAAAAGTTGACTAAACATATTTCTTTTTCTATAGAATCCTATTAAGTTTGATTAATTATACTTGTATCATATGTGTAAGTATAAAATTATATTTTATATTTCAATTTTAAGTATTCATACTAATGTACCATGGAACATCTTTAAAATGGAAGCATAATGTTTTCAATATTAGATACATAAGTAGTATTACTAATTTATTTGGAAGTGGAACATATGACATTAGCAAGAACCCATTAGTGGTGAATAATTTACATCTTGAAATGCAAGTTGTTTAATGAAATATTTTAAAAGGTAATATTAAGAAAATAAAAATAATAATAGCTGCTACAGCAATGCTAAGTAACATTGTCCTGCAGACATATTTTTGCCTTAGTGAATGAACATTATTAAAATAATTGCCATGTATCTAATCCTCACCATTTTCTTAAACAGGTTTGAGTCAATTAAGTTTTTAATCTGCATAAAGAAACTTTACACTGCAAAAAATCTCCAAACAAAACTCCCTGCCATCAAGTGGATTTTGACTCATAACGACTCTGAGATTTTTATTCTTTACGGGAGTAGAAACTTTGTCCTTATCCTGCAGAATGTCTGGTACTTTTGACGTTGTTGTTAGCAGTTACCACTATGCAGTAATCAACCATTATTTAAAAACAAGTATATAACTTTTGACATAATTATAAAATAATACTAATTATAGCACAAAAATAAAAACCTTAAAATTAACAATTTAATTATAATATATGCCATTCTAACAGCATCCTGAAATAGAAGAGATTATTTATCTTTTGAAATATTTGAATTTCAGAAGGGGAAACAATTGAAACACAAACATAAAAAATTGATGGATTAATCTGCTTTATGTTTTTCTATCAATAAAACAATAGCTTCATATTTTTAGCTTATGGAAATAACAAGAGCCAGTGATGGTTTCATAATAGAAATTTTGCCTTCGATAGGAGAATCTGGTTCCAAATGTACTGTATAAGTAATCACCACCCTATGTAGAGGCTAATTTATTACTGGATGCTAAACAGACTTCAGCTAAGCTTCCAGTGTAATATGAACTAGGAATAAAAGACTGACAGTCTACTCCTGAAAATCAGTCATTGGAAAACCTCTAGATCACATCTCCCCAATCCTCACTTGATCTTGGAGATGGATGGCACAGGCCTGAAAGCATTTTGATCCACTGAGCATGAGCCCCGTCAAGTAATAAGAAAATACCACAGAAATAGTAATATCACAAGTGAAGTAACTAAGCAATATTTCTTATTTTTACACTTCTTAAATACATAAAGTATATCTAATTACATTTCATAACCCTATAAACTGATTCAAGGAATTCCACTAGTTTTTCACAGGCATATACAAATATGAAATAAATGCCCGTAATTTTTTTTCTGTTCTAGATGAAGGGCAGAAGGGTCTTTGTTTTTGTATGCCTTTTATTCTTGGCTCTACACTCTAACAATCACCTAACTTAAAGGGACAAGTAAGTTGATATGCCATTTTATGTATACATAAATTCCAAAACTCTCCTTAAGGGGAGGTACTATACATCTGTGGGTATCACAATGTCATTTTTTTTTTACATTGCTTAGATTCTCTCAGTGTATTAAGGCTCTTCTGCAAGATAGTCACTGGTATAGGCACATTACTTGGGACCTGGAAACTGTACTGGATTTAATGGGAAATTTATTTTGGCAAGGGACTTTGTGTGATGTTGAGCAGTCAAAATTTGTTTGTACACTTTCCTTTTACTATTTTTTGACATAGTAATAGGATGAGGAGACAATGTTAAATACTAGTGTGAAAGGAGCGATAACCTCTCCAATGGATGTTAGGCCAGTTTTTAAAAGCTTATACCTAGGTTTGTGGTGTGAAAAGGAGTTGTGGCAGACTATGGGCTTTTGGGGAATTAAAATAACCCACCTTTGGAGTAGGCTGGCCTGACAATGGAATTACATCACTCTTGCTGTCTAGAGACATGTAACTAGTGACCCAGGGTGGTCTGTGGCAGTTACATAATCTCCTTTCAACAGTCATCTCACAGCTTGATGACCTCATTTGAAGACAAATAGCTCACTGGAGGCCAGATACAAGCTCTGTTTGTCTCCCTGCAAGACATCCCTGTTGACAAGACACATGGAGCTACACTGATGGAGCCAGAGCCCTGGAGCTGTAGGAGCTACATGGAGGCACACACCAGAGCTGAGACGATCCCACCACCACTGGATCCACAAGACTTTCCCCCTATTGTCCTGGCGGTTCCTCAGGGGTTTGGACATTGGGGCTGTAGCCCAGCTTCCCCAACCTCCAGGCCTGCAGACACAGCCCAAGAGCAGTGAAGCGCTGCAGCTCAGGCTCCAGGGCAGCCTAGTGTGGAGGCACCCATGGGCTCTTGGGCTCAGGTCCGACAGCTGGTCTTGTTGCAGGGCTTCTTTGCTGTGGTCTTCCTCTTCTCTACATCTTGCTGGATTTCCTGAGGGAAAGCAGCAATGTTCTCCCAGACACAAAGGAGGCAGAATCTCTTGGCATAGAAGAGACGGCACTCTGGGGACACCCACCGTCCTGCTGCATACATGCATCACATCAGGAGCCAAGGACCAGGAATTTGTCCTTCTTGGAAGTGAAAGGGTCCTTCAGGACATAGCTCCCCTCCAGCAGGACGACAGACCGGGTCTTGGGGGGCTTCTGCCCCACATAGCTGTATGGAGCTGAAACAGCATGGAGATGACAATTGAACACACCCAGGGGTGGTGCTCTGCCTCAGACGCCATCTGGACCCCGCTAGACAACGAGGTTTCTCCAAGTGCACACGCAGCATGGGGAGGGGCAGTGCTTCACCGCAGTTTTCTTCAGCCTCACTTTGTCATTATGTTAACACTGACAAATTTAACTTTATCCCTTTTATTTAAAAACACTTTTCATAGAGATAATTTTAAATAAATAAGAATACTGATTTTATTTTTAAATACCAGTATAATAAAAAATAAATAATGTTTCAGCAGGGGAGTGTGCTTGTGTATAATATTAACAACATTGAGGTAAGTAGGTGTTATGCATTATAGGTTACACACTGCTGCTCACCCCACGGTCAGTTCGAAACCACTCTGTGTTCTAAAGGAAACAGACGAGGCTTTCTGCTCTGTTAAAGATGGATTGCCTCAGAAAGCAAAAGGAGCAAGGCTGCTCTGCCCTATAGGGACATTACAAGTAGGGGTTGACTCAAAGGCATGACTTTAGAGTGTTGAGGGAACTCTTCATAGCTGTTAATTCTAGTCAATTAATAGTAAGAAAGAATCATAGAGAATGTATGGAAGCATTGAAATATGAGCTAGTTGATTAAAAATCTGTTATCAATAGATGACATTAATTTTTATTTCCTAACCACAAGCAGATTGATATGTTTTATTTTTCAAGCAATTATTCACACTATAAAAGAAAAGAATTATGGATTTTGCTTCATTTCCTTACTTTTGTCACACATTATACTTTTAAGTATCCTTTATAATATTGGAGGGACTGAGACCTGATCTCTATGAAAGTAAATAGCTGGAAATACAAGAAATGCAACTTTTCACCCTGCCAGAAAACCAGCTGGATCTAACTTTTCCGCTCAGCTTAATGAATTCATTGTTAAGAGATACTGAGCAATATGTCATCAAAACATCTGGGAATCATACTCATGTGAGGCACTAAAACTTTTATGAGCCAATATCTTCCCTTCCTGTAATGAACTTGAGTTGACTGAATGCTTTATCAGAAACTGGAAAACACCTACCAGAGCCAGGAACTTTGTTGCCTTGTTCTTGCACTGTTATGCTATAGATTTGACAAAAAGCCACCACACAGTACTACACGTAAGCGGAATAAATCATCATAGAAATGCACACAGATAGTGTATCTAAATAGTGAAAGTATGTATAATAGTGACAGTATATATTATATAATGAAATATGAACAACTTTATGTCAGACTGGGTTGACCAGAGAAACAAATCCAGAGGCACTCATATGTGTGTAATAGAGAACTTCATATCAAACAATAATTGGATATTAAGAAAACATCCCAGCCCAGTCCAGATTAAATCCATCAGTCCATTATTAGCCCAGATGTCTGACATCAGTCTAAAATTCCCTCTTCAGACTCACGCAATACATGCAATGATGCTAAATGCAGGAAGATCACAGGCCAGTGGGTGGAAAGTCTTGTGGATTCAGTGGTGGTGGAAGCATCTCAGTACTGGTGTGGGTCTCCACATGGCTCCACCAGTTCCAGGGCTCTGGTTCCAGCAGGCGTCTCCATGTGACTTGTCAGCAGGAATATAAAGTAGAGAATGTCTGTGTGAATCTGGCCTCCAGTCAGCTATTTATATCCTTCATGCCTCCACATGAGGTCATGAAGCTGTGACCTGATTGACAGGCTAGATTTCACCTCTTTTCAAGTTGACAGGAGATTATGTAACCGACACAGTCTTATATCATAGATGCCACCAAGCGAAGATAATAAATGGAGATACTATAAAAAAGAGAATGATCCATTGTCATAAGGTATATAGATTAGAAATATATCAAAGTCATAACGTATTATTTATTTATTTACCATTGGAGTATGAAATGGAGTATGCAGTGTGGACTTTATCAAAAATATACACTTACCTAGAAAAGAAAATATAACTAAGTTTAAATTGTCTTCCTTATACTATGTTCTTTTGCATAAAGTGAAATGTGAATCAGTCCATAAAGAACAACTCTCCATATATAAAACTGACTTTCTACACAGTTTGATTAGTTGATTCTTTTTAAAATGCCATTTTAGTTTTCTGTCAAGCTCAAAGTCCAAAATATCTGTGCCAATTCACCCCAGCTATCTAGTAGAAAGCAGGTTTTCATAATTGGAATGCTTCTTTTACTTCTCATAAATTACACTAGTGCTTTCAACAGGTCTGTCCTGAGTTAAGCTGAAATAGGGCATTCGTAGAGTCTTAGGTCTTCAATGTGTTGTGCCAATATATGTATCCAAGTACAATTAATAAATAATTTGCAAAAACACTTTGAAATAAAGGTAATGTTACCTGTATTTTTCACTTTTCATAGATGATATTTATAAGTTAATTAACAATGTGTCTTTAATTTGCAATTCCTTAATTACATAGGAAAGTGAGTATTTAATAAATAGATAGATAGATGAGGAGGCTTCAAAGGTTTTGAAAAATGAAATTGAAGGTATCAGAATTTGTCTATGAACTATCTGAAACCTTCTTGAATATACAGATTGTTCAACTTTCCTCTTAATTGTCTGTACATAGATGTTATACAATCTATTTGAGTTTTGTCTTTTCAGTAACAATGTGAAAACTTTATAATTAACACATATTCATATATATCTTTTCTTATCTATTGTGTTATAATTATCTTTTCTGTATCTATGATTTAGTTGTGAATTCTTGAGGAATGAAAAAGAATCTTCATTTTCTATCCAAAAATAATTAGCTTAGTTTTAATATGTTGTTGCTGTTTTGATTTTATTTATTTATCTATCAGAGTGCTTTAGGTTAAGACTTGCTCTGTGGTTCAAACCCACCAGTCCATCAATGGGAAAAAGATAAAGCTGCCCAGCCCACTAATGGAATATAACATTGATACCTGATATTCTATACAGGTTCTAACTGGTTAAAAATGGGTTTGTTGTTTGGTTTACACATGATTTTGAGAGTGTTCATGGTGCAGAGTATTCAGCGTTAGGCTGCTACTCAAAAGGTCATGGATTTGCACCCACCAGCCCCTCCAGAGGAGAAAAATGAGACAATAAAGATTTACATCCTCAAAAATCCAATGGGGCAGATCACTTATCGTTAGTTGACTAGTGCTAGAATTGAACTCAAGGAAAGATGTATAAATATATGCAACAGCTACTAAAACTTATATCGTATCCATTTGTATTTTCACTCACTAATTGCATTTTCATTTAAAGGAACAAAATTATGTATAATTGGTATTATACCCAATTCACTGGTGAGGCTTTTCTTTATTAATTTTATTATTTTTTATTATTATGGGTTGGATCCTTATTTTCTGTGCTTTTTCAATTTTTTTATATCTGATTTATTTCAGTTTTATTAGAAAAACTCCTAATACAATATTGATAAAAGAACAAAAGAAACCTTAATAACAGCTTCCCCACATTCCCTGGGAAACATTTTCTGCCAAAACCCATTGACCTGAATTGGATCATCTCATTATTCTTTAGTTGTCAAAAAGTTTTAAGCCTCATCAGATTATCACTTGGCCTTCAGTATGGAGAAATTTTGGAGAGAACAATACTAGAAATGAAAGGTCACGTGGAAAATTGTTATAATCTTCTAGTTAAAAACTAGTGGTAATGTGAAGCAATGTAGTGACCTGATATGAATCCTTGAAATGGATAGATGAAAATAAAAGATTTTGAGATGTTAAACTGGTATTTGGAAATTATTGATATCTTATCAGCTAATTGAGATCTTTTAAAATTATTATTATTATATTTGGGGGATATACTTTACATATTACATAATCCAATCGCTCAATTATATTAAGAATATTTATGTGGTCATCACCATAATTTCAGAAGACTTTTTCTTGTACTCATCATCTTTATGTCTCTATTTCCCCCTACTCCCTCACTCATCCCTACCCCCTGCTCCTGGGCAATAATCAACACAGTTACTGTGTATGTATATAGACCCATCCAGGGCTTCAAATACAGAAAATCATATGTAATACAAACAGAGAGCAAGCAATCAAGCAAAAACAACAAGAACAATAAAATTCAACAATAATGACTAAACAAAACACAGTAAAATCTCCCTCTAAAAGAAAGCATAAAATCTTAAAACTTGGCATCAAAATCTTGGCATCAAAAACATAGCCAGATGCAATTGCTGAAGACAAAATGGGTGCATAAGTAAATGTGGTGAAGAACGCTTTGATGCCCACCTATAAAAAGATATAGTGTCTGGGGTCTTAAAGGCTTGAAGATAAACAAGCGGCCACCTAGCTGAGAAGCAACAAAGCCCACCTGGAAGAAGCACACCAGCCTATGAGATCATGTGGTGTTTGTGAGATCAGGTATCAGGCATCAAAGACCCAAAACAAAAAATCTTATCAATGTGAATGAAGGGGAAGTGGAGAACCAAAGCCCATTTGTAGACAATTGTACATTCCTTTACAGAAGGGTCACAAGGAAGAGACGAGCCAGTCAGGGTGCAGTATAGCACCGATGAAACATACAAATTTCCTCTACTTCCTTGGTGCTTCCTATCTCCCCACTATCATGATCCCAATTCTACCTTACAAATCTGGCTAGACCAGAGCATGTACACTGATACAGATAAGAGCTGGAAACACAGGGAATCCAGATAAACCCCTCAGGGCCAGTAATGAGAGTAGTGATACCAGGAGAGTAAAGGGAAAGTTTGGGGAGAAAGGGAGAGTTGATTACAATGATCTCCATATACCTCCCTCCCAGGGGGACAGACAACAGAAAAGTGGGTGAAGGGAGACATCAGTCAGTGTAAGACATGAAAAAAAAATAACATAAATTTTCAAGAGTTGATGAGGGAGGGAGGGTGGGCAAGTGAGGGGAAAAATGAGGACCTGATACCAAGGGCTCAAGTAAAAAGAAAAATTTTTGAAAATGATGATGACAACATATGTACAATATGCTTGACACAATGGATGGATGGATGGATTGTGATAAGAGTTGTATGAGCCCACAATAAAATGATTAAATGATTAAACAAAACATAACCATGTCCTTGTGTCTGGAAGGTTCAATTTTCATTATAATATGAAAAATCTGAAAGCCTTAGTTTCAAACATGTGAGAGGGTACACATAGTAAAGCAATAATAACACAAACGAACACACATAGCACATGGAATCTCAGTACCATATCTTAATTGAGGTCGTTAGGGAAGGCAAGGGAAGTTGAGAGAGGATTACTTGGATTCCTCACTAAATGGATACACTACAGATATTACTTTGGAGATGAAGATCCAAGAAGTAGCGCCTTTCAGTGGCTCATAGAGCTCACATCTCTAGAATCCTTCAAATAGGACTTCTGATGAGGTAACATACAGGTACCTGGGATTAAACACTGCTGGCCTTGATCTCAAGAGGCATGCTAATCATGAGGAAGGCGGAAATATCAGGAGCAGAAAGCAGCTCATTATCTATGAGAATGAACCAAGACCAGCCCTGGTAGCCTTTTACTAAGAGCCCAGGAAGTAGAACGGGCATATGATAATGATTGAGAGCAGACATTGCATAAGAAAAACTGAATGGGAACTTGGAACTAAATTTAACTTAATAATATGAAGTAAACACTTAAAAATATTTCTTGTATATGAATATATTAATAGGTCTTGTTAATAGACTCCCTTGATTTTTACCATTACCGTTGTTACGGTTTTTCGCATGAATCAATGTCACATAGTTTGGGCATATTTTTAAAATTTCTATTAGGATTAATATTCTTTTAAAACTTTATAACAATGTGATATATTATATAAAATCAAGCAGAAATTGATTTATCCTTGAATTCATGAAAGAAAAACTATATGGTCATGATATATTTTAAAATGCAAATGCTTATTTGGTTGTCTAAAAATTTCTTTAGATTTTATCATATGATAAAGCATTAGTCTTAACAAAATTTACTGTTTTTTAATTTTGTATTGTATTATTCTTAGTTTCATTTATTAAAATGATTATAATAGTTTCAAAATGAAATGTTTCTGTATTATTTTAAAGTTTCATCCAGCATGTTCCAATCCATATTGACCCTGTATGCCACGTAACAAAAACTGCTTGATCTGTGTCATTTGCCTATTTATTATGTTTGAGCCCATAGTTAAGGCCACAGGGTTATTCTATATCTTTGAAGGACTTCCAATGTTTCACTCATCTTCCACTTACCAAACGTGTTTTCCCAAGGTTGATCTCTACTGATAATCTATCAGAAGTACATGACCCTAAATCTCCCCATTCTCTACTAAGAAAGTTTGTGACTCTATATCTTCAAAGACAGATTTGTTTGTTCTTCAGGTAGTCTGTTAATTTCAATATGTTTTGACAATACCATATTTCAAGGGCATGAATTCATCTCTAGCCTTCTTTATTCTAGTACTCAAGTAACAGCATTTTCTTTAATCCTTTAAAGAGGCCTGGTACACATATGTACCCAAAGTAATATGCTATTTGACGTCGTGCTGGTAGCTTCAGAGTGTTGAGTTTGGATCCAAGTAAAATGAAATTTGAGACAACTTGAACCTTTTCTCTATTTATCATGATTTCAATTGTGGGGGTTAGGTTTTATTTCATTGAGTTATAATACAAATTGGAGATTGTATTTCTTGATCTTCACTAGTAAGTGCTTCAAATCCTTTTCAGTTTCAGAAAACAAGATTTTTTCATCCTATATCCCAGCTTGTTAATGAGCTTTCCTCCATTTATCATACCATATTCTTCTACTTCATATAGTCGGACTTCTTAGATTATTAGCTCAACATACAGATTAATTAAACATGGTGAAAAGATAAAACCTTGGCACATAGTTTTTTCTATTTGCAAACTATTCAGTTTACCCTTGTTTGTTTGAATAACAGATGCTTAGTCTATGTACAAGTTCCACAGAAGTACTCATCAGTATACTGAAACACTTATTCTTCTCAATGTTATTCATTGTTTGTGTTGATTCACAAATTCGATATCATTGTACAGTCACCAAAAACTAAGTAAAATCCTTTTGTTATTCTTTGATTTCCTTTAATAAATTAAAATCAGAGGACACCTCTGACCTCCTCTGGCATTCCTATTGCCACATGGCAGGGATCAGACAAGCCTCCATTCTGAATTCCCTTTCTTTACACTGAGTTGTAATCCATACAGAAGACTGCAGTCTTTAATTTTCATCAGCATGTGCTTCAGATACGTGTTTGATTTCAGCAAGCAAGGTTGGTCCATCGGTAGATCCCACACTGCTACAGAGTGTCCCTTTCATCCTAATGCTGTGTTTTTCATAATAATTTTGCTTAGCATGCAGATTAAATAAGTTTGGTGAAAGGAAACAATTCTGATGCACCCTTTCCATATTTGAATCCATTCACTATTCCCTGTTTTATTCATAAAACTGTCTGTTGGATCTCTATGCAGGTTCCATATGAGCACAATCAAGGGTTCTAATCACCATGACCTTCAATGATATTCATAGTTTGTTATGATCCACACTGTTAAATGCCTTTTCATAGTCCATAAAACACAAATAAAGATCACTTCGTTATTTGTTTTCAGCAAATATCTGTCTGGCCTCAGCAATGATATCTGCATTTCAAATCCTCTACGGTATCCAGTTCAAATTTCTGCCAGCTCTCTGTGGCTGTCTTTGCGAAACTGTTCTTGAATTATCTTAAGGAAAATTTAATTTCCTTAATATATTAAAAATTGTGACGGTTTCCTTTTAATCTTGGATTCATTCAACTCAGCTTTCACCAGCCTGTTTCTTGGCTCATGGGCCCAGCAGTTTAGCATCTGACCCATGCACTTGAGCCAGACTGGACTCGCATACTTTTTAGGCTGTGTAGTCCCTTCTCTCTTGTTATACATTTATTTCTTATACATATGTATGTGTCCCTGGTTTCATTTACTTAGAGAACCTGTCCTAAGATAATAAAAGTTTTGATAACTTCCACATTCCATCAGTAACCTTTCTTGAAATGGGCACTTCCAGTCATTTGACCAGAGAGCTGTCTTTCAAATTCCAGGACCTAGACAAATGAGTGCTTCCAATGTTGCACCAACTTGTCAAAAACATTTCAATTCGCAGAGCCTTGTGTTCAATAACGCCATTATTGCATTCTGAACTTCTTCCATCAATAACACCACTTCTGGATCCTATTCTGCCTCTCTGTGGCTGAGCATCAATTCTTTTTAGTACAGCGGCTGTACTATTTCCATCTTTTAAAAATGCTTCCATAATTGTTCAATATATTGATCATTGAAACCTTCAGTACTACAGTTCAAGGGTTAAATTCGTGTTTCCATTTTTTTAGTTTGAAATAATGTGTGTGACCATGTTCAGCATTCTAACTCCAGTTCTTTGCACATTTTATTATAATACATTATATTATCTTTCCAAGACACTTTATAAATCCATCACATTTTTACATTTTTAAAATTGCTCTTCATTCTAAATTAATTAATTTCATTTCAAATTCATTTCAAATTTTCTCTAAAATCTATATCGGTCTTTCTATTCCTGTCTGCCTCCATTTTCAGTGATCTTTTGCTATATTCACATATGATAGTCTGGATGAAATCCCACTACTTGAATTTCCTTATAAGTGTATATAGATAGATATTAACCTTTCACATATAGAATTTTACTTTAATATAGATCTGGAAAAAAATTTTATTGAGGATAAATGCTACATCATCCTTTATGAATGTACCACTCCTGGCATAGGACATGATATGGTTGTAGTATTCCAAATGGCCCATATCAGTCCATTTCAGTTTATGGATGCTTAGAACGCCAGTCTTTATGAATGACTGACAGTTTTTCTAGATTCATACTGTCTACATTCCATATTCCAATTATTAAAGGGTGTTTGAAGTTAATTGCTCATTGAGTAA
>NW_022111373.1:64446762-64451798 GCF_000313985.2 Echinops telfairi
TTTATGAATGACTGACAGTTTTTCTAGATTCATACTGTCTACATTCCATATTCCAATTATTAAAGGGTGTTTGAAGTTAATTGCTCATTGAGTAATGCTCCATTAGCAAATGGAGGTCCTGAAATCATTATTCGTTCCAGGAGTCCATCCAGGTGGACAATTCTTTGACCAGGCAGCTCTTCCATCTGGCACTTTAAGCACCTTCAAATCCGATGGCCTCACCTTCTGGCATCACATCAGCCAATGTCCTGCTGCTACTCATCAGGTATATCCTCTGTGCTTGAAGCCTCTGTGGGTTGGAGCTGTCTTGGTGGCCCCTATCAATAATAATCTTTAAGAAGGCAGCACTTCCCTAGCCACATTTTAAGTGCCTTCTGACCTGAAGTGCTCATCTTCTTGTTCTGTATTAGAAATGTTTCCACTGTTATTCATTAAGTTTTGAGTGGCTAATTTTTCAAAGTTGACCTATTTGTTGCATTTTCCTGGTCTGTCTTATTGTGAAGATCTGTGGAAATCTGTCCACCATGCTTGATCTTGCTGATGTTTGAAATACTATTAGTATATTTCCCAAGGTCAAAGCAATAGATAACCCACAGAATCATGACAAACTGCCAGGAGAGTAATGGTGAATGAATACTTATCGGTAGTGAAAATTATTTTCTTATACATTTAAAAGCTTTCATTGCCTTTTCATTTATCTTCTTAAAATGTTTTCATTTGTCCTATTTTTGAAAGGAGTTATTTATTGGATATAGTCATGATTAATCTGAATATACTACAGTTCCAATGTGGGTGGACCAGTCAGTGTATGGTTTTGTTGTTGCTAGATGTGGAGTTGGCTCTGACTCATACCAACGCTACGATGAATAGAACCAAACCCTGCCAGGTCCTTCTCCCGCCTCACAATCGTTAGGTTTGAGCCACTGTTGCAGTGCTTAAGGGATAAAATCTATTGCTTATGAAATGGTATCATACATTTCCTAATAATCATTACATATTCAGTTTCTTAATCACATCAATCAATTATTACATGCTTTACAATCAGGAAAGGTATGAATCAGAGTTATATTCTCTCAGCATAATAATGATTGTATTATCTGAGAACCTGGACTGTATGAAGATCAATGAGGCATTATGATTGGAGGAAGATCTATTAGAACCTACAATAATACAACTTTGCTTGCTGTAAGTGATGAGAATTTAAAACATCCACTCATAAAAATCAATGACTGCAGCCTTCAGTATTTTTTGCAACTTAGTATAGAGAAACCCAAAACCCACACTACTTGAACAAAAGAAAATCTCATGGTAAAGGGAGAAAAGATCGAAGTTGTCAGGGATTCCATTTTATTTGGATCCTCAGTCAATGCTCCTGGCATTATCAGTCCAGAAATCAAATACCTTTTATACTGGGAAAATTTGCTGTGCAAGACTTGTACCTGCATATTCAGACTTTCCAACCTTTTTACCTTTTCTTCATAAAAATTCTTTAATATTTTTCAAGTTTCAATTCGAACTCCTTAATTTCAGATTTAATTATCTAATGCTCATTCTGATTGTGAACTGTTTCCTTTTACTTTTTATTTGGTGAACTTTAAATTGTTATTATATGATCCTTTATTACAATGGAACAAACTTCACAAATTACAATTTACTTTCTGAAATGGCTCTGTGCTGTAACTAAGCCTTTAGATCATTCCTTTTGCTGTCTCCCATACATTTACAGTTTGAGTGTGACTGGATTACCTAGTTATTTTACAAGTCCGATTGCACAGGATGTCATTGATGGCTTCCTTATTACATATCTGTCACCTGTGTTCTTCCAAATGCCCTACTTCCCTCTCAAAAAAATTTAGGTTTCTTAGATTCTCAGAATTCTAGGAAGCAGCATATTTATGCTGCTTACATATGGCACAGTATGCAGCAGAGTGGGTCTCTGGTCATATGATGGTAAATCAAAAATAGTTACTTGGATTAAATTTCATGCATGAAGGTGTTTATGAAAAACAAACAAGCAAACAAAAAGGAGTTAAAACATGTTTCTGCAATCATCGGGTGCTACGGAAAAGTTCTCTCAACAGGACGTTTTTCTTAGTCTGGTTCGGTTGCCTTCACAAGAAAAGGTCTAATGTAAACAATGTCTTCCTCCTGGGCCGGTCAAATTCAAACAGAAAAGTCCACTCAGAAGGCTATGGCAACCCAATTTTTCTTTGGTTTTTAATTTAAAGGCATAATCTTGGCAGATTGTGCTGAAGAACACAGTATGGTCACAGGAGTTTATTACAAAGTTTTTAGAAAATTCAAAACTACAATGATGTGAAAAAGAAAGGAAAATTCTTGAGGAATATTTTTGTTTTTATTTTTTCCATCAGAAAAAATGTATCTACTCAATCATCAATTGTAGCAAAGACTGTCCTACTAGATTTTGTTTGGAAACATACCGTATTCCCCTGCCAATCCTGATCTTACTCTCCCAAGACTTCATTTTGGTTCCCCAAACTCAAAGAACATTTCAATGGAGCATGATTCCTGTCTCTCAATGAGGCCCAAACTGCTGTTTTAACACAGTATAAATCAGAGAATAACATTCTTTGGGGCAAAAGCTAGAGATAAGGCACCTTAGCTAACTTGTTATCTAATTTTTATTGAATTCATTTAATGAATACATTTTACTGTAGTATGTGAAAATACATGTTTCTACATCCATGCTTACATTTTCCCACTGATACTTTTGTCCACCTAGGGGCACCGATTATGAGATTATAACTGTTTTATTAAAGTAGGGTAGGTCAACATTTAGCTGTTTGTTTACTGACACAGATCAATTATTTTATTTGGGGAGCAGGTAAAATGACAATATTGTCTTGGATTATGAGTCTGTTCTTCAAAGGTTATTATTTGCCTTTTGCATTATCTGTCTGGATAACAGGAGCCTTAGTGGCATTGTAGTTACACATTAGGCTGATGACCACAAGTTCTGCTGTTTAAAACTATCAGATGCTCCTCAGGAGAAATATAAGATTTTACACTCCCATAACAAGTCAGACAGTCTCAGAAACCCACAGGCACAGCTCTACCCTGTCCCAAAGGATTGCTATGAGTCAAATTGACTCAATGACCATGGAATAACCATCTGTGGTTTGTTTTGGCTATATTATGCCCTTAATTGTTTGAGACAAAGAACTCTTTCCCCCTTTTGATTATTTGATATCATATTACATGTTATCTATTTTAAAACACTGTATCATTACTTTCAAAGAGGAGCATATTGTTATCTTAGGCACCTGTGATAACTTTTTAAAACATTTTTTTGTGTATGTTACATATTAGATCATCCTTTTTACATTAAACTCTTAAAGAACTCATCAAACCTCCCAACACCTCCCACTGTCCACCGCTCCCACTTTGTGTACAGCACCTCTGGCAGGATCTTCTTTCCCCTCCACCCAAGGTGACACCTGTCAGCTCTCTAGCCCATTCCTTCCCCTTTCCTCTACCTAACCCCATCACTCCTTTTAAAAAAATAGTTTCATTGGGTCATCATCCAAATATCATACAATTCAAGAGCTCAATCATATCAAAAACTGTTATCCAATTATTGTGTTATTAGTTCCCCATTTCTCTGCATCCTCTCTCACCACACCTCCGAGGGACCCTTAATCCCAATACTGTCCCTAAAGATTCACCCATCCTGGATTTCATATACGGATAAACATACAAAAATAAAAAGCAAAGAGTCACAAAAGCTAAGAGCCATAACAAAATAAATCAGAGAAAAAACTCAGTTTCAGAGAAAATCAGAAATATTTAAAATTAGATATCATTACAACCACAATGATAGCCCAATAGAAAACAAACAAAACGGTGCAGAGATATTGGAAATCTTGTACTTTTCTGGTGGGCTTGTAAATGTGTACAAGCATGGTGGAACACAATCTGGTGATACCTAAAACAACTGGGAATAGAAATACCATGCCACCAGCAATATCTCTGCTGGGCATATACCCCAAATCTCCATTTTGACCCATTTTAAAGCTGCCTCAGTTTTAAAAAAAAAAAAACTAAAGCGGAAAGACACCTGGATTAAGCATCTGGTAAATCCCCTCTGACCATGGACCAGACATGTGAATAACCTTGCTAACATGCAGAATGCATTAGAAAGTGGAATTTTGCTGATGCAGTTAAGTTATACTTAGCACCCTATCACCCGGGTTCCTTGATAATCTCTTTCAATTTGTTCTACTTTTTGATCTTTTTATTGTGGCTTTTATCTGTCTCATTTTGTTGTTCTTGTCAGTTTTTGTTTCTTTTTAAAATGTTGTTCTGTATATGAAATCCAGGATACCTAACTCTATGAGGATAGTAACTAGACCACTGATTCCTTGGGTATTGGCAGGGAAGGCTGGGGAAATGGGAGACTAATTATGGTGATCAGAAGAAGAAAGAAAATTTCTATAATTGATTATGGTGATGATTGTACAACTGTTCTTGAGGTGATTGAACCATTGGATTATATATGTGACTTATATGTCAATACAATTGGAAAAAATATAAAAAATCAGTAATTTAATAACAAAGATTGTTATTAAAATGATACTTGAAAAATGTAGTTCACAAAATAAAAACACTCCAAATAAAATTTCCATAATTGAGATGCTCATTATTATAGTAACATAAAAAATAATAAAGTTCTTATGCATACTGTAAAGAAAGAAAAGAAAAGAATCACAAAACAGCATAAACAACAAAACACAAAATCTCAAATCCCAAAACCTGATCGTGTCACTGCTTTTTCTCAAGACCCTTTTGCTATGATGGACTTCTGTGGACATACAGGATGTTAGTTTTTGAGCTGGTACTGCTTCTGTGTGGCTCTGTTAGTGCTTATCATTACACGAGAAAGAAACTAAGGGTGGGGGTTCCAGGTAAGATTCACAACTGCTTTAGCCTTAGACTCACCTGAAAATCAAAGCCAACTTAATTGTTGATTGCTGGGGCCACATCCTTGGCTACCTCTGTACATATGAATGCATGGA
>NW_022111373.1:64451898-64465748 GCF_000313985.2 Echinops telfairi
GCCTTAGACTCACCTGAAAATCAAAGCCAACTTAATTGTTGATTGCTGGGGCCACATCCTTGGCTACCTCTGTACATATGAATGCATGGACCAGCATTCTCTCTGGCTACCTGGAAGAAGAGAGGGACCAAGGATGATTCAGTATCCGCTTCCTTAGCCTCCTGTACTGTAGGGTAAAACTGTGTGGTTCACTCCTCCTTCAGACTGCACTCACAATCCCAGGGAAGTAGAGAGAGAGGCACCACCAGCCTTTGAGTGTACTAAGTTGGTAGCCTTTCATTACCATGTTCACCCAGTGTATTGACTTATGTCACAAGAGGAGTAGGGGAAGCACAGTTCTCACCTTCTGGTCCCAGAGAGTGGCTCAAGGTTGGCCAACTGAAAGTTCTCCTTGTTGAGTGCCAGAGGTGGTCCTGAGCTACAGGCTGAGCAGTTAAGTTCCTTACCAGAAGCTCCCTCAATCTCTATATGTAGACACCTCCAGTTTTCTCTGCTGGTGTTCTTAGTTCATTCGGCCACACTTTCCTTCAAGATCCAGAGCTCCTGCTTTATAATCTACACTTGATGACATCTTTGTTGTAGAGGGTAGCTTCAGCGTGTGTGTCTTGCTCACTATCATACTACAGGCTGAAAACAAATAGTGTTAAGAAATCAGCTAATTCATAGAAGAACAAGATTTGCTGTCCCAAAGAGCTGTGTCTGAGTACCTTCATGTTTAGGCTTACTGAAGTGGGATGTCTCTAGGCACTTAAAGCAGGGCGCTGAAACCACGGCCCACAGAGCTAAAGTTGAGCACCTTTGGTTGCAGGCTTCCCTGTGGAAGACCACTAGAAGCCCAGAAGGAACTTTATAAAGGGAGTTGACTGAATTCTATTCTGAACACGAACACCTGAATTCTAACATGTTAACTTCTACAATAAGCTCCACAATCATGCGTATTGTCTGTGAGATCTGTGTGGCAATTGCCAGGAATTTATAGAATTCCATAGTTAAAAAAAGTAGAGAAAGTTGTTTGTGTAGTTTTCACACAGCAGGTTTCAATGATGTACAATATGCAAAGCACTGCCTAGGTGATGTACAATATGTACAATATTTCAATTATGTACAATATGTACATTTTATGTACAATATAATGATGTACAATATCTACAGAGATGTACAATATTTCAATGATGTGCAATATGCAAAGCACTGCCTGTGACATATCACTATCCTTGTCAGGTCTGAGCTCATTACTTTAGTCACTGCAACAATTTATCTCCCTGAAGGTGGTAAGACATCATCATATGAATGTTGGACATGTCATTAAGAGGGACCCATCCCTGAAGAAAATATCATGTTTGATAAAATAGAGGATTAGCAAAATAAAGGGGTGAACGCCTATTTCAGTAAAAACAGACTCAGCATTATATTTTGTCCCACATCTCCAAAGGAGTAGGAGAAGAAATTCAGAGAGTTAAATCAGTGATGTCAGATTGTGCCACATGAACTAAACACAACTGATTTTGTAAACAAAGAATATATACAATTTATTAGTCTGTTGACGAGTTTAAATTCTTATTTAGGTGATATGTACAAGCATTGTACTAGTGTAAGTACACAATAGAGCAACAACTAGCTCTAATAATGTTTTAATAGTTCCAGTAAAGGGGCTCTATTTTTCTGATATTTAGTGATGCACAATGAAGCAATGTTTATTTATACAAAATCAACTAGATTCCAAAAACATTCCAGAAACTCAAAAATATCTACCATAGTAGATCGTCCTTTAATGTCTAGAATTTAAGTATTCAAAAGTTTTTTTTTTCTCAATGAAAACTTACCTACTATTACATATGAATACACATGAGCTTTCAGCTTTAAATATGTGACTTGCATGTAATCTAGTTGCCATACAGTGCCAGATGGAGCTGGCATTTTAGATCTGGAGAAGAAAACAATGCTCTGTAAGAAAATAAGAGGCACAAGAGTGAAAAATTTAGGATTACCTAAAACTATGTAGGCAACTATTAAATTTCAAGAACTCTCACGGGACATTAAAATGATCAAGAGGACGAACTATTTGTGGTGGTGGTTAGCTCCTTCCATTCAGTTCTAGGGACTGCAATCCTATATACAATAGAATGGAGCACATTCTTGTGCTGTTCTATCCTCACTGTCTGAACAAGTGTCATCAGCACTGTGTCCAACCATCCCGTTAAAGATCTTTTGTCTTTTTCTGACTCTCTAGTTTATGGAGTATAATATGCTTTACCAAGGACTGCTTCCTCACTACATGTTAGAAGAGAGTGGTTCTCTTCTGAGAGCTATTCTGGCCACACTACCTCCAAGGCCTGTAGTCTATTGCATTTTCAACATTCACCACCAACATCATAATGCAAATTTTTTCTGAGGTTGTCCTAATTCTTTGTATACCTTCGACAAGCATATGAGACAACTGAAAATGTCATGGCTTGGCTAAAGTGAAAATTCGTGCCCAAACTGACAATCTTCTTCACTACTTTAAAAAAGTCTTGTGGGGCAGATTTGTTCAATGTGATATATCATTTGATTTCCTGGCTCCTGCTACCCAGGAGCATTGACTGGAGATCCAAGCAAAATGAAGTCGTTAACGCCTTCAACCCCTACTCCATTTATCATGCCATTGTCTATTAGAGCAGTTGTGAGGATTTGGCTTTCTTTACATTGAGTTTTAATCCAGACTAAAGGCTACAGTCCCTGCTCTCTATCAGCAAGTGCTTGAAGTCCTCTGGCTCTCAGCAAACAAGATTGTGTCACCTTCATATAACAGAGTTTTAACCAGTCAGCTTGCAGCCCTTACACCATAGAGCACACATTCTCAGTTGATTTACTTAGCCTACAGATTGATTAAGTACAGAGAAAGGCGAAAAACCATGATGCATACCTTTTCTGATTTTAAAACGTAGTATTTTTTTATTCAAATAGCTGCCCCTTGCTTGATAAACCATTTCCATAAGTAGCTGGGGTGGTGAGGTATCCATCCTCTGACACTATGTCCAATAATATTATTCTTCTATTCATTTGGCCTTCAGTATCTGACAATGTTTCAAAGTGATGCATAAAGTTTTCAGCAGCTACTTCCTCTGAAGTGGGCAGCCAATTCCTTCTTCATAGTCTATTCTAACTCTGTATATTAGGCACAGTTCTCTAGGGAAGCAAAATCAAGATACTTATGAATATATATATCAGATACAGATATAGATAGATAGACTAGATATAGATATATCAGATATAGATCTAGATAGGTATAAATAACATCAGAGAGCTCAAGCCAACTCAATTTTATATGCTGAAGGTTAATATACTGTCAATTAATATACTGAAGGTCCTTCCCACTCATGTAACCACTAGCCCAAAGCCAAGGAAGCAGACAAAGGGAAGATGAAGTATTGAGGTTTAGCAGAGGGCAGTAAAGGCAAAGTAGGTCAAGGCGGACCCTTGTGGTGTAATGATGAGAAGTGGAAGGATGGAGATGCGGTGTCTGGAGTAGTGTAAAACCAACAGAATTGGCCCACAGGCAGCAGACATGACCAAGCAGAGTGGCATAACACTGTGGAACAGCACAGAACAGCACAGCAATGCCATCCACCAAGATCAATGGGTTTTCTTGGCCAGGTGGAGCATAGCACTGCATGGATCACAGCTAGCACAGCATACATAATGAGGCAGGACAGCTAGATCAGGCAGCACACTGGTCCGACCACCAGGGAGAGAGAGAGAGCGGCCAGCCTCCAGAGAGCCATTTATCTCAGTCACACCTCCAAAGGAGGCCATCAAGCTGAAACCAGTTTGACAGACTAAACTCCACCCATATTGTCTTACAGGTGCCATGTTGGCACAAAATACCTGTCACAGTCTGGAAGCTCCCCTGATACCTTGTCACTTTGGGTAGCTCAGCTGACATTTGAAATACCAATGGAATACCAGAAAGATGTTTACTTGTGTTTCATTGATATGCAAAGACATTGCGATGTGTGCACCATAATAAACTATGGATCATCTTGAGAAGAATGAAAATTCTGGAACACTTCATTGTGCTCATTCAGAATTTGTACAGGGATCAAGAGCCAGATGTGCAAACAGAGCAAGGGAATACTGCATGATTTAAAATCAGGAAATGTATGAATTAGGGTTGTATCTTCTCACCATACTTGGTCTATCTCTATGCTGAGTAAATCATCAAGGAAGCTAAAGTATATGAAGAAGAACATGGCATCAGGATTGGAGGAAGTCTGGTTAATAACCTGAAGTATGCAGATGACACAACTTTGCTGGCTGAAAGTGAGGACTACATGAATCACTTGCTGATGAAGATCAAGGATTTCAGCTTTCAGTATGGATTACAATTCAATGTAAGTAAGACCCACATCCTCACCACTGGACCGAGAAGTACCATCATGATCCCTGGAGAAAAGGTTGAAATTGTCAAGGATTTGTCTTACTTGGATCCACAATCAATGGTGGTGGAAGCAGCAGTCAAGAGATCAAAAGATGCATTGCATTAGGTAGCTGTGCTATACAAGACTTCTTTAGAGTAATGAACAGAAAGGATATTGCTTTGAAGACTATTAAGTGCCTGATCCAAGCCCTGGTGTTCCCCATTGCTTCATATGCATGTGAAAGTTGGACACAGAATAAGGAAGATTGTAGTAAACTAGATACATTTGAATTTTGGGTGCTGGAGAAGAATATTGGAAGTACTGTGGACTGTTAAAAGGACAAGCAGATCTGTATGACATGAAGTATGGCCAGATGCTCCTTAGAGGGAAGAATGGCAAAACTTAGTCTTACATACATTGGACATTTTGTCAGGAGACACAGTTCCTGGAGAAAGCCATGAGGTTTGGTAAAGTGGAAGGGCGGTGAAAAAGAGGAAGGCCCTCAAGGTGATTGACACAGTGGCTGCATCAATGGACTCAGACAGGAACAATCGTAAGGAAGGCACTAGATGGTGCAGTGTTTGATTCTGATGTGTGTAGGATTACTATGGGTCATGGTTGACTGGATGACATCTAACGACATGTATGACAGTGGAAGCCTAATATCCATTTGCAGGGTCCACACATGGATTAATTCTCCAGTGAATTCCTTCTGACCATAGACCAGGGATGTGAATAACCTTACTATCATCCACAGTGCAATGGAAAATGGATCATTGCAGATGCAGTTAAGTTAAAATGTACCATTTATTGTTTGATCTCCCTTTTGTCTAATTTTAAATTTGTTCTAATTTTTTGATATTTTATACTTTCTTTGCAATATCATTGTTTCTCTGTATATGAAATCCAGGATAGGTAAGATGATAGATGGCAGTATTAGATAAATGGCTTGAAGAAGTGATTGGGGTAGGGAAGAGGGGGGAGACAGGAGTTAATAACAATTAGTACCAGAAAGAAAATATTATAAAATTGAATATGATGTTGATTGTACAACTCTTCTTAATATGATTGAACTATTGAATGTTATGATATGTGAATTACATGCCAACAAACGTAAAACTTTTAAACTAAAAGGAAAGCACATACATGTCATTACTTAATATGAAGGAATTGAAGGAACTATTCAAACCTGAGTTGCAATATTTAAGTATTTTATGGAAAAAATATTGATGGACACAAGGATCTGCATATGAAGATGGAAGACATACAAATAAACCCATGGCATTTAACTATCTCATGAGATAACATATCATCAAGAACTGATTAGATTCAAGGAAGAATTCCAAGCAGTAATTAAAGCATTAGCATAAAACAAAAAGTTCTACAAATTAATGGAAAACCCTTTGGTATGTGTCGATAAATAGATATAAGTCTGGAAACTCACCTTCTTCTATGCCAAACAATCGGAGACAGATATCTGGTCCATTGACTGATGGAGATCTACATGTGTAGGTGCACCAAAATGATTGTATTCCAAGTACGTGTTCCCCAACAGAGTGTGGAAATTAGCGAACAATAGCATTAGTATCATACCCAGGTGTAATTTTGCTGACATGCATCACCCTGGAACTGTGAAAAATTCAAACCTGATTCAGAACAGGTTGTGGAATAAGGGATACTTTGCTGAAAGCAGAAAATACTAAAAAGATGTTTACTCATATTTTGTTGAATGCTTCCAAATGTATGTCTCATAAAATATCACTTTGCATAACTTTACAAAAAATGGGAATTCCAGAATTTTAAATGTGCGCAAAAGGAATTTGTATGTGACTAAGTGTCAGTGGTTGGAAAGGAACAAATTAGGTAAGGCGAGTGCCAGGTTTGTATCTTTACACCATGCTTATTCAATCTGTATCCTGAACGAATAATCTAAAAAATTGAATCTATGATAAAGAAATGGCATCAAGAATACTCATTAACAACCTGCAATATTGAGATGACATAATCATTCTTGCTGAAAGTGAGGAGGACTTGAAGCACTTACTGCTGAAGATCAAAGCTAACTGATTTCAGTATGGACTATACCACAAAATAATAAAAACAATAATCTTCACAAATGGATGAATAAGTAACATCATAATAAACATTGAAAATATTAAATTTGTTAAGGTTCCATTAGGTTTTGTGGTAGTTACACAATTTTATGCCTACTTCATAAAAGAATGAATGGGTGGAGTCTAGCCTGTCAATCAGGTCACTGCCTAAAGATCCCACCTTGTGGCTATGGCCTCATGAGGATTCTGGGAACAGTTTCTTCTTCTCTAGAGGTGGGACACACTACTCTCTCTGCTTAGTCTACTGCTGACCAGCCACATGAAGCCGCTCTGATGGCAGTCACAGGTCACCCACAATATCCTGATGCATTTGGCATCATTGCATGTGTTCTGTGAGTCTGAAATGCAATTTATAGGCTAGTATGGGTGCAAATGGGCTGATATGGAATTTATGGACTTAATCTGTACTAGGCTAGATTAATGTTTTCTTAATATTTTGATATAAAGCTCTCTCTTATACATATATGAGTGTGTCTGGATTTATTTCTCTAGCTACCATACACTAACACAGGGTTTCAATGCCCTTGATAACAGTAGTCAAGAAATCAAATAACATAGTGCACTGAGAAAATCTGATACAAAAATTCTCTTAAAGTTTTCTTCAAAAAACGGTGATGTTTCTTGGAGGATTAAATTGTATCTGCCCCTATTAGTGGTTTTCACATCGTCTCTTTGCTTGTGAAAGTTAGATAGTGACTATAGAGGACAAAAGAAATAATGCATTCAAATTTCGTTGGTGGTGAAGAATATTAATATACCATCTTTTCAAAATCATTTTATTGGGAGATTTTCCAGCTCTTATCACAATCCATGCATACATCCTTTCTGTCAAGCACATTTGTACATATGCTTCCATCATCATTTTCAAAACATTTTCTTTCTAATTGATCCTTTGATATCAGCTCATTCCGTCCCCATCCCTCATGAACCTTTGATAATTTATCTTTTTTTTTTCATGTGTTACACTGACCAATGTCTCCACCCACTTTTCTTTTGTCCATCACCCTGGGAGGGGGTTATAGGTAGATCATTGTGATTGATCCCCCCTTTCTCCCCGCCACCTTCTCTTTACCATCTGGTATTGCTTCTCACATTATTGGTCCTGAGGGCTTTATCCTATAAATGGTGCCAGGTCTGTTTGTTGACCTTTTTGGGTGTTTTCCGGTTCAGTCTGATGGGGTGACACACCCTGGCCCCAGAGTCTATTTTTAGTATTCCCCGGGACTTAATTGCTTTTCTCCCCTTGTTGCTCTTTTGCTGCCCTTAGTGGTTTGCCCTGGTGTGGTGGGTTCAGATCAGGCACAATACCTGTACTGTTTCTCCAGTGTTGTCTCTCATAGCACTATGGGTCAGTGAGGGAAGTTATGTCTGGTGGTGGGGCCAGCCCTATGGTCCTCTCTGTGCATTGGCTGTTCTGAGCAGGAATATCATCATAGGAGTTTGGTGGGTCAGGATGTGTCCCACTCTCTCTCCTTCCCTCTTCTTTTACTCCTATGTGCTCTGATCATATGTGACCCATTTTTTTGGTGTGGGGAGGGATCCATGTAATTAGGTTTGGGGCCATCCCTGCTGACCTCTATATTGGTTTTCTGCTTCATGCAGGTATGTTGAATTCACATCTTGGAGCACCACGTTGACGTGTGGTGTCTCTGCCCCTCTCCTGTGGAGATATAAACAATACCCTCCCCTTGGGTGGGTTAGTGCCCTGTTCCCAGGTTCCCATGTCTTCTTTCTTTATTTCTTTCTTTTCCCCTCCCTTTTAGTTGGCTGCTATATTGATCCCTGGGTTGGGTCTGAACACTGCCATATTACCTGGACCTTGACTACCAGAAGAACAAGCAAATCTGTTTTCTTAAAAAAATGCAACTGATTGCAAGATTTTACTTTTCTGATTTGACTGTCCTGCTGATGTGGTGGGTTATGCATTGGGCTGCTAACGGCAAAATCAGCAGTTTTAATCCACCAGTAGAAGATGTGACTTTCTACTCCCATAAACAGTTACACTCCCCAAAATCCTTAGAGTGGGGATTCTAATCTGTCCTATAAGGACTCCATGAGTCAGAATTTATTCAATGCCTTTGACTTTGGTTTTGAAGTTAGAAACAAAGATGATACTAGAGTTAGAAAGAAGGACTTCATCTTTTTTTACTGTTGCGATGGTATTAGGAGGGTCCAAGAAGAGAAGAACACATGCTTGGTCCAATGGAGGGTTTTCCGAAAGGAGGAAGATCCTCGGTTAGCTGGGTGCTAGATTGACAGATGGCTTCAGTAATATACCCAAAAAGAACAGAGATTGTAGGATGACTTAGAAGCAGGGAATATTTTATTCTGTTTTCCCAGAACTACATTAAGTCACATTTGGATTCCAGATCATTAACAATAATAGCATCATGGATTATGATCTAATAACATTTTAAGTTTAAAAATATAGAGAATGGGTATTTTGATTGGTGATGTGATCTCAAGTCAAGCCCTTTGAATATTTTTGTCAGAAGTTAGCTCAAGATGCTCTTTACAAGTAAAGGCAGTGAGAATTTTATTTGCTGACTGTTTACATGTCACCCATGTAGAGCAAAAAGATGAAAATTCTCAATGAGATTTTCAGTACCTTCAAAAGTGGTCTCAAACATCCCAATACATGTAAATATGTTATGAGACCAGTCAACAATTTGTTCTATTATAATAAGACTCCTAAAAGTCAGAGACAAATTGATGGCAACTAAAAACATAGCAATTGTGATGCTCCAAAGACTGGGCATTGTTTCCTTTGTTGTACATGGGTGACTATGAGCCACAAATAACTCAAAGGTAATAACCACAACAAAAGCACCAGTTCTTTGATAAAAGTTAATAATGACTGTGTTCTTCTAAACTATTAGTTCGTGTTAATTAAGACAAACAAATATTAACAATTGAATAGCTTCCCTTGAGTTGATTGTTGTTCATTGTGCTGGGATGGTTTCAGAGTAAAAGTATGCTCCATAAGTTTTTCAGCGACTCATTCTTTTGGAAGTGGTTCAGTAGACTTCACTACTGATGTGCCTCTGGCTTGATCTACTTTACCAGCATTTTGCAGGATTTTGACTGTCCTGTGAGTTTCCAAGGCTGTAACTCTTTACTGGAGAAAAAGCTCAGTCTTTCTCCTTTGGAGAAAGCCCAGAATGTGTTTTTGTACTTCCTTGAAGTTAGCGGCCCAACACGTAACCATTAGGCCATTTGCTGATTACTTAAGTGTGGTCTTTAATGTTGCTATTCTTAAGAAAAATTAATACATAATCACTTGTTATGGTACATAAAATTTCACATTACTGAGACTCTTTTTATGTGTAATTTTCTATGGCAATTTAAAGTCTACAAGGAAGAAACTGTTTTACTTTAGCCAAACATTTTTAATTGATATTTTTTTCGGAAAGTTATACTTAATTGATAATGCATGATAATGTATAAGAGCATAAATAAATGAGATTTGTTTTAAATACTAGGAATCTATTTTCTGACTTACAGTATCAGAGTAATTTAAAATACTATCAAATATTACATTCAAACTGTTAATGGTTCTGTATTTTGGTAATAAAATATGTAATTTGGGACTACAGTATTACTCATGAGGGTTTTCCTGAAATGAGATGATAAAAAAGTACTGCTCTTTTAAGCAAAAGGCAAAAACTAAATTTAGTTTATTTTCCACCTGTAGATGATAGGTAGCCAGCTTAGGTATGGGGGTGGGGTCAGGAGTTGTATTCCCCAAAGGCCTGCCTAGCAAACAGTGGCTGGCCAGGCCACATAACGGGGTTGAAAGAAAGCTAGGTGGCCATCAGACACCTATGGGAAAATCAAAACCTGGCCCCACACAATAGTAGGCATAACATCACACAGGTGCGTCTGCATGTAGCCACTAAAACTGAGCATGTGCAGACTAAGGCCACCTAGGCACAGGTGAAAATCAACTTTCTTTTTTATAAATATTGTTATTGGGAGTTTTAACAGCTATTATAACAACCCATACATCAGTTGCATCAAGCATATTTATACGTATGTTGCCATCATTATTTTCTAGGCATTTACTTTCTATTGAGCCCTTGGTATCAGCTACTCTTTTTCCCTCCCCCTGTCACACCCTGACCCAAATGTTGGTTTCTGCTGCTGGCAAATGGGGCACTCAGCAGAGGCAGTGGCCAAGTCAGCCTTGGGAGTGGAAGTCCATGTTGCTGCACTCATGCATCACATCCATTCCTGCCACCATGTCCACTTTGCCCATGTGCCCATTGGGCAGACGAAGAGGCGGACCAGTCTCCACAGTACATGTCATCTTCTCCACTTGATTGTTAAAGTCCTCCTCTTCAGAGGTAACCCTTTGGTGAGAATTCAGGGTAAATAAATATGAATTATATTTATTTATAATATGATTTAATAAATTATAAATTATTATTATTTTCATATATTACACTGACTGCTGTCTCCCTTCCCCCATGTCTTCTGTTGTTCATTCCCCTGGAAGGGTAGGGGTAGAGTTGGTGTTATTTGTCAATCATTGCAATCCGTTCCCCCTTCCTCCCATCCTCTCATAAATTTCCCCCTACCCTTCTTGTATTGCTCCTCCCTTTCCTGTTCTTGAATTCTATGTGTCTTGAGTTCTTATCTCTTCTCTTTACTTGTGCACATGCTCAGAACTAACCTGCAGTGAAAGGCAGTACTGGGGTCATGAGAGTTGGGGATCAGGAAGCCTCAAGGAACCAAAGGAATAATGTTTGTTTCATCGGTGCTTTATTTTGCCCTGGTTAACTCATTTCTTCCTTGTGACCCTTCTGTGAGGGTATGTCCCATTGTCTACAGATGGGTTTGGGGGCTCATGGAATTTCCTGATTTGGGTTCTGCAAGCTTGGTTTTGTGCTGTTCTGGTATTCATTCCATGTGTTTTCTGTGTTCCCCTGAAGTTGCCAGCTTTAGAAGCAAACTCTTTTTCTTATTATTATTTTATTGGGGGCTCATACAATTCTTATCACAATCCATACATACATTAATTGTGTAAAGCACATTTGTACATATACTGCAAACTCTTACATAGTCCCTGTGTGACCTTGCAAGCATTCCCGTGATAGCGTGTACTTTTTGAGACTGATAGGTGAAACTTCCCTTTCTCTCATAAAAGTTGCTTAGATTTACAAAAGTGCTTCTGTGTGCATGAATTCTTTCAGCGTTACAAAGCAAGAACCGAAGTAAACCAGAAACCTATGATAGAAATAACCAAAGTGTATAATTCATGAAATGTGACTCTAGCCAATTTCATTCACACTATCACCTTTCTACTATAAATGATTCAATTTTTGGTATTCTAATATTGAACTTCACTGTGATTGTTCTACATTTTGAAGCAAATTATATCAAAAGAAAAAATAATAATAGAACCAACATACAATGATATACTGTTACCTTTAAATCAAAACTACAGCTTTAATTCCAAACAAAAAGGTAAAAATATCTGTTCTCTAACTGGGAAACATTCACATTATATGAAATAAGATTCATAGTTCTATAATTATTCTTTGGTAAGTCATGATTTAGATTTTAAAAATTAGGATAATTAGGGTAAAATTGATCAAAAAACCTTTCCCAAAAAATTCTAACCCTTAATTTTTCTTAAAATGTTGCTTATTATGAATCTAACTACTTTCAAAATAAAATATGGATTCCTGACTTCTTAATTCCAGATAATTTTATATATTTCTATACAAAAATTATTAAACATTAAACTATATATTTAAAATACATGAATTGGTATTGATGTTTCTGTCATTTTTGCACTACAATGATATAGAAAACTGATATATGGCATGACTCAACTAAGAAAAAACAAAATTCAAACTATTGGATTATATTGTTAGCTAGATTTCAGGAAAATTGACACCCATAGACATAATGGAGTAGTTTGTATATTGGAATAATCTATTAAGTACATTTTGACCATATCTGATAAAGGTGAACCATCACTTTTCTCTCATTTTATCCAGTTTCGGTTCCTTGTGTCTCGCTATGGTGCTAAAAGCTATGCCAGCAGGGTCACCCATAGTAAACAGGTTTTGAGTGAGCTACTGTGTTAGACAGGGTTCTCTAGAGAGATAAAACCAGATTGCTGATAATTTTATATATTTACTTATAAAGATAGATATATAACACAAGAAATGAACTGTTAAATTATATACAGATAGATAAATATATAATACAAGAAATGAACAGCTAAATTATAAAGCAGTACAAATGGCTCAGTGCAACTCACTCCCATGAGAGAGTTGTGAGACACTAACAGTCCTTCAAGTCTTAGGGGCTGCCAGGTCCTCTTCTGTAGAGAGAGCTAGGCTATATCAGCACAGCAGCAAATAGCAAGGCAAGTCACCAACTGTCAGTCCCCAGCTCCAGATATCTAAATTTCAATCATGTGGTCTTAAAAGGACCTCAACTTACAGTGACACAGTCCATAGGCTAGGCATCCCACACGTAGTGTAGCCTGTAAATTGAGGCACAGAACAAGCAAGGCAGCCGCACACTGGTCTGATGATCAAAGAGCAAGAGACAAGAAAGGAGAGGCTTACTGAGCCATATCTCTCCGCCCTTCAATTAATCCCACTTGTGTTTATTGGCCATGCTGGCACAATAACTACCATACTAAGAACAGACTAAGAAAAAGAAATAAGCTGTCTAATTCTGATGTATTAGTCACTAAAACCCTGAGAAAAACAGTGAAATGTCATAAGTTATAGTATTATAAAATGAGCATCTCAGCTTGGAAAGCACTTAATTTACTACTAGGGAAGGGCTGTCTCTTCAAACGAGTCTACCTTGATGATTTGGGTGGAATAAAGCTTGAAGGCTCTTCATTTGCTACTAGGGCATGAGTCAAATTTAGAAGAAACAGCTGTAATAACCATTAAAAATCAGAAAGCAAAAGATACTTACAAAACTTGAATCTACTTGGAACTTATCAAAAATAAAATAGAATGTCTAAAGATGATATTCTAGGAATTCACAAGATATAGTGAACTGGGACTGTCTGTTTTGAGTTGGGTCAACATATGGTCTACTATATTTGGAATGATTAATTCAAAAGGAATAGTATTATACTTATTGCCAAAACCAACATTTTAAGATCTATATTGAAATGCAATGCTGTCTGTGATAAGATAATAGCTTTATGCCTACAAGAAATTTCAGTTAGTGCAACTATTTCTCACATTTAATTAGGTATAATCCTACCATTAAACTTAGTGATGAAAAAATATTAAAGAATTCTGGACAGGGCTTGGCACCTTGTCGGACTTGATTGGAAAACATACATAAGGGT
>NW_022111373.1:64466694-64468293 GCF_000313985.2 Echinops telfairi
AATCACACATCAATCCCCTAGTTCCTGAATACTTCCTCCCTCCACAGCCATAACCCAGTTCTAACTTACAAATCTGAATTCAGGAAAGAGATACTCTGAAACTTGCTCTTAAACATAACAGTAGTTAAAGCAAGCTGAAGAAATCATGAAGTAAACAAGGTGAACAGAAATTTTCAAAGCATAGCTGGAGAAGACAAAATAAAGAATTAGAATGAAATATGCAAAAAGAAAGCCAAAAAGTTAGAGCATGCTCAGTATAACTCAAAATGAAACAAATGAAGGTTAAAAAAACAACCATCCATTTGCAATATTGAAGGACTGTATGGGCAAATTATTGAATGATGCAGAATGTGTCTAAAGAAAATGGAAATTGCATACAGCTAATGTACCAATAAGAATTGGATTACATCCAACCATTTCAAGAAACAACATATGGACAAGAACCTATGTTACTGAAGGAGGAAGTTGAAGCTGCACTGAAGGAATTACTGAAAAACAAGTCTCCAGGAAATGATGGAATCCCAAGTGAAATGTTTCAACAAGCTGATGCAGCACTGGAGCTAGAAACACACATAACTTGTGCCTGTTATCAGAAGAAGCCAATCTCTGGAAAATGATATCATGTTGGGTAAAGTAGACAGTCATCAAAAATAGAAATATGCTCTGCAAGATGAATGACGACAGTGTCAGCAACAATTAACACAAGCAGAACAATTGTGAAGATGGTTCAGGACTGTGTGCTGTTCTGTTGTACATAAGGTTGTGATGAGCTGGGACAGACACAATGGCACCTAACAACTAAGGTAAAATAGCACTTGTTTTTTTAATTTTAATTTAGAAGTATTTAAGTACTCAAAAGTAAACATTTAAGCTTAAATATTGCTAATACTTTTTACAAAATGGATAATTAACTAAAGATATTATAGCAAATGGTTTTATTAAATAACCATATATTTAGTAAACATAGTAGCCTATAGATTTTGGAAAATATACCAACTCTGCATATTTTGATATTGAATTATCTCTGATAGTATAAATTTAAAACACTGTATTTAGAAGAGCAAGTATAGTACTTATAATTTGCATAGTAAAAATGCACACAGTTTTCTATGGACTTGTGGAAATATACTCCCAAGTATACCCAAGTGAAAAGGGACTGTCTACATGACTGAATGACATGGTCTAAAGGTCATACATATTTCACTACATGTGCATATATTTCTTGTTTAAGGATATTTTTAAAATACTTTTCCAACCTTTCAACTAAATCATGTCTAGATTATTATTGCATGCCATGACTAATGTAGTCAATGTTCTGCAATAAATCAATGTTTATAGAGTTTAGAAGTTGTGATAGATGACTAAACTCTTGTTGATCTTTTCAGCACATTGCTTAATAAAGTTAAATTTGACTTATTCAGCAAATATATCCCCCAACTGAACCACCCTCTCTGGGTGTTAATTCACATGAGTAATAATTTAGCTTGCTTAGATTGGACAATGATATACATTAAATTTATATAGTTGGGTCTTTTTCAGAACTATAGTACACTTAATAGATTTCAATAAAACTAACATGGAATTCTTTAATCTGACATT
>NW_022111373.1:64469655-64470933 GCF_000313985.2 Echinops telfairi
AGTTGCATGCCCATGATAGTAACATTTTATAAATTATGCCATGTAGATAATTTAAAATTTCCTCCCTGTATTGCATTCGAAGTTATAATATCTTAAAAATGTCAGCTCAAAATAAATAAAACATGGTTTCTGTAAGCAACAACTTCATTTGACAAGCATGTTTTTCATCCATTGACACAATGTATATTTATATGAACACAATAGCACTAAAGAGTCATTTCTGGAAATTCTAAATGGAAGAAAAAAGAAAATGTTCTATTGTATGATGGTTAATTACATTGAGAATCACATTAATTCCGCAAATCAGTAGACATCACTAGGGGCATATTACTATACCTGTGAGGAAAAGTCTAAATTAACTATGACAAGCAAATTGTAGGCTCTGTCTTAGCTAGGCAGGATGTTTCACAATATGGCAGAGTTTTCCAGTTCATAGGAACAGTTTGCTTACTCTTTAAGATAGAAAATAATTGAAAAGAATATACTCTTTTCACTCTAAATTGTGAAGTTGTATATTTCATGATTAATTATATATAAATAAGTATTTACAACATTTTTAAAGAGATACTAAGCATGTTTGCAATAATTTACCACCTTTCCATCTCTGTATGCACTTACATTTCCATGTAGTTAATTACCTAATAATATGTTTAGATCAAGGAACACAACCATCAGTATGGATTGGGACTCACTGTAAAGAAAAGAAAACATTCACATCTAGACCTCTAGACATCAGGAAAAATAGAGAAAAGAGTTAATTTATTTAAATAATTTTTAAAATCATTTTATTGGGGGCTCATACAACTCATCACAATCCATACATACATCAATTGTATAAAGCAAATTTGTACGTTCATTACCCTCATCATTCTCAAAAGATTTGCTCTCCACATAAGCCCCTGGCATCAGCTCCTCATTTTTCTCCCTCCCTCCTCACTCCCCCCTCCCTCATGAACCCCTGACAATTTACAAATTATGATTTTGTCATATCTTACACTATCCGACATCTCCCTTCACCCACTTTTCTGTTGTCTGACCTCCAGGGAGGAGGTTATATGTGGATCCTTGTAACTGGTTCCCACTCTCTACCCCACCCTCCTCCTTCCACCCTCTAGCTATCGCCAGTCTCACCACTGGTCCTGAAGGGATCATCCACCCTGGATTCCCTGTGTTTCCATTTCCTATCTGTACCAGTGTACATCCTCTGGTCTAGCCAGATTTGTAAGGTAGAATTGGGATCATGATAGTGGGTGGGAAGGAAGCATTTAGGAACTAGAG
>NW_022111373.1:64472534-64480425 GCF_000313985.2 Echinops telfairi
AAATTGACCAATCCCCTACAAAAGAGTTTCACAAACTCTATTTGCAAAGTAACTGAATCATTTGATGATTAGGGGTAAAAGAGTCATTTCATCATAGATGCTGAATATGATTGTAGTGATGATTTTTAATAAATTTTGTCCTCATATATTTACAAGCAATACATCAGATATTTTAATTTATAAATTCATAATTTATAAAACTATCAGTATACACATTTTATGCAGTTCTTTAAAATTACTATTCTTGAATACTGTACAAGATTTTCATTTTCTTAGAACAACAAAGCCAAATGTTTTGTCTTCTAGCTTGTTCTGACTCAAACTGACAGTATAGGGTAGAGTAGAAAAGTCCCTTTCAAAGTTATAAATACTTATGGAAGCCTACAAAGTACATATTTCTCCTGCAGTGAGGCTGATGAGTTAGAACCTCAATCCTTTTGTTTTGTAGATGGTTTCTTTAATTACTGCATCATCAAAGATTTTTCTTTGTATATTTTTGCTTGGTTTTGCTTTTGATGCCTCTGTTTGATTAATAAGCTAATACTCTCTGATAAGACATTGAAAATATGGTACTGACAATTAAAGATTTCTTCAGCTTAATTAGCTTACCAATAGGAACAATTTTAGTAAAGGCCTTGCATAAATTTGATTCTCTATTACTCTGTCTTGGCCAACTCAAATATATGTGTATCACTTTGAATCATTTGGGAAATCAGTAATTAGAAACCAACAGTTTAATTAGAGAAATAGATGGAAAGCCATTTGTACATTTGTGGAATGTCTGAGAAATCTACAATTTCAACAAGACTGGCTGTGTTTGTATGCAGAAACAGGAAGTGAGCCAGAGTTCACAGTACTTGTCAAAGGGTTCCCCTGCCTCCCAGCTGAATGATAAGAATTTGGTAGAAATTGACTGGGTATTGGCAGACAATCACAGTATTATATAATAGTAAATAATATAGATCCTAAATAATACCAGCTGCTGTTATATCCCTGCTCCAATAATATGTCTTTCCAACTTGTTTCAAAGGATTATGATGAAAGATTAATGCAGAAAATGCACATGAAGTACTTAGCATGCCTGTTGGCATATGGTAAGTTTGTTAATAGCTAATGTTCATACTGCTTGGGGGATCTTTAACCATGACAATGAGGCTACTGTTACAGTAGGACAAAAGGACTTGAGTCACTAGTAATTCAAGAAGTTTTCTATATGTATAAATGTACAAAAACACACAATCTAACAAATACAATTCCAAACAGCACACACATAAAAATACACACACAAAGCTAACACATAAACAAAGAGCCAAGATTTGTCTTTTCTCCTTTGTATACTCCAGCCAACCTGCTACTAGTCATCCCATAGATTCTGACGTATGGTGACACTCTAAGGCAGAGCAGAACTACAATATAGTATTTCTAAGAGTATATATCTACAGATGTAGACTTTCACATTTTCGTCTGTGGAGCAGATGGTGGGTTCACACCTTCTACCTTTCAATTAGTAGCAGAATGATTTCCCCACTGTGCCATGAAGGCTTCTTGTTCTGTTCCTTTTCAATCTTAATTTTAGGAACTCTGAGAAAGCAAGACCGGGAAGTATTTCACTTTATTTTATTATGTTGATATGAGTCAGAATCAACCTGATGGCAGCTAACAACAACTGGTGGTTTATGTATGCATATATTTAAATTTTATTTTCTGAGAACTTAAGCTGCTTTTCTACTCACTATTACTCAATAGGATTATCATAAGTATTTTTTAAATCAGGATATATATAAAAATTAATTTAGTAGAACCCAAACCATTCTTATGCATATATACTCTATCAACAAAATATTAAGAATGTGATAATTGTTTTCTTTCCCATAATTTACTTTATAATTCATTGTTCACTTTTATCAATGTAAAAATGTCTTCCTTTATTTTGACATGCCCTAATAGTACTGAGTCTCCAAGCATCCATGCAATCCCACCTTTGCCACACTTCTCTTAAATACTCAGCTCAAAGAAGTTTCTCAATTGAATTGCAAATTTGCTTTATCATTATTATCCCTTGTCAAAGTTAAGTGATCCTTATTCATATAATAAAATGCCCTTTATAAATACCACCTTTTCTTGCATATATATAGATATATATCCAATATTTATGCTATGAAGTCATGGTAATTCTAAGCCATTTTTAATCTAAATGAGCCTATGAAACAACAAGATAAAACTAGTTTGATGTCTCATGAACTTGACACTTAAGAAATTAGAGACAAGCATTCTAATTCTATTCTTTGTTTCTATTGCACATGATTTGGAATCTGGGCTCAATGAGCAATAACTATTAAGAAAACAATTACTTAAACAAAAATAGAACAGAAATGTATTCCTCAAATCGCAAATTTCTTTTGCCAGAAAGTATACTGCTATTTCAATATTTAAATAGAGAATAGCTGTGCAAATGTTAATTATATCATCGTGTCCACATAAATCTCAACACACATCAGTGTTTTGTTTTTTTTTGCTCTCTTACATGCAAGAGAATAGTACAAGACTTGAATTTGCCAAGCAAAGTGTTTCTTATGGGAACAATTAATTTTTGTCCATTTTCTTCTGATTTAGAGGCATATTAAGCCTGCACATTCTTAAACTCTAATCTGAATATTAAATGGTATTAGGATTCTGAATTAAATAAAAGCATTCCATTTATTTCTTCCGTGACAAATTTATATTGTAAATTTTAAATTAGTGATATGAATTTATCAACCTACATTTTTTAAGCAATGAGTAAATGAATATCTAATATGGCTTGAAATCCTAAAGTAGCTTTTGTTTCAAAAAGTTTGATTTTAGGTAAATTTCAAATGGAATAGTAAGATAAAGCGATAGCAATATGTACATAAACATAGAGTGCTGAGTCAAGCAAGCAGATTTTTTTCTTTAAAAAATTTAATTGTCAGAGAAAATATTACATATGTGATTAAATCAGCAAGTATTGGTATGGAATAGTAGAAATGCTTATTAAACCAAAATATAAAAATTAAAAACTATTGCTTCTTGAAATATATTCCGTGGTGTTTCCATGTAGCCCTTTCCCTAAATTCTGTGCTTTTTCATTTATACCACATAAACTTTGGACTTTTGTCATCTTTAATGGATGTGTATGTTCTTTTAAGATTTTCTGAATCTGGAGAACAAAGAGAATTCTGAAGCTGCAAGGGTGGATGGTATAGAATTTCCTGATGAAATTCTCATAAGGTCGTCCTAGCTACTCTTGAAGAAAGATCTATAGCATGGTGATTTAAAAATACAAATAAAAAGCTCTGGGCACAAATTTTCTGGCCTTTTTCTCATGGATACAGTTTTCAATTTTCTTTAAAATATTTCCTAATAAAATTCCATGATTGTCCTTTCTCCTTCAAGCAAAGATATCAAGATCACCCCCTTTGGGATCTATAAATGCAGCTGCCATAACCCTCTGAGCACACATTTCTTGTCTTTAATTTAACTGGTCTAGCAAATGCCTTCAGATGCTATTGTTTTATTAGCCCCGCCCCCTTTTCTTAGGTACACTAGAAAGCCTAAGACAAGTGTATTACTGAGAGAATTTGTCTGCAGCTATCCATTGACCACAGAAAGATGCTTAAACATGTTTTGTTTGGAATCAATGTGTAAACTAGAGCCCTAGTAGAAATACTTTTTGAGTTATTCTTATACATTTAAGTGATACCATGATAATAGTATCATGAAGGTGATCTCATTTCATATGAAAAATATCTGCTAAATATCCATGTTATGTATCTCTCCTCTGTCATCTTGACAATCTCCACAGCCTTACTATGACAATGGTAAATTCATGGTCTATGCCTGTAATTACACCGATTAAACCTGAGAATAACCATCCTCTAGGATGACTTCTGAAAACATCTTCATGATTTAACAAAGTGATGAGAAACATATATCTTGACTATTTTTTTCAAAACCATTTTATTGGGAGCTAATACAGATATCACATCATTCCATAGTTCAATCACATCAAACAGTATTGTACAATTGCTTCCACAATCAGTTTGAAAACCTTATTTTCCTTCCTAACTCCTTGACATCAGCTTACTTTTACACCCCACTCCCAACAGCAGTACCACCACCACTGCTGTGCCCACCCCCGAGAAACCCTTATTATATGTGCTCCCCCTGTAGTACATCAATCTTGGGTTTCATATACCGAAAAACAGCAAAACATATAAGAAAAATTCAAGAGGGTGACCCCAATGGCATAATACATCTGAGATAAATCACAATATGAAAAAAAAATACAGAAAATATAGAAAACCAAATCAGGCCTAACATGTATCAGAGAGGGGATCACCTGAGCAGATTTTAACCATTCAAATCAGGTTTAGCCTTCTGAATTCTATAGACATTTCTCCAATGTACTCTGTTTAGTAACCACTTTTTCCCCATCCTTCTATTGTGGTTGGAGGGAAATCACTGGAGGTGAATTTCCTATGTAGACCCCATAAATGTATCTTGGGTTTCCATTCTCATCCATGGACTTCTGAAAATTGGATGCTCACAATGGAGGCTCTGATACTATTCACAACTTCTGCTTCTAATTATATTATTTATAATCCTTCAGTGACTGATGATGGTGTGTTTCTCACATGTGAACTCAGTTGACATCTCACTTAGATGGCTGCTTGTTTGGAAATAAGCCTTGGAGACCCCGGACGTTATTTTATCTGATAGTCATGCATCATCTAATTTCTTCACCACGTTTTGCTATAGCACCTGTACCTTCAGAGTTCCCATCCTCGGGGTGATTATGGAGCAGGACCATGGTGTAAGAACTAATTGTTATTAAGTTGGAGCTAGGATTTTGGGTGAGCTCTAAACCCATTTCTGCATCTATGTTTTTGTTTGTTTTATGTGCCTTTGGCTCCCCTTCAACACTTCCTTGTTAATTTAGAGTAGAGAGTCTTATCAATCATCCCCTGGGGCATAATAATCTTCTGTTAATATTGTCTTTGATTAGCCCTGGGTACCAATTTTTTAAAGCCCTGTTAAAAGAGGGATATTGGGCCAATATAGACTAACTCCATATCACAGTACATGAACTATTCACTTGTACAGAATCAATCCTTTCTTGGCTGGACACTACTTACACAAATAATGGACATTTACAATAATAATCATGGAGAATGACAGTCAGAGGTTTGCCAGAATAATACATATCTTAATACAACATATAGGGTATTTATGTAGCAAGACCCTGTTTGTCTGCCTAGCAACAGTTGAATAGATTTGGTACAGCCGTCTTCCACTTCCTCAGACACCAGGACTTTTCTGTCTTAAGTCCTTAGGTTACCTGTGTGAAGTAATTGACTATGTTTATAACTATGTAATTTCACATATGAAATACAACAGTTATTTAAAATTTTATGTTAAATGTTTTGACATTCAAAAACATTTATAATGTTCAAATATTAACATATGGGTTGAAAACACAGGAAATACGTAGCAGTGTTTTATTTTGTGTGATAGTTTATTGAGTGATAAAATACTCTTATAATTAAACTTTATATTTATACATAAATTTCTTTCAACATGGCAAATTCTGTGGGAAAATTCTATTCATTCTAATGACACATTATATGATGAATACAATTCACTACAATTTGTATGCATTGTAGTACAGAGATATCACTTGTTACACAATCACTTGCATAACCCAAATGTGTGACATAAATGATTAAGTACTGGATTGTTAACCAAAAGACTGCCAATTCACACCCACCGAGAGGCATCCTGTATGTAGAAAGATGTGGTACTGTGCACCTTGAAAATTTTGTGGAGTGCACTTATACATTGTGCACAGGGTTTCATCATTAATTAAAATCGACTTAATAGCAACTAACGACAATAGCACATCACTGATCAATATTTCAGTGGTTGTTCTTTGAGATATGTGATATTGTTTATTGAAAATGTAATTTGCCAATGTCTGTGATATAAAGCAATATAAAATCTATATGTAAATTATTTTCACTTATAGTTTGTATAGGAAGAATAATCAATTATACTTGAGTGAATTTGGCTTCATATAAATTGCCTCTAACCAATTTTGATAATATCAAGCTTGACTAGCAAAAGATTATTATTATAACATTATTCACACTTATTTCATACAGGAAACACTATATTCACCTGTCATTAAAATAGAAGATACCTTAAATAAACAATGTAAAATAATCCTTTTCATTGTTTTACAAATGTACTTGCTAACTTAAGTGAGATGAATACATTCCAAAATGCATCTTATAATATTAATTTCTTTTTTTAAAAAGGAGTCCCCTAGTCAAATGATTTAGAAAACATTGAATTAAACACATATAAACAGTATGTTTCTTTAAGGATAAGAAGACTTCGATGTATAAATATACAATTAGGAACTCCATGAGATCTAGAAAATGGAGGTATTTGGGGGCTAACCTTATGAAAATGAAATCCTCTTGGGATGACTAGTGGAAAATCTAACAAAGATAGGAATATGATATTGCCATTGAAAGAAGCTTCGAATACTGAGTAGGAGAATAATTTCTTATGTTTCTGCACCAGTGACTTGCACACTTCTTCCCAGAATCTGATAGTTAAACATGAAAATTCATGGTTGTAGTTGTTAAATAGCTCTCCTTTATTCCAAATGGTAGTCAGTATATGTTCAAAAAAAGAAATACTGCCCTGTCATGTGTCATCCTCACAATTGTTCTTATACTTTAGCCCATTGCTGCAGCCACAGTGTCAATTCATCTTTTTGACGGCTTTCCACATTTTGCTGCTGAATTATTTTATCAAATATGATGTCCTTCTTCAGGGACCGGTTCCTCCTGGCAACATGTTCAAAGTATGTAAGACTAAGTTCCACCACCCTTGCCTCTAAGGAGCCAAGAGGCCATACTTCTTAAAAAAAAGATCAATTTGTCTTTTTAGCAGTCTGTGGTTAGTCTGGAAGCTCTGCTGAAATTTGTTCACTTTGAGCGACCCTGCTGAAATACCAGTGACAGAGCTTCCAGCACCACATCAATGCACAAGCCACCACAGTATGACAAAGTGGTGCTCATTATCATTACTGCCAGTAAAATAGAGCAATTCAGTGGAAGCTAACCATGAGCAGATCAGAAGAGATCGGTTTCTTGAGAAGGAGAACGGAGGCTCAATAAGAAGGAAGACGCTCAGTGCGATGGACTGATACGATCGCTGCAACATTCGTGAAATTGCATTTTTTCCTGTTTTACTTAGGGTCACTGCAATTCAGAATCTTCTTAAGAGCACCTAAAACAATCATAACAACAATCATGCTGATTCTTACAATTCAAAGTTAGTACTTTATTCAAGACAGAGGAGCTTGTTTCTCTGGAAGTCCATAGAATTTCAATATTTTTCAGCAATATCATAATTTAAATGCATACATTATTTTTGGGTTTTCCTTATCCATTGTTCAGCTTGCACATGTATATCAAGCAATTGAAAATATCATAGCTTAGGTCAGGTGCACCTTAGTTTTCTAAGTGACATCTTTACTTTTTAACACTTTAAAGAGGTCTTATATAGTGGATGTGTCCAATAGTATATGTCAATTACTTTCATGACTCCTTGTTTCATGTATGCCAATTCTCAACCAAATAAACAAAAAAAAAGCCCACTGTTGTCAAGTCTATTTGGATTTACAGTGACCTCAGGAAGGATTTCTGAGCTGATAGTCCTTTATCAGAACAGTCAGCCTCTTGTGTGGCTACTAGGTTGAACCAACCAGCTTGTTTAGTAGCCCAATGCTTAAGACACAGTGTCACCAAGGCTCCTTTTCCAACCAACTCGAAGGGAAGAGAGCAATAAAGAGAAC
>NW_022111373.1:64483160-64484290 GCF_000313985.2 Echinops telfairi
TGCACCACAAATCAGGCCATAGCAAGATGGGCAACGAATGAGAACACAGCAATGACAACAAAAAAGAAAACCAATTACCCACAGAAGAATAAATTAATTAAAAGAGAAAACATTTTTAAAGAAAGAAAACTCTGTAAATAGATCAAGGTATGATTTTTGACCTCTAGGTGTGTCCTTCAGTCAGGTCCTATGGAGTGCCACACTCTGGCCCCAGAGTCTGTCCTGTGTACTCCCTGAGGGGCTCCCTGCTCTGCTCCCTGCTCTGCTCCCATGGTTGCTCTGCCGCACGCCTTTAGTCATTTGCCTCAGTGTCACAGGGTCAGTCTGTTAGTGGGATCATCCATATTGTCCACTCTATGCATTGGCTGTTCAGAGCGGGAATATCATCCTAAAAGTCTGGTGGGCCAGGATGTGCTCCACTCTCTCTTCCTCCCCTTTCATTTGCTCCCATGTGCTCTGATCAGACATGTCCCTTTCCCCTTGCTGCAGCTTCAGTGCCATCCTCTAAAGAAAATTCTTCTGGGGGGAGGGGAAGTTGTCCACATAGCTGGTATGGGGGCCGAGCCCTCAGGGACCTCCACTGGCTCCCTACTCCTTTGACACACTGCATTACTCTGACACTGGCTTGAAGTCTGGTCCCTCTTTCCCTGTGGAGACACAAATAATACCCTTACCTTGGGTGGGTCAGTGCCCTAATCCCCCACCACACATCCTTTTTTTCTTTCCCTCTTTTTCCCTCCCTGCCACCCTTTTTAGTTGGATACCCTATGTATCCCTGGATTTGGTCTGGCCCCTGCCATACTACCTGGACCTCACCCCTGGAGTGTTTGTATACACTTCTATAGCTGTTTCCCTGTGCCCCTTTTGCATTTATTTTCTGTTCTTTCTTATTTATATATATAAACTTACCTCAGCAGACTCATGTTATAATTGTCCTTTTGTGTTTGGCTTACTTCACTTAGCAATATTTCCTCCAGTTCTTCCCATGCGGCGATATGCTTCATACGTTCATCACTGCTTATAAGCTATGCATAGTACTCTATTGTATGTATGTACCACAGTTTTTTAATCCATTCATCTGTTGGTGAAAATTTGGGTTGTTTCCAACTCCTTGCGATTGTGAACTGTGC
>NW_022111373.1:64484712-64485782 GCF_000313985.2 Echinops telfairi
TGAATTATTTCAATGTACACAGTGTCTTATCTTCAGTAAGGAAGCAATACTGACACACACCTTTCCTGATTTTAAACCAGGTCCGATTCCCTTATTCTTCTGAATTATTGGACTGGATCTTGAAGTATATCCAGGTTCTGCATGAGCACAATGAAGGGTTCTGAAATTCCTATTGTTCTCATGGCTATTTTCTAACTACTGCTCTTCCTTCTTTGCTTCAAACAATCGCATCCCAATCATCACTAATTTTCAATGCATCTTCACTTCATATTTGATTAATTTCAGACTGAAGACTTTGGTAAAATTCTTAAATTTCTTTATCACTAAGTGGTTAGTGCATAAATTTAAATAATAGTTGCTGAGATATCGTCCTAGCTATAATTCCTCATGTGATGTATTATAATTTTTGAAACTATTAATTGTGAATATCATCTGTTATTTCTATGTAGCCATTGCCACAAATTATTGAACCTAACATAAGTGTAGTGTGATGTGGGAGGACAAGTTTCAGATAAGGTAAAGAAGGATAGACTGTGGAGACATGGCTTACCCCAGCTCCTTGCAATGGGGAAGCCAAAAGAGGTCATCTATGGCCCCTGTGTTAGTCTGTGTAGACTAGAGAAACAAATCCATGGACACACATATGTGTATAAGAAAGAGGTTTATATACAAGAGCAATTGAACATTGAGAAAACATCCCAGCCCAGTCCAGATCAAGTCTGTAAGTCCAATATTAGCCCATGTGTCCGATATAAATCTTAAAGTCCTCTTCAGACTCACAAAACACATGCAATGATGCCAAATGCAGAAGAGCACAGGCCAGTAGGTAGAAAGTCTTTGAATCCAGTGTCATCGGAAACATCACAGCCCTGGCAGTGATCTTTGCATGGTATCTCCAGTACCCAGGGCTGCATCAGGGTGGGTCCATGTGTCTCTCAGCTGCTATGTCTCCCAGGGAGTTAGCAGAGAGTCTCCAACCTCCAAGGAGGAAAATCCCAGATTTACCAGATTTCTCAGGAGAAGGCCATGCCTACACAGAGACCGATTGGCTATGATCCGATTGAGAGACT
>NW_022111373.1:64486095-64488330 GCF_000313985.2 Echinops telfairi
TAGAATATCAATATTTATGTGGCCAAATTTCTCTTTCATGACTCTAATTTTTCTAGATCCATGCTTTTTACATTCAATTTCAAATTAATAATCAATGTTTACAGTTGTTTATTCTCATTTTGTATCATACAATAAAGGTCCTGAAAGTTTTACTCCTTCTGTGTTAGTATATGGTTGACTCTACTTTGAGAAGGCAGCTTTCCCTGAGTCGTTTCTTGAGTGATGTCAGAACTAAGTAGTTAATTTTTAAACATGATTTCTGATAATATTTGAATACTATTCATGAGATATTCATAACTGACAAGTTTCCATTACCATTCATAAGATTTAAGAGGCTAATTCCTTAGAAATGACAACCCATTCCTTCTTTGTAGTCTTTTTTAGTCTGGAAGCTCTGATGAAGCATGTTCACCTTGGATGACCCTGCTCATATGTGAAATGCCAGTGACATAGCTTCTAGTATCATAACAACACATAAGCCAGCAATGTATGACAAACTGACAGGCAAGAGATGGTTTGAATATCAGATATGAATATATATTCAGGTATATACACATAATCAAAAGTATTGTTACTAGTGTTTCAGTTCACATATACACAGGTATGTTCCAAATAAAACACATTACACCATATCTCTCTGATCATTGGATGACTACAGACAAGTTTTCTTAGTAATAAACTTGTCTTATGAGGGGTACTTAAAAGTAAAATCAGAGATATTAGTTCAGGGTATGTTTAGGATTTCAGATTCCAGAACAATAATCTCAGTAGATTATCTCAAAGGACACAGAATGACCATGAAGTCTTATTTTTAAAAATAAGAAAATTATAAACTGCATTGATTTAAAAGGAAAGCATAAACATTTCCCTGAGGTGTCTCCTCCCCCTTTTCATCCTAATGTGCCTGCTCATTCTTAGAGGGTAGTAATACTGTCCTATGAGAATTTTATGGGAAAATCTTACCCTATCCACTCTAGAACTGCATGCATGTCCATTCAAACTTCTTTTATGTCTTCAAACTCAAATAACATTTAAAAATGACATAATTTGAATTCCTTGAGGATGCCAAAAGCTATGTTTTGGTGCATTTTAAATTGGTGCAACTACTTTGTCAATATAGCTCCTAAGAGTCTTCTTTTTAGCTGACCCTGTATTTTACAAGGCATGTAGTCCTTTCCAGGACTGGGCTCCACTGATCACATGTCCGAAACATCAGAGACAAAGTCTCACCAATCTCTCTGTTCTTATGAGCATTCTGTCTGTATTTCTTTCAAGACAAATGTATTTGTTCTTCTGGCAGCCCATTTCAATATTTTTCATAAATATCATAATTCAAATGCATCACTTCTTCCTTATCCATTCATTGTACAAATTCCACATGCCTATAAACATGCTTACCTCAGATAGAACAGAGGAGTCGCACAGAGATTATGAGACAGTGAGGCAAAGCTATTGGGTTTGGGCCCATGAGGCTGAGAGGGTGAAGACAAGAAAGAGAGAGTTAACTGCCTGAGAAGAGACGCTGCTGTGAAACAGTTAATGTGCCCTTATGTTTTCTGGTCCTGATTTGTGGTACCTTGTTGAGGTCCCTAATAAACAATCATGATTGTGAATCTGTCTATGAGTTCTGTGTCGCCATTCCAATGTCTCAATGCAGAAGAGTGTCATGGAAGGAATGATTGGTGTCCGAATTGGGTAAAGAAGGATGTATTGTGGAAGCATAACTGACCTCTGCCTCTCGGCCACAGACCACGAGCTGTTGGAAAGTTAATTTCTCTGTCTCCTTTGTGTAGCCAGAGGAGATGTGTTATGACCTTTGTACTGTTTCTTCATCTTGTGCCATATGTGTCTGATGTGTGATCAGAAGAAAATAGTCTCTGGAAAAGAATCTGAGGCTTGCTCAGTGAAAAAAGAGGAAAATTTCAATAAGATAAAATTTAATATTGACTGAAACTATGGTCTCAAATACAACAAAATGGTGAGCTTGGCACAGGACCAGACAATATTTTGTTCTGCTGTATAAAACATTGCTATGAATTGAAACAAGCTCATTAGCACCTAACACAAGAATAACAAAAGGAAGACCAGATGATACTATGGTTCAAATTTACTCATCAAACACCAAGGGCAGTGATAAAGAAATTGAAGATTTTTACATAACTACTGTAGTCTTAAATTATGCAAGCAAGCAATCAAGGTGCATTGCTACTTACTGGTAATTGGAATGTGAAAGTC
>NW_022111373.1:64489359-64491555 GCF_000313985.2 Echinops telfairi
ATAAGTGTGCTTTACACAATTGACATATGTATGGATTGTGATAAGAGTTGTATGAGCCCCAAATAAAATGATTAAAAAGAAAAAAGAGCTGGAAAGAAAGTTTCAAGGGGCAGTTTAAGAAGGGTGGCTTCATTATTATAGTGAAACGTCAAAACCTGGAGTTAGAAACCCATAGGTAAACAACATCTTCTCAATCTTAATAGAAAGAAGTAATTCATCACAGAATTCAAGGATTCTACTGGCATAAGGAACAATGAAGGGAACAGCAAAAGATAGAAGGAAGACATAGAGTTGATACAGCAGCTACAGTGGTCAATGCTAAACCACTTAAAGAGGCACTGTTGTTTGTGCATCCATTTGGTTTACAGTAACCCCAGGGCAGTAGAATTCAACACTTTTCAGTTCTGCAATCTTTAAAATTGTGATTATGTTTGAGCCCATTCTTGCAGCCATTAGTCAATTTAGCACCATTGTCTTAGTATTTGTTCTTTACATTTTACTTTACCAAAAGGAGCCTTGCTGGCATAGCTGGTTGCACATTGGTTTTTATCCTTCAGATTGAAACCACCAGCCACTCTGTGGGAGAAAAATGAGATTTTCTACACTGGTACAAATTTGAAATCTTGGAAACTCACAGGGGGCAGATCTACTCTGTTCTGTTAGATCACTATGTGTAGGAATGGATTCAATGGCAATGAATTTGAATTTGGTTTTGTTTGACTTCTTCTGCTAAGATGTCCAAAGTATGTACCCAATGCACTAGCTGGTTTTTCTACTTTCTCACGCATGATGTCCTTTCCCTGGGGCTGGTCTTTCCAGATAACACGTCTAACCTATACAAAATCTTACCATCCTCGCTTCTAAAGAACATTCTGATTTTACTTTTTCCAAGACAAATTAGTATGTTCTACTACCAGTATATGTACTTTCAATATTCTGTACCACATCATATTTCAAAAGCACAGATATTTCTTAGACTTTCTTTCTTCATTGTTTTACTTTCACATGCAAATGAGATGATAGAAAATACAATGACTTGGGCCAAAAAGTACGCCTTAGTTCTCTAAATTTACTCTTGCTCTTCAACAGTTAAAAGAGATTTTGCCCAATATACCATGTCCTTTGATGTCTTAATGGCTGCTTCCATGTCCATTGATTATGGATTCAAGCAAAATGAAGTTTTTCCGAACTTTAAGAGGTAGCATAAGGTAAAGAGTCACTGGTTCTCAAGGAAGCAGTTCAAATTGCACTACAGGCATCTGTACAAAATAAGGCTCCAGTAATTGATGGGCTGCCTCTTGAGATGACGCACCTAATGAATCCAACAATGGAAGTGATCCTTCATCTATTCCAAGAAGTTCAGAAGAGAATGACCAGGTCAGCCAACTGGAAGAGAGCCATATATTTACTCATATCAAAGAAATTTGTACCACCAAATTCAGAAATCATCAAGCACTATCACTAATATTATACAACAGAAAAAAATAACTATTGATAATTTTTATATAGTTATAAAAGCTCATTGACAGAAAACTGCTGGCACTTCAAGCCAGGTTCAGAAGAGGACACAAAACATTCACGAGGTTACACGAATCTTAACTAAAAATATAGAATGTCAGAAAGATGTTTCTTTGTATTTTATTTATTATGCGTAGGCATTCAACTCTGTGACTCATAACAAGCTATATATTATCTGGCAAAAGTGTAAATTTCAGAACATTTACTTGTGCTTATGCAAAGTCATTACATCCACCAAGAGAAGGAAGAAATACTCTATGGTTAATAACTAGAAAATGTATCCATCGGAATGATAGCCTTTCATCATCCTATTCAAACTATATGCTGAGTAATAATCCACTAGTGTGCATATATGAAGCAGGATATATCTTCAGTATTCATTAAAAAACTAATTAACAACCTAGGACATTCAGATGACATTACTTTCTTGCTAAAACTAGCATGTATTTGAAATAGTTATCGGTGAAGATCAAAATCTACAGCATTTAGTTTGGATTATATTATCCATAAAGAAATAAAAAATTCACAATAAGCAGTGTCATAATAGATGGAGAAAATTTTGAGATTTTCAGGATTTCATTTTGTTTAATCCACAATCAACACCCATGGAAACAGTAGGCAAGAGATAAATTTGCTTCATAACAGCAGTCAAAGTGAATCTGCTTCAAAATATCTCGT
>NW_022111373.1:64491925-64496477 GCF_000313985.2 Echinops telfairi
TGCTTTGGGCTGTGGGCAAGGTCAGTGGTTCAAATCCAAAAAGCCACTACATGAGAAAGAGAAGAAGCCGTCTAGTCCTGTAAATATTGACGGTCTCAGAAACCCTGTAACAGGGTCACTATGAGTTGGCATTGGCTCAATGGTGGTGGATTTTGGTACCAGGAGGATGAATAACTGTCCTAAGATTATACTTTGGATAAAGATGGTGAGACTTTGCCTCATATAGTTTACACATGTTATCAATAGAGCCCTGTAGAATGATATAATGCTTTGTAAAGTACAGGGTTGGAAAAATAATGGAAGTATCCACTGAAGATAATTTGACACAATAACTCCAACAAATGAGCTTAATGTAGTAAGAAATGTAAGGATGACGCAGTACTGGACAGCCCTTACTTTCTTGTGTACAGGATGACACTAAACACAACAACAAGATTACATAAGAAACAAATTTAAATCATCATGTCCAAATAGATTTATTAGCTTTACATGTTTTGTTTGTATTTTCTTCATCATGGAAATACACGCTGAAATTTTATGGTTTTTACTTTCTGAGAAATATTGACTGCTGGAATAATTATAGCTTAGGTCTTCTGCTTTAGTTTTGACTCTGCATTATAAGGCGGAGTACGGTTTATTTGCTTTTCATTAGTTTGAAACGAGGGTACTGCTGTAGGGTGCTGCTGCAAACAGCATGCTTTGCTGACTACAGGGCATTCTTGAGTCATTTGCAACTAAAATTGCCTTTGTTTCTTCCTCCTCATAATGTTCTTGTGATATTAGTCACTAAACTAATATGCTATTGCAAATAAGGTAGTCAAAGCTTGAATGACTTGCCCTGATTCACTAAAATTATCTTCTACTTATGGAATATTTCACTTGAATAATGATGTTTCTGGATCCACAAGAATTTTCTAAAATAATACTTGGTGTTTTAATTATTTATGGCCTGTTTTGTTAAAAATATTAAAGTGTGTAAATATTTAAATAGTTTTAAACAGAGGGTTTGGGGAGGAGGGGGTTTGGTTGTTGATCCAACCAACCAGCTGAGCTCAGATGCTGACTTGTGGTGACCCTATAAGATAGGGTAGATTGGCCCTGTCAGTTTCTGAGGCTGTAACTCTTTCTGGGAGTATAAGTCTCTTTTCCCAGAAGAGCAGCTGGTGGTTTTGAGCTGCCAACCTTGTAGATATCAGCTCAACATATAATGATTACACTACCAGGGTTCCCACCTAGTTGATATGTAATATTAAATAACAACTACAGCAAGTTACTATGTGTAGTCACAACTTCTTACTGAAAAATTAATGGAAATGCCTCACACATCTATCTCTTTAGCTGGAATATCATTCTTATTACTGCCAAAAAATAAGCATAGCTCATTAGCATTCTCACCAATTACCCCATTAACATAATGATGAAGAATTCTACTAACCAAAAGTTTGGTTGTTTGAACTCACAAGAGAAAGATGTGCCAGTCTGCTTCCATAAAGATTATAGCCTAGAAAACCCTATGAGGTAGTTCTATTTTTGCCCTTCACCGTTTCTATGAGTCAAAATCTTCTTGGCAAATACAGGTTTGGGTTTTAGGTTTTGTTTTACGAGTGCTCTCAGAGACACATGCTGGTGAAAATGGTTAAAAACTTGATCATAAAGTCAAATGTTTACAGTTTGAACCCACCCAGAATCTCCTCATATGATAGAACTCATAATCTGCTTTTGAAAGCACAACTTTGAAAACCTTAAGCAGCATATTTCTATTCTGCTCACACGGTTAGTATTAGTAAATATTGATTCAATTGCAGATAAAAATTTGTTCTGAGAGGGGCCAAATGCAGCAAATTATTCCTTACCTTACTAAGAATCTCTGAACATAACCCACATCACTGAAGTGGAATGCTCCTGAATTTTCGTTAGGTCAATTTCCCTGACTTTAGCAAGCAGGAATTTTACCAATAAGAGTAGTATGATAAACATACCTTACTTACTAGATCAAATCAGTATAAAGTCATCAATGGAATGGGTCACTGTGACATCTTATGGAAGGGAAAGTTGATCAAGGATCTTGCAGACTAAATCATAAAATAGTGCCAGAGTTTTGATATACCCTCAAAGTACAATGAGGTTGTGTTTTTGGCCTTGTGGCTGCAGAAGGCAAGCAAATTCTGGTGAATGTTTGAAAATGGAACTGAGAATAAAAGGCACAGACAAAATCAATTGCTGCTTACCAGGTACCAAGAGAAGTATTAATTTGCTTAAGCAATGAAACTGCATTTGAAATAGCAGCTACAATTGGAATCACCATGTGGTTAAGGTTGTGATAAACCACTGTCATTTGCAAAGATCCATCTGCTTTTTTGCACAGAGCAAATGAACGTTCAAGAACTTGTGGACTAGTGGTTACATGTGGTTGTGCTGCTAACTGCAAGGTTAGCAGTTTGAAACCACCAGTCACTCCACGAGAGACAGTTGAGACATTCTACTTCTGTAGAGTTCCATACCGTCTCATAAACTCACATTGGCAGTTCTTCCAGGTTCTGTAAGTCACTAAGAGTCAGCATCAACTCATTGGTAGTGAATGATAACATTAAATAGATTCTGACATATAATGCTCTATAGGATTGAATAACTGCCCTTGTGGATTTCTGACACAATCTTTACAGGAGAAGAAGGTCTCATCTTTCTCCTGCAGCATAACAAGTGGTTTTGAACTATTGACCTTGCAATTAGCAGCCCAATCTATAAACCACTATGCCACAAGCTCCTACAGGCCAAACAGTTGAGTTAAATAGGGATGTTGTGGGAATTACTACACCTACATCGTCCAAGAACAAATCTGTCTTGGAAGAAATATAGACAGCATGGTCCTCATGGGAAAGGATGGTGAGACTTTGGCTCACATACTTTGGACATGTCAGGAGCGACCAATCCTTGGAGAACTACATCATGGTTGGTAAAGTAAAGGGGCAGAAAAGACAGAGCAACACCCTGGACCAGGTGGATTGAAACAGCGTCTGCACTGATGGACACGGACATAATAATTGTGAGGTTGGCACAAGACCTACAAGCATTTCAGTCTGTTGTACACAGGGTCACATAAGTCAAAACCCACTCAGAACCATCTAACGACAATAACAATGGCATCCTGCAACTCTCAGATGGCACAACGAATCTTTGCAGTCTCTCCAAACATGCAATATTGCTGTGGTTTACTGTTTTACTAGGTAGGGGTGATCTTAATTGCTTCCACCTGGCTGTTCTTACCATAATAGCCCTTACTAAACAAATCAGATATCCACCATGGGATTTCTTATGGTTCTTTTGTATGTATTTTCAGTTTATACATTTTGGAATTGAGGAAACCACAACAGAGCAGGTTTCCGTACCCACAGGATGTCTTCATTAATAACTATTTCCATATACCCATGCTGACTGGAGGACATTAAAAATTCTGGAGTCTCCTAGAATTAGTTTCAATTCAGAACCAATGTACAGTAATCCCTGAAAATTCTGCTTATTCCCTCATCAAATAAATACTTGCTATTTAAAGACAGAAGGTCCCTTTGATATGACTGAAAGCTTAAATGTATATATTGATGGTCATATAACAGAGGTATTTTTCACAGCAACTTTACTTCTACTTCATACAAGGGATTGTGGGTGTGTAAACTGACTCAAGTATGGGAATTGTTTGAGGGGATATAACTATTCTGGAAGTTTGAATTAGGCTCTCATCACCTTTCCTAGAATCCTTCCACTTGTACAGAGAAAATTAATATTAAGTTTATTTCTCATCCATTTCACTCTTAGAAACACTCAAGTAGTCAACACTGTATGTCCATACAAGGCACACTATTCTAACAACTTCTTTTACTATACTATTCATTACAGTAGCCAAACCCACCTTTTCTCTGTTGAGACTGTGGAGTGCTGCTATTTGACCTTTACTTACCACATCAAGGCCCATCATAGCTCAGCATCTTAATACAATTAGGACAGTTCCCACTGTCAAATCTGACTTTCGTAACATACCGATCACAGCAGGCTTTGGAGATCCTTGGGGTGTCCTTTATACATTTTTCCTCACTGTTTTAGTAAAAGATGTGTCCTCTGAGCACCCCATTTTTGGGACTAAATCTTTCCTCTGATAAATTCATTCTGACGCATGAACTTCCCTAAGCCTTTTGGATCCTTTCTTCTACAGTATATCAAGGTAGGTCTAATACTTCAACTTGACTTATCACAGGCCATCACCCAATCCATGCTTCATGAATGAACCAAACAAACTAGTTTGAGCCTTTCCTAACCTTTCAAGTTGAAACACAGAATGAAGAATCTGTGCTTCATGAACTCATGTTAACCACATCTTAAGGCTCTGATGTTAAGCTCCTTGCGCTATGATACTACACCTTTCAGAGTTATTCCCTTACATTTCTTCAGTTTCTGTTTATACCTATAACACTAGCAGTTCTTCTGAAATACAGTCACCTCTTACTGGTTCACCATTTACACCTCACCATTTGGGGTGTATTGTGACTTAAATCTAGTTATG
>NW_022111373.1:64496809-64499460 GCF_000313985.2 Echinops telfairi
TGAATAAACTTAGAATTTGGCTTGATGCTGAGGACATGTGACACAAATTATAGAGGATATTTTTTAATTCTATATTTTCACATCTATATATTTGTATATACTGAATGTACAAATATATAAGAAAAACAATTTTGTCTTCATTAGAGATATTACATATAGAAAGCCGACAATGTGATATATAGTATATCAAAAAGAAAGGGAAAGTTAGAATGACCTTTCCTGTTAGCATTAATAATTGTATGTGTGTGTGTCTGTGTATGCACTTTTAAACAACAAAAAGTGGTGTCTTATGGACTCATAGTAAAAAAGTAGTCACTATATAGGACATTTTGTCATCAATTGGGCAGGTATACAAAACTGGACTGAGGCAAAAGGCAATTGTGTTTGAAATTCATATGTACCAATACTCACTTCTGATTATATACCACAAGAACCCACTGCCATCAAGACTACTGTCACGTACAGTGAGCCCACGTAGAGAATCCAAGGCCATATGTTTGCATCAAGGTAAATCACCTCATCACATCCTTATCCTCCAGAAAGCTGGGTAGACTTGAATCACTGACTTGTGGTTAGTATTCAAATCTGAATCTTTGGCTCAATATGTCACAAGTTTTACATATTCAATATTCCTATTGCAGAGAGGATATGCATCATGGAGATATATAATTTCTCATGATATTTTAGATAAAGGGAAGCCCTCACTGATTACCTGGTAACCAAGCTGATATTGAAAGGAGGAAAGGAGTTATGCCAAGCATTTGTCTAGAAGATTCCAGGAAGAGATAAGACAAAGTTCACAGAGAGGGTGTATTTGAAGATGGTTCCAAAGACTAATGTTACTTAATGAAGGCAATGTGGCAGAGAAGGGACTGGCTAGAGGCTATCCTTGCATCTCTTAAAAGGATCCTTGGACTTGATTCTGGGAGCCACAAGAATCCATTAGAGAACACTAAGATATGCATACTGCTGCATAAAGTTTCAAAAGATTTAAAGTTTTCTGGAAACTGATGCTTTATCTCTCTCTCATGTAGCATTGGAGGGTTGGAATCACTGACCTACCCATTAGTAGCCAATGTTTAGCCAACGATGCCACCAGCTCTCCTTGAAGAGCACCAAATGAACTAATTTTAAGATACTAAACTGACATTTTTAGAGTCTTATTATTTATCTTGTGCTATTTAATTAAACTCTTATTATCATCACTGTAATTTAAAGGGTGAAAAAATGATCTTTAGATTAGTTGCTTCTCTAAGAAATGTTTATTATAAATTAAGTGAAGCAGGAGTTAAAGCATAATTGGCAACTTTTTTGTGAATTAACATGCTCATTGTTCAGTTATTTCCTTGTATGTTACTTTTAGCTCATGCTTTCAAAAATAGATTAATTTAAATTAGAACATTTATTAGTGTAAATCAGACTCACACATTATTTTTGCTAATACAAGTTTTCGTAATTTGCAAAATTATTTGTACATAGCTTCTTTTAATGTATTCTCATGAGCATCTCTAAAGGCATCTTTCCTTTATAGACTCTGTTCTGATGGACTGAATCCAGGATGGTGAAGACGCTGGTTTGGAGTGTGCCCCAGGAGGAAGAATCGAAGGAGAACTCACATCAAATCTCCTGTTAGATTTTACCTTTGGCCTTGATATCTCATTACCTCCATTTTTATAACTGAGGAGTTTTCATTTTATTTTGAGTCTATTACACTTGTTAATATATTATAAAAACAAACTCATTAGAAGTATCTGAATGAATCTTGACAGTTAATATGTTGAACAATTTTAGCATATTTCCATGAATGTTTTCTTCACATAACTCATTGAACCATTCTTGTAACAAATCCTTGAGCCCTGAAATCTTACGTTGCTGGCAGTCACCTATTCTGAGCACATAAAATAATAGATATATTTTATAATAGAACTTAATTCAACTAAGAAAGGTTGAACTTACTAATCATCTTTTCGTGATATAATAATAGTAGGTCAGCATTTCTAAGTTTAAAAAACAGAGAAATATCTTGAAGTAGTATTTCATATATTGCAAGTCATAATTTCAATTTAACCCTTGTTCAGAAAGATCCAACAAATGTTCTCTTTCAAAATCAAAAGTTGAGAGGGAGTGTGAACGTATTTTTGAATTTTTGTCCCATATGGTTATTTCTTTTAGTCAGTTTCATTTTTATATTTTTTTACTGAAAGAAAATGAAATTGAAAAAAACAAGTCAGTTTAACATTGCAATCAGATTATCAATCGCCTGCACCAAAGCAAGCAGTTGCTCTTAAATCTGCTTTTAGATACATGCAATAGATATAGAGCCTCCTTTCTTACCTTCCCCTTGAAATGTACAATAAATGGAGAAATGAACATACGTGCACACAATATTTATTAAATTCCTCTCTATATATATCTATTTTATATAGACTTAGTATATATACATATATCTAATTGCAAATACATACTTATTTTATGTTTTCTCACTGCCATCGAGTCAATGCTGACTCAGCGACCCTGTGTGGATTCCCCAGACTGTAACTGGGGACTAGAAAGCCCAGTCTTTCTCCTGCGGAGGTGCAGGTGGTTTCTGTCAGCCATGCACATCACAGCCCAACGTATAACCACAACACCACTAATGATCCTTTGTATGG
>NW_022111373.1:64500295-64501738 GCF_000313985.2 Echinops telfairi
TCTTCTAGGTCAACAGTTTGAAACCATCAGTGCTGCCCCACAAGGGAAAAACTGGGTTTTCTCTTCCAGTTAACAGTCTCAAAAATGTAGGGGAGCAGTGATACCCTGTCCTGTATGGTCACGATGAACTGGTATAATATGTCTAAAGCAGGTGCCCAGTACACTAGATGGTTCCTAATGAACCCAGTGAAATTTGAGTTATTGTGAAATTAATATTCTGTAACCTCATGCCATTATATGATACATTGTGTGTGTTTTTTAAATGGGAGTGTAGTGTGTCTTGATTGAGTGTGCATGTTTTCTTAGTGTATGGGACATAAAGATAGATATAAACTCTCATGAGCCACTGAGTATATGCAAGGGGCTTTAAAGACGTTGTGGAAAAATTCAATTAGCTTTTAATTCCATTTGCCCACAATGGTTGAAAACCACCCTCATATTGACATATAATAGCTAAGAAATGACTGCTTCAATTTCTTCAATGGAGAAAAAAAATTTTTTACATACAAATAGGTATTTTGTTTGCCTACCTGTGAGTTTGTTCTCACATCTTGGATCACTTAAAATAAAAATCTTTCTATTTCAACCAGATGGAAAGAGGTATAAATATTTATTTAATGATCTGTGTATGTTTGGATGCAAAATATATCCTAAGTAACCTGATGTCAAAACAAGGAATTTACAACTTGTTTTGTTTTCTCCTGTTTTTCCTCCTTCCCTCTTCTCCCAGGTTTTACAATATGTTTTCTTCTTTCTGCAGACGAACTTTTATTTCTATGTCAGTAATCTTGGGTGATATTTACAAGCTCTTAATTTTATTTATTACATTTCAAAAGAATCAATAGAACTGTATTTTTTGCATTTTCTCATCTCAAATAATTTCCCTGATAAACAAAGAATAAACTACCTTTTAAGTAGTAAGAATTTATCTGGTGTATTTAAAGCTTTCAAATCATCATGGAATCCATAAATATTCCCTGGCCTCCAAAACTTAAATAGATTTAAAGTTTAAGAAACAATGTGCTCATTTTTCACAATACTGGGATCTTACATTTTTCTTGACCAATATATGATCTGTTTTTCAAAATGAAAATTTAAAGTATTAGTTCCTGATTTTTAGTACAACCCAGTTACTATCAGTAATCCTATTACAAAATCATTCCCTTCATTACTGTGTTGGTTTGAATATTATTGAAACACACATTACCAACTGGCACAATCATTATAAGAACAACCAGTGCCATTAAATAATTAAACATCAATTAACATATATCTTTAATAATATCTGTTATCACTTTCTAGGGAAAGTTGGTCATTCAATAAAGGAGGCAAAATAAGGTCTGATGCATTTGAATTGTGGATATGGTGAAGAATATTGAAAGGACCATGGAGTGCCAAAGCACAAACAAGTCTGTCTTGGAAGAAGTATGACAACAGTGCTCC
>NW_022111373.1:64502728-64503818 GCF_000313985.2 Echinops telfairi
GACCAACTTATAAGCCGTTATGCCAGCAGGACTCTTTATAGATATTGAATGGGAACAAAATAATGTTTCATGCTGAGAAAACTTAGAAATATTAGGCTCTGTGTAATAAATTCATAAATATAACACTCTGCCATCACTGGAAAGTATGTGCAAGGAGAGATGGAGAAATTTTACTGCAAAGTGGGGTTGATTCTGAGTAGCTCCCTGAAGAATGATCACTTTAGCCTAAATTGTAAATTGAAATATTTCAATATAATGATTCAGACTCATCTGCTATTTAGGTTACTAAACCTAGTATGTCAACGTGAAAATATGGAAGAATAATTAGACTTGAGGCTGTTTTCATGTCTAAGTCTCATAATGCCTTTTTGTCCACATGTAGGTTTTTCTCTTTGGTTGAATGTAAAAATGGAGTGCATTTTATAAAGCAATCACAAAATATTCATGTCTTATATTCTCTAGAGATACTTCTTTATATAAGCGACAATACGACAAGAAAATTAGCATGGTGTAGATAATTTCCTCTTTAGTTTGATTGACCTGGCATACTTACTGATGCAATTAGTATAATCTGTTCCTATTGAAATATTGCAATTGCAGGAGGAAGGCCTTTCTACTAGCCCTCCTTATGAACACAAACAAACTTGAATTGTTAAACAAGAATTTAATGTATAAGGTCACTATGAGTTAGAAATGATTTTATGGCAGTGAGATTGGTTTGGTATATATAGAACATTAGGACTATCTGCATAAATAAGAATGTAAGTTATATCATCAATCACATTAAATATTTGGGTTCTATAGGAATTGTTTTAATTATAAATACATTAATCCTTAACTATAAGCATGAATATCAGCATTTTAAAGATATTGTTAATGAAATGAAAAGGTTTTATCAAATAACTTGAAAAGGCTTTTAGAGTCTAAAACAGTGGTTCTCAACTTGTGTCGTGACCCCTTTGGGGGTCAAATGATCCTTTCACAGGGATCATTCAATTAATAACAGTAGCAAAATTATAGTTATGAAGCAGCAACGAACATAATTTTATGGTTGGGGGTCACCACAACATGAGGAACTATATTAAAGGGT
>NW_022111373.1:64505251-64506044 GCF_000313985.2 Echinops telfairi
AGGCATAAACCAACAGCCTGTAGATCCTCGTATACCTACTCAAAGTAGGGCTTATATTTGTCCTTTCTGTTTTCTTCTGAGAGTTCACACCATCCCCCATTCACACAACCAAAGGAACAAAACTCTACCACCCACATACATACCATACCCCATCTTTTCTCTCTCCTCTTCTTTACCCACTCTCACTTCTTTTGTCCTTTTTCTCCTTGTCTTTTTCATATATTTTTATTGTCGTCTCCATATCTCTTTTTCCTTCTTTCTCTCTTCTCATTTAATTTTACTTCTTATTATAAATATGCATATATACATACACACATTTATAAACATTTATTCTTCTAATCTGAATCTTTGCTTACACTTTTCTCCTACCTCACCCACTATCTCTTTCTGCTCTCTCTCCTTTCTCTTGGGAGATGTATTTCCACATAGCCTATTAATTATGAATATTCCTCTTATAAGAACATTTCCCATTATTTTTATAAGCATGTTGGCTTAGTCAGACAGCCATTTATTATTATCATTACTTATATGTTTCTCTCTATCCTTTCCCTTACTCCCAACTTTCCCCCTTACCCATCACTTTTCCATTTTCTCTGTTTCACCACTGTGTTTTCTGGTTCCTATTGAACGTCCCCACATGTCACTAGAAAGAGTTAACTACCAGTACATGACTCAGGATCTCACATACCTAGCTTAGCGCAAAACATACCATGGAAACAACAGTCTACAAGAGGCAACCCAAAAATTCAATAAAAACAAATACAAACACCTGAAAATCACCCCAAACCAATGA
>NW_022111373.1:64506310-64508468 GCF_000313985.2 Echinops telfairi
CAATCAACAAAAAAACTGAAGGTATTCATAGAAAGCTTGAGAAAGATGTGCCACATTATCAAGAGAAATAACCTCTATTTCTTTGGAATTCTGGAGCAAGGAGAAACAAAAACATTTACAGAGAAAAATATAACAAGAAGGAATGAAAATATGTTACCCCAACATAACAAAGTAGGTAAAAAACAACAATACCCAAAACAAAAACAACCACAAAAACATTCAAGAAGTTTAGAGAACTCCCAAGAATATTACTGCACTAGAAAATATCCTAACATATTGCAGTCAAACTTTCCAGTTACAAGAAAAGGAGAGAATCCTGTGATCAGCTATGAAAAAAGTAACAAAAAAAATCACCTACAAGAAAAAGTGATATCGGTAAGCTCGGACTGCTCATCAGAAACTCTAAGTTCAAGAAGAAAATGAAGTGAGATAGATAAAATTTTGAAAGCAAAAACCTGCCAACCAAGAATCCTCTATCCAACAACATTATCCCCAAAACACAAGGAAGTTATAAAGGTATTTTCAGACAAGAAAAATACTAAAGGAATTCATAAAAATAAGACTAGCATTATATAAATATTAGCCCAACCATTGTGAGCAGAAAATCAACCACAGAAGATGACACTCAGAGCATCAGGCAGGAAATCAGCACGCAGAACTAATTCAATGAAAGTGATTCTCAGGACAACATCGAATAAAGGAAAGAACAAGAACATCAATTAAATAAAATTAAAAAGTTGAAAAGATAAATAGCTATAGCAAAATGACACCAAGGAACCTGTATATGTCAATAACACCATCAATGTAAATTAAGTAAATGCACCAAAGAAAAGAGAGAAAGTAGAAGACAGGAATAAAACACAAGACATCTATTTTCTGCCTAGAAGAGACACACCTTAAACTCAAGACACAAAATATATTAAAAATCAAAGGATGACAAAAAAATCTACCAAGTCAAAGGCAACCATTAAATAGCAGAAGTGGCAATATTAATCTTTGATAAAATAGACTTTGAGGTAAGTAGCATAATGAAAGATAAAAATTGAAACCTCATAATAATTATTGAAACAATAGAGCACAAACATGTAACCCTATTAAACATATATGCACTCAATGAAAGACACCCCCCCAAAAAAAACCTACATCAGTTAAATCCTCAGAGAGTTGAGGACAGCAATAAAAAGTTTGGCAATAACAATGTGAGACTTCAACATAGCACCCTCAAGGAAAGACAGATCATCAGGAGAAAAAAACCCTCAATAAAGAAACAGAACAGGAGGTAGGAGCAGGAAGGGAGGGAAAAATGAGGAGCTGATGCCAGGGGCTTAGGTGGAGAGCAGTTTTGAGAATGATGTGGGCAATGAATGTACAAATGTGCTTTACAAAATTGATGCATGTATGGATTGTGATAAGAGTTGTATGAGCCTCTAATAAAATGATTAAAAAATAAAAACAAAACAAAAGAAATAAAGCTGGAGATCACATGAAAAAAAGAGAAAGAAACAGAACAGTTAACACAATCAACTAGGTCATCCACCTAGACGTATAAAGGGTATTCAACCTGAAAACACACAGTAAATGTTCTCCTCAAGTACACATCGTACATAATCTAAAATAGATGCTATGTTTGGCCAAAAAGCAAACCTTAATTTTTTTTTTAAAACACTCAGAAGATTTCAGAATATAGAAAGAGAAAGAAAACTCCCTGACTCATCCTATGAAGGAAGCATAAACCTGTTGTTGAAACCAGGCAAGACTAGCACTATGGAGCAATATATCTCATGAACAAAGATTCAAAAATTCTCAACAAAATACTGGTCAATAAAAGCCAATAAAATATATTTTAAAAATCACCATGTTCAACTGGGATTCATACCAGGAATACAAACACAGTCCAACATTATAAAAAGTATCAATATAATCTACCACATAAATAAGAAAAAGAATAAAAACATCTGATCATATCAATAAATGCAGGAAAGCATTTGGCAACATTTATTATCCATCTCTTTCCTTAAAAAAGAGAAATCATTTTATTGGGGGCTCTTACAGCTCTTTTAACCATCCATACATCAATTTTATCAAGCACATTTGCACTTAAGTTGCCATCATCATTTTCAAAATATTTCCATTCTACTTGTGCCGTTGGTATCAGCTC
>NW_022111373.1:64509682-64511506 GCF_000313985.2 Echinops telfairi
TCTTAGTTTGCTCCTTTGTGGTCTGGGCAGACCTGCCACTCTCCCTGGGCTGTATCTTCAGTGCTGTCCACTGTAGTGCTATCTTCTGGAAAGGGGTCTACATATCTGGAATTTGGGCTGGCCCAAAGACCTCTCCATTTATTTGCTGCTTCATGCTGGTATGTTGCCCTGCTTGGTTGAGGCCTGACCCTTCTGTCCCTTTCCAGTGGAGACATAACCGATACCCTCCGTTTGAGTGGATTGGTATCTTATTCCCCCACTATCCATGTTTCCTCTCTCTCTCTCTTTTATCCCCCTGCTTTTTAGTTGGATGCCATCTGCATCCCTGGGTTGTGTCTGACCCTGACAGAGTGCCTGGTTCTCTACCCATGAATTTAAGCATTTAGTGGATTGTCTCCATGCTCCTTGTGTATTTGAAGCTTAATTCAGTGGACTCATGTTTTATATCCTTTTGTGCTTGGCTTACTATGCTTAGCATAATTTCCTCCAACACCTCCCATGAGACTATGTGCTTCAGGTGTTCATCACTGCTTTTTGGGGATGCATAGTACTCCACTGTATATATGTACTGGAATTTTTAAACCCATTTGTCTGTTGATGACAATGTAGGTTGTTTCCAACTCTTTGATATTTTGAACCTCACCATGAAGAATATTGGAGGGCAGCTATCTGGCCGTGGTCAGTTTCTTACCTCTTCTGGGTATATGCCCAGTAGGGGAATTGCTGGGTCATATGGTAGCTTGATTTCATTTGTTGTAGGTAGTACCAAATAGATTTCCATAATGTTTGCACATACCTATAGGTTCATCATCAGTGGATTAGAGTTCCTGTCTGACCACGTCCTTTCCAACACTTGTTGCTTTCTGATTTTTTAAATTAGGCTATCTTGGAGGGTGTTAGGTGGTATCTCATAGTTGTTTAAATTTGCGTTCCCCTTATGGCTTATGACCAGGAACTTTTTCTCATATAGTTATTGGCCATTCAGAAGTCTGCCCTTGTGAAACTTCTGTTCAGGTCCTTTGCCCACATCCTCAATGGGCTATTTTTTTTTCTTTCTTATTGTAGGCTAGCATAGTATTGTAGTTGTAGTAATAAGGCCTTTGTCTGATCTGTCATTGTGAAAGGTGTTTTCCCAGTCTGTGGACTTATTATTCATTTGGTGAATTTTTTTTTATGTATATAGGTGTTTAATCTTCAGTATATCCCACTTGGTCATTTGTGCTTTTCTTGGTTTGTCTCCTTCCTTATATCTGATAGCCTAAGTATTCCCTGTGCCAAAGTTCTTGTTTGTCCCAATACTCTCATTAGTGGCCTTAATAGTTTGGGGTTTTACCTTGAGGCCTGTGATCTACCTTGAGTTTTTGCTTATTCTTTGAGTGAGATAAGGGTCTTGCTTCATTTTTCTACAGGTTGATATCCATTTCTTCCAGCACCACTTGTTATTTTGGGGGCCTTTACCAAAGATCAGTTGTCTGTATATTGGTGGTTTCATTTTTACCCAGAAAGAAATTTTTGTTCTTTTCCAGTGGTCTGAATGTTTGTCATTATATCAGTACTGTGATGCTTTCATGACTGTGGCTATGAAATAGGTGCTACAGTCAGGTAGAGCAACCCCTCAGACTTTCCTTCCTGAGGAGTCCTCTGCCAATTCTGGGCTGCTTCCCTCTCCATATGAATTGGTAGTCATTTTCCCAATATTTTTGAAGAAAGTTGTTGGTATTTATATCAGGATAACATTAAACTTACATAGTGCTTTCAGCAGGACTGTCATTATTACTAAATTTAGTCTTCTGATTGATGAGCATGGAATATTCTTCCATTTGT
>NW_022111373.1:64514143-64515053 GCF_000313985.2 Echinops telfairi
CTTCCATTTCTATCTTGTTGAGTGTCTTAAACAGGAATGGGTGTTGGATGTTGTTGAATGATTTTTTCAGCATCTATCGGTATTATCATGTAGTTCTTATTCTTTTTCATGTCAATGTGGTGAATAATGCTGATGGAATTTGGGGTGGTGAACTATCCCTGCATCCTTGAATGAATCCCACTTGGTCATGGTGAATTATTTGTTGTATGTATTTAGAGATATTGGTCTGTAGTTATCAATTCTTGCGGGATCCTTTCCCACTTTAGGTCTCAGTGTTATACTAGCTTCAAGGAAAGAATTCAGGCACTTTCCATCTTTTGCTATGTTCTGGAAGAGTTTGTGTAGGATTTGTGTCAGTTATTCCCTGAATGCTTGGTAACACCCATTTCATACTAAAAAACTCATTAATATAGGAATGGAAGGGCACTTCTTCAACATAATAAAAGTCATATGAAAATCTATTTGTCAGCATCATGCTCAACAAGGAAATATTGAAAATGTGTTCCCTGAGGCTTGGTACTGGAAAAGGAACTCTGCTATCACCACTCTTATTCAACATTGTGCTGGAATTTGTAGCCAGAACCAATTGACTTCTTAAAGAAATCAAGGGAATTGAATTGGGCAAAGAAGAAGTTAAATTCTCACTATTTTCAGATGATGTAATTTTATATAGAGATAACCCCAATGATTACACAAAAGACTGTTTTAAACAATTGAAGGATTTGATAAAGTAACAGAAAGCAAGATTAACAAGTAAACATTTATTGGATTCCAATACATAACTGAAGAGATATCTGAAAAAGATATCAAGAAAACAATGCAAATTTTGATAGCCACATAAAATATAATACACTTAGGAATAGATATACAAAATAAAAAGACCTGTACAAAGAAAACAACAGAACATTAT
>NW_022111373.1:64515576-64517854 GCF_000313985.2 Echinops telfairi
TGCATACCTAGATTATCAAATATAATAAAGGAAGTACACACAGTGAAAGACAAAATATAGGACTCTGATCTACTAAAAATAATCCTTTGTGCATATCAAAAAATTCACCAAAAGAATGAAATGAAAGCCCACAAACTAGGGGAAAAAGTCTTTAGCAATGGCACAATGGACAAGGGATTAATAACTAAAATATATAGAAATCTGCCCACCTCAAATAAGACAAAAAACAAGAATCCATTTAAGTAGTGGCAAAGAGCATGAATAGGAAATTCATCAGAATATGATACTCTAATGGCTAATAAACACATGCGGAAATGTTCCCAATCAGTAGCTATTTTGTAGATGCAAACCAAAACAATGATGAGATATCACCTTACTCCCACAAGGATAAAACAATCAAACCAAACTCATTGTCATTGAGTCCATGCTGACTCATAGATATTTCCCCTCAGCCCATGCTCCCCGGGGGTTTTCCAAGGCTGTAAACCTTGCAGGATCAGAAAGTCACCTTTCCTCATTTGAGGGATCAGTGCTTTCCATCTGCCAACCATGTGGATCAAAGCTAAAAGGTGTCTTTGCATGTTGGGCTGTGATCTCCTTGGTCTGCAATCTCAGAAAACCCAGAGGGGGTCACTATGATTCAGCATTGACTTAATGGCATTGAGTAACTACAACGATTTTCCAATTAAAAACAACAAATGCAGAATTAGGTGTGCAGAAATTGGAACTCTTATACACAGATGTTGGGTTTATAAATAGGTACAGCCATTGTGAAAAGTGATATGTGTTGTTGCTAGGTACCATCAAGTCGGCTACTACCCAAAAAATCCTAAGCACAACAGAACCAACCATTTCATGATCCTGAGCCATTAAGTTTCCATGGCTAAGCCCACTGTTGAAGGCCAGTGTCAATGCATCTAGTTTAGGGCCTTCCTCTACTTTTCTGCATTTTACCAACCATGATGTTTTCTCCAGGGACTGGTGTCTCCTGACAATATGTCCAAAGTATGTAAGACAAAGTCTTGCCATCCTTGCCTCTAGGCAACATTTACTGTACTTTTTCTAAGACATATTGCATTATCCTTTTAGCAGTCCATGAACACTTTCAATATTCTTCTCAAGCACTACAATTCAATGCATCAACTCTTTCATCTTCCTTACTCAATGTCCAATTTTCACATTCATATGAGGAAATGGAAAATACCAAGGCTTGGAAGACCCTTAGTCTTCAAGGTAACATCCATGATTTTCAAGACTCCAAAGTGAATTGTATAGTAGATTACTTAATGCAACTTGTCTTTTGATCTCAGAAAGCTGCTTCCATAAGCATTGATTGTAGATCCAAGCAAAAATAAATCTTTGGCAATTTCAAATGTTTGACCATTTATCATGATGTTATGTATTGGTTCAGTTGTGAGGATTTGGGGCTTCTTTACGTGGACTTATAATCCATACTGAATGCTGCATTCATTAATTTTCATCAGTGATTGCTTCAAGTCCTCCTCACTTTCAACATGCAAGGTTGTGTCACCTGCATACCTCAGGATTTTAATAATAATACGTCCAATCTTGATGCTATTTTTTTTTCATATAAGCCAGCTACTCTGATTATTTGTTGATTCTCCCACAAATAGCCTAGCTGTGCTCATCATGTGAGCAGTCACTTTTCATAGCACCAGCCTGAACTTTGCCTTCTTTGTCAGTGTGGTGACAACTCACAGCTTCTTCTCCACCCTAATGCCCCATTTGGTGGCTATACAGCATGGGGAAGTGGCCCAGGACAGTTTATACCTAAGGGGCCCCCCATGGATGCCAACATGGATTCTGAGAAGGCATGGATATTGGAAGCCTTGGTGGCCTGTGGAGTAGAGTTCCCCATACCCTTTGGTGTTAATCCCTAGCCAAGGCCAAGCTCCCTCCTCTGGTGGCTATATAGATAAATAGCCACAGCTAGCTAGAGAGAGATCCAGCACCAGGGAAACAGAGGAGCTGCTGGAATCAACAGCACAGCAGGTTCCAAGAGATTGTTCCTATTTTGTTTTGAGAATGCAAACACAGAACTCCTCACCCAGCCATAGGAAATGGAATCTGGGTATCTAGACTGCTTTCCTGCCACAGGTTAGATCATCCTCTGATTAGAAGTCTCTCTTCCTTGAGGCTACCACAATAATAGCCCATTTATAGCATAGGACTATGCATAAGGCATGGATAGTTCTGAGTTGTGCATGAATCTATTCTAATAAGCATGGAAAGACTGCACTCATCCTACATCACACAC
>NW_022111373.1:64517954-64519260 GCF_000313985.2 Echinops telfairi
GCCTTCCTCTACTTTTCTGCATTTTACCAACCATGATGTCTTCTCCAGGGACTGGTGTCTCCTGACAATATGTCCAAAGTATGTAAGACAAAGTCTTGCCATCCTTGCCTCTAGGGAACATTTACTGTACTTTTTCTAAGACATGTTGCATTATCCTTTTAGCAGTTCATGGATACTTTCAATATTCTTCTCAAGCACTACAATTCCATGCATCAACCCTTTCATCTTTCTTATTCAATGTCCAATTTTCACATTCATATGAGGAAATGGAAAATACCAAAGCTTAGAAGACCCTTAGTCCTCAAGGTAACATCCATGATTTTCAAGACTCCAAAGTGAATTGTATAGTAGATTACTCAATGCAACTTGCCTTTTGATCTCAGATAGCTGCTTCCATAAACATTGATTGTAGATCCAAGCAAAAATAAATCTTTGGCGATTTCAAATGTTTGACCATTTATCATGATGTTATGTATTGGTTCAGTTGTGAGGATTTGGGGCTTCTTTACATGGACTTATAATCCATACTGAATGCTGCATTCATTAATTTTCATCAGCGATTGCTTCAGGTCCTCCTCACTTTCAACATGCAAGGTTGTGTCATTTGCATACCTCAGGCTTTTAATAATCATACGTCCAATTTGTTGATTCTCCCATGAATAGCCTAGCTGTGCTCATCATGTGAGCAGTCACTTTTCATAGCACCAGCCTGAACTTTGCCTTCTTTGTCAGTGTGGTGACAACTCACAGCTTCTTCTCCTCCCCAATGCTCATTTGATGGCTATACAGCGTGAGGAAGTGGCCCAGGACAGTTTATACCTAAGGGGCCTCCCATGGATGCCAACATGGACTCCAAGAGGGCATGGATATTGGAAGCCTTGGTGGCCTGTGGAGTAGAGTTCCCCATATCCTTTGGTGTTAATCCCTAGCCAAGGCCACGCTCCCTTCTCTGGTGGCTATATAGATAAATAGCCACAGCTAGCTAGAGAGAGATCCAGCACCAGGGAAACAGAGAAGCTGCTGGAATCAACAGCGCAGCAAGTTCCAGGAGATTGTTCCTATTTTGTTTTGAGAATGTAAACACAGAACTCCTCACCCAGCCATAGGAAATGGAATCTGGGTATCTAGGCTGCTTTCCTGCTACAGGTTAGATCATCCTCTGATTAGAAGTCTCTCTTCCTTGAGGCTACCACAATAATAGCCCATTTATAGCATAGGACTATGCATAAGGCATGGATAGTTCTGAGTTGTGCATGAATCTATTCTAATAAGCATGGAAAGACTGCACTCATCCTACATCACACAC
>NW_022111373.1:64519479-64521462 GCF_000313985.2 Echinops telfairi
TCCTATGATTAATACCACACTTAAAACCAACTCAGAGCAACTACAACCTAATCATCTGTGGTAGTTACATTATCTGGTGTCACCTTGAGGATTAAGAGTGTAGGGGTGAAGTTTAGCCTGTCCATCAGGATATAGTCAATGAGGCCTCTGTGTGGACATGGCCTTCTCCTGTGGATTCTAGGAACTCCTATATTTCCTCATTGGATGTAGGAGACACTCACTCTCTCTCTTGGCTCACAACCTGGGAGACATCTCTGTGGAGAAAACACATGGAGAGAGGCTGATGGAGTCAGACCTCTGGAACCAGAGAAGCCAAGTGGAAACCCCTGCCAGTACTGATATGCTTACAAGGCCCCATGGATTCACAAGACTTTCCTCCCACTTGCCTGTGATCTTCCTTTATTCGGTGTCATTGCATGTTTTTAATGAACTTGTAAAGCACTTTATACATTGGTATCAGACATATGGGCTTATATTGGACTTATGGACATGATCTAGACTGGGCTAAGTTTTTTTTTCTCAATATTAAACTGTGCTTATATATAAAGATATGTCTTACACACATCTGAGTCTTCCTGGATTTGTTTCTTTAATCTACCCAGACTACCGCATCATCCAACTCGCCCAACTAACATTCCCTACTCATCTATACACAGTATAATTTCCATGTGCCTATCTGATTTTCCCCTAGCCTAAAGAGCCAACCCCTGCCCCCCTACACATCCCAGAAGATTATGCTCCACCATTAGCTCACCCAAGATGCAATGCAAGCAACAGCCAACATCAGCAACTACCATAAAAAAATCTAGAGAAACAAAAGTCAATGACTGAAGATGACTCAAACCTAATGGTTTGCACAAAAGAAACAGCCCTTGAACTTTCAGTGAAAGAATGCATAGAATATTGCATAGCCCCATACCGAAAATGAGGGGATCTATCCTGAAAGTTAAAGAATAAATAGAGGTGCTAGAATTTTCACACTAAAGGAAAGTCCAGGAGTAATGGAATAACATATTCCAAATAGATAAAAATGTGAAGGATATAGACAGTAGAATGACAGAAGTGGAAACTGAATTTGAAATATCAAAGGTAACCTTGAAGATTTCAGCAAATGAGAAAAACAAAAACAAAAGAATCTGAAGAAAGCCTGAAGATGATGTGGGATTCCATGAAGTGAAGCAATATACAAGTTATATAGTTCAAATAGTAAGGTGATTCTTCGAATAAAATTTCCCCAATATCACAAAGGAGGTGGTGATAACCATTCAGGAAGCAGAAAGAACACCAATTAAAGTAAACTACACCCACCACCCCCCTTAAAAAATCAAGATATATAGTAGTCATATTATACAATCTTAACGATAATGAGAGAATCATGGGGACAGCTAGAGGAAGAAAAAAAAAGCAGTCACATATAAAGGTAAACAAATTAAAAATAAGCTGATTCCTCTATGTAGAGACCATGCAGTAAAGAAGAAACTGGAGCAGTGTTGTGAAAGTTGAAAGGGAACAACTGAAATCCAAGAATCCTTTATTCAGCAATGTTCTCCAAAACATTTGAAGGGGAAATAGATGTTCTCTCAAATAAATATTTAGAGAATTTGTGAAAAACAAAATAAAACAAAAACACTAGCATTATGAAAAAAAACAGGGGGGGGGTTGGAGGAGGAAAGAAAAAAAAATTTTTTTAAAAACCAGTTTGCAGTTCTCTATGGGCAGAAAACCAAAAACCACAACACACAAACATGGTACCACCACAGGGTATAACACCACCCAGAAAACCAACACACTAAAAACAATACCCAAAATATTGCAAATCCAATGGAGAAACAAAGACACCAAAAAACTCCTCGCACATACACACCGTCCTATAAAAGAGAAGGAAGAAAAATATCATTCACAAATACTATGAAATGACAGCAACTAGTTTTTAGTTACACTGAATGTTAATGTTTAAATGGATCTATTAAATGACAAAGGGCA
>NW_022111373.1:64521866-64524712 GCF_000313985.2 Echinops telfairi
TTCAGAGGTCTCCAACCAACAGAAAGAAAAAAAAAAGAAAATACACATTCTTCTCCAATGCATACAGCTTATACTAAAATATAAAACATGCTGTGACACAAAGCAAGTTTGAGAAAAGTCAAACATATAGAGGTCTTTCAAAGCACCTTCACTGACCACAGTCCCATAAAGTTAGAAATCAGTGATGCAGAGAAGGTTCAACATTAGAAAAACAATTAAAGTAATCCACCACATCAACCATAAAAATGACAAGAATCATATCAATTGATGCAGAAAAAAACATTTGATAACATCCAACACCCATTCATAATAATAACTTTCAAGGAGCTAAGATTAGAATGGGAAATTCTCAATACAATAAAAGTCATATATGAAAAATCAATAGCTAATATTGCACTCAATAGAGAAAAGCTGAAAACATTTCCACTGAATGAGGCAACCCAACAAGAATGCCAATTATCCCACATCTACACAAAATTGTGCTGGAAGTCCTAGCCAGCACCATAAGACAAAGGCAAGGTATCAAGGGTGTGCGATTGGGTAAGAAGTGAAACTTTCTCTATTTGCAGATGATATGATTTTATATATAAGACTCATAAAGGTCCACAATAGGATTGTTGGAAACAATTGAGGAGTTTAGTCGAGGAGCAGGATACAAGATTAACAAGCAGAAATCAATTGGATCTCTATGTACCATTGCTGGGAATATACAAAAAAAGATATCAAGGAATCATTATCATTGATAATAGCCATGCATAAGCTGAAATACCTTGGAGTAAAACTAATTTTTTTAAAAGGACCTACAAAAAGAAAACAGCAGAACATTACCACAAGAAACCAAACAGGATCTACACAAATGGAAATATAATCCATGTTCATGGATTGGAAGACTCAATATTATAAACATTGCAATACTACTTAAAGCAATCTATAAATTCAATGCCATCCCAATCCAGAGTCCAGCACCATTCATCAAAGAAATGGAAAAACTTGTTACTAACTTCATATGGAAAGGGGAGAAGTCCAGTACAGGCCAAGGACTCCTTAAGAAGAAGAAACAAAATAGGTGATCTTGCACTACCTGAACACAGTCACAGTTGTCAAAAAAGCCTGGTACTGTGATAATGACTGAGACTTGGACCAATGGATCAGGACAGACAATCTAGAAATAAAAACATCCACATTCAGACATTGATTTTTTACAAAGATCCAAAACACATTAAATGGGAAGAAGATCTCCTCTTCAATAAATGTTGAAAAATTTGGATACCCACGTGCAAAAGAAGGAAAGAAGACCTATATCTCACTCTGTGCACACGCACAAAAAAACAACACATGGTGGATCAAAGACCTCAGTGCAAAACCCAAAACTGTCAGGATCATCAATGAGAAAACTGGGACGAAGCTAGGAGCCCCAGTGCAGGGAATGCATGGGCTATCAGCCAAAACAAAGGGACCAAACTTGGTGGAAGATCAAATCGATGAATGGGGCCTATGGCAAATAAAACATTTGTGAGCATCGAAAGACTTTTAAAAGAGTAAAAAGAGAGCCCACTGACTAGAAAAAGATATTTAGTAATGACGTAACAGACAAATGACTAATTACTGAGATCTACAGAATATTACAAGCTTACCACAAGAAAACAACAACAACCAAAACTAATAGCCATCTGAAAAGGTGAGCAAAGCACCTGAACAGATGATTAACAAAGGATGACACTTGAATGGTTAAGAAACACATGAGGAGATGCTCTTGGTCATTAGCCATCTGGGAAATACAAGTCAAAATAACAATGAGATACCCTTTATTGCACATTAATGTAGCCCAATTAAAAAAATAAAACAACTGAGAACAACAAATGTGGAAGAGGGCATTGGTGAGATAGGACTCATTATCTATCACTGGTGGACTTGTAAATAGGAATACGTACAGCCATTGTGGATGTTGATTCAGTGATACTTAAAACAGTTGGCAAATTGTACTAGCATATGATCTAGCAATACTATTACTGGACATATACCCCAAAGAAATAAGAAACATCACGAACACATATAGGCTCCACCATGTTCATTGCAGCACAGTTCACAGCAACAAGAAGGTGGAAACAGCTTAAATTCCAGTAGATGAATGGATAAAAAAATACTGGTACCTACACAGGGAATACTATACATCCCTAAAAATTAGTGATGAAACTATGAAACACCTCAAGAGATAATGGGATCTGGAAGACATTATGCTAAGTGAAGTTTGTCAAGCACAAAAGGACAAATCCTGTGTGAGTCCACTGCAATGGGAAAAGGCAGCAAAATGGGCACAAGCTCAAACTTGCAAGCCATCCAGTTATCTGGCTGGGGATCAGAGAGTCTAGTAAAGAGCTGGACCAGTGTCAATGAATCACACAGCAGGTAAGTACAGTGTAGGCTACTTGGTTGAAGGGCACCTCACAACAGCTGGTGTCAAATGGTGGTGGTGGTGGGGTGAGGGGATGCTGTCTGCTGAGTGGTAGGCATGTGGATCTGGGGTGAGGTCCCCTGGAGAGGGAGTTGGCCCCATCAGAGTGATGAGACTTACTGATGGGAGGGGCAGTGCCAGAGAGGGGAGAGGAATCAGTCAAGTTCGGGGGGAACATAGATGCATGTCTGCGGAGGGGAGGGGAGGGAAAGCTGACCTCCAGGTGGGGAGAGGAGAGACTGAGGATGCTTTTGGGAACATTAGGTGGGGAGGATCTTTAGTGGCATGCAGCAAGTGGGCAGAATTGACTTAGGACATCTGGAGGTATCCTGGGTTCCAAATGTATTAGTCTGGGTAAACAAAAGAAACAAACTCATAGACATTCATATGTGTA
>NW_022111373.1:64529753-64537749 GCF_000313985.2 Echinops telfairi
AAGCCCATCCCCTACCTCAGTGTATTGCCATATAAGTATGTGTACATGGACCAATACTTCTATTTTTGTGGATTAATGTATTTACATATGTACACCGCTATGTTTATATCTCTATCCATTGCTTTGCTTCCTAGGTCCTTCCTCTGTTTTCTTTTACCTTCCTCCTGCCCCACCATCACTCTCCCCTTATTTCTGCCTCTTGGTACCTCCTACTAGCTAGTTTGCTGTTGCTCCAACACCCTGCACCTTTCCTCCCCTCGGATCCCTATCTCCTACTTGTTACTGACTACAACACCCCAGTTGTTTCCTTGCCCATGGTGCAGCCTGCTCATTGCCCCCTTCCCCCACCACCCTTACCTCCCAGGTCTCCCAGCTACTCTCTCCTCGGGCAGGCCTCCCATGCCTATCCTTCATAGGTAGATACACCGACTATGACACAGCCCAAACTGATTTTTAAAAATGAAAATAGTAAATAAATAAGAAAAAAATAGAAATTAAAAAAAGAGAGTGAAGAAATATACAAAAATCCTGGGTCTGTTCGCTGGCCTTCAAGATTGTCCAGGAGCTTCCCCTCCCAGCCTGGAGTGCCTCCTTGGGGCTGGTCAGGGGCTTTATAGCTCTGCCTTGCTCCAGATGATGATCCGGTATGCTCTCTTCTTGGTTTTCTCTGTTTTGGGGGGTTCAGACTGCACTGCCTCCCCACCATTGACCTCTGAAATGTCCTCTGTTGCAGTCTGCTCCAGTTAGGGGACAGCGTGACATGTGCTGTTGTAAGCCACCCAGTCTCCTCTGTGTCCCATTAGCTCCTCGCAGGGACATCATCCTCCAAGCCTGGTGTGCCAGCGTGGGGTCCAGTCCACTCTCTAGGACTCTTCCTCTCCTGGGGACAATCTTGAAACATTATCTCTAAAGATATAGAATGATTATGGGGCATATTATGAATAAATTTTAAGGCAATTGAAACTAAATTGAAAGAGAAAAGCCAGATAATTTGCCACAGGAATAATTTTTTCCATCAAAATGCACATGCTCCTTCTTTGAGAATAGCGGTGCCTATCCCGAGAATCTTGCTGATAAACCTTACTCCATCCATCTGACCACACGGATCTTGTTCATTCGGACTTCCTTTTGTATCCCAAAGGCAACCAGATAAACAGATAGTGGGCTTTTATAAGTATGGTCACTGCAATGGTACTTAAAAATGGTTGAAGAGGAGAATTTTGTTATTTGAATTATATCACAATACAAATAAAAAATAAATAAGAATAAGTTAAAGAAGCCAGTAATAAAAGGCTACAACTAAGATTCCACTTAAATAACTCTGTAAAAGGCAAAGTTAGAGAGAAAGGCATTTAATCAGTGGACACTAGTTTTGGGGGATTGGGAATAAGGGGTTTAGTACAAAAGGAAGATACTTCTGAAAGGGCTAGGGATATTCTGCTTCTTTAATCTACTGCTGGCTGTACTACTGTGTGAGTTTGTTAAAATTTATGAACATGTACATTAAAAAATAGAAACGCCCCATGTAAATATGAACTCAACCTAACTAAAAACAAGAAACAAAAGCAAACATGCAAAATCATCAATTCCAAAACGACACACTAGATTGAGAAAGTTTTCCTAACATTTGAATTTGTCAAAAATGAAATCATATCGCACTAACTACTCGAGTGTGATTCTAGTTTAGGTTCGCTTTAAGCTTTACTTAATCAAAAGCCAAGCTTCAATAGCATAAATATTTCAGGTATTCAAAGAAATTGCACTTTCTAATATGTCAGATATATTTATGTGTTGGTGTTGTTTAAAAAGAGATAGTTGTATCTTTGATTGTTCTTTCACTTTTAAAATTGATGCATTGGTTTTCTTTAAAATTAAGACCTTTATAATTTTATTAAAAAGGCTCACTTCTTTCCCAGGTGAAAACAAATTTACCAGTCATTTTCTTGCTCAGTTTGTCTTTTTAGCTGTGACTTTGACAAAATGAAGACTATCATGTGATGCTTATTTCAATTTCCACCTCTCTGCTTAAAATAACTAATCCTCTTAAAAATGTCAGCTCCACCTAAAATTAAATTCACTAGGAAGGCTGAAATTGATATTTAATGTAATCATTTCTGTTTTACCACCATATACAAAGATTTCAATAATGTAATTGTATCTTTTTTATTTATTCATTTATTTTTTCACTAATGTATCTTTACTAGCTAATCTAGGATTGAGCTTCTGTACCCACTGTCTTATATCCTGTAGAATAGAGGAGAACTTCACATTAGGCTGTCTATGTCTGAATCCTTATGAGAACAAATGTCCTGATATTTTTCCAAGGGAGCTGCTGTGGTGGGAGTGGACTGCGGACCTGTGGTTAACAGACCAAAGTGCAACCCACTAAGTCACCAACTCGTCTTGGGTTCTAAAGTCACTATTAAATATTTTTCATACATAATAATTGTTTAAATGTCTCATAGAGAATGCATTATGTTCAAAGGAGTATGAAAACAAGTTATAATTTACTATTTAGCAGACAGAGTAGAATAAAATAGATAAAGGAATAATATGATAAATAGGAATGAGGAAGAATATTTACATTCTAATGATAATCATTTAAGTTCTTCCTGAAGATGTAGAACTTTAGCTAAAGCACATTAAGACTTGAGCTACTTACAGAATTTGAAGAAATTCATTAGCAGTAGAGATACAGCAAATGCTAAGGCCTGAAAGCATAGCAAAACAAGACAAAACAAAAGAAAATAAAACAAGAACATATTTTAAAGAGATAATTTCAAGAAATATAATAAATTTCTGTTTCGTAAAAGGGAACTGTGATAAATATGAGCTATAGCAAGATGATATAAAATCTAATAAAGAATTATTAAAGTCTGAATTTTATTATAAGCTTTTAAGTTTGAAAAGTACAAAACAAGTAAAACACAACCTCTGGCAATGAGAATCGATTGAAGTCTGAACTAACTTGGATCTATAAAGTGATCATCGAATAAGGATTTAAGTCTCTATTTCTGAAGCAAAGTTGGATATTTAGTCAATTTTGGACTGCCATAAAAACTGTTGAATAAAATTCTGGAAAGGATTTAGTAAAATTGGAACTCTTATCCACTCCTGGTGTCTTGTAATTATATACAGTCACTATGGAATGCAGTATGGAAATTCTTAAAACAGATGGAAATTGAAATACTAAATGACTCAGCAATACCACTACTGGGCATATACCCAAAAGAAATAAAAAACATATCATGAACGTGTGCTCCCCTATGTTCATTGCAGAACAAATGGCAAGAAGCTAGAAACAGCCTAAATTCCCATCAGTATACAATTGGATTAAAAAAACAACCACGTCTGGTGTAAACATGCAGCAGAATACTACACATCCCTAAAAAACAGGATGAAACTATGAACACGGATGTGGAGTGATTTGGAAGACATTATGCTAAGCGAAATCAGTCAATCACAAAAGGACAGACACTCTGTGAGTTCTCTACTGTAGGAATAGGCAGCAGAACTGGAACAAGCTCAGACTTGCAGGGCATCACGTCCTCTGGCCAGGGGGGCCAGACAACCTGGTAGAGAGCCTGGCTGGTGCCAATGAACTGTACACCCTCTGCTCTAGATCAGTATTGTGAAGGTCACTTTGCCAGAGGGCGCCTCACTTCAACTGGGATGAAATAGTCAAGGGAGGGAGAGGAAGGGGTTGCTGTCTATTGAGTAGCTGACAAGTAAGTCTATGATGAGGTCTCCCCTGGACAGGTAGACAGTCCTACCAGAGGGATGAGGGATACTCATGGGAAAAATAAGTCAGGAGAAGGACACATGCATTTGTGGGGGAGCACGATGCAAGTCTGTCGGTTGGTAGGACAAGAGGGAGCACTGACCTCCAGGTGGGGGTATAATGACTGAAAATGCTTTTGGGGCACCCTATGGGACTGTCTTTAGTGATATACACCAAATGGGCCACATTTACTCCACCTTCTGGGTGCATCTTGTGGACCCAGTGTGGGTGCCGTGGAGCCCTGAGACACTTCATCCTGGATATTCCAGGTGCCTGGCATTCTCCAGGGGCTGCATCAGTGAGTCCTGAGGCAGAAACTCCATTGGTGAAATGGACTAAACCTCAGACACGTTTGTAACTTGGGGATTTAAGTCAGAAAATACATGGTGTCTAAGGAAGTGGAAGACAGCTGTATCAAGATTGTTGAACTGGTGGTAGGCAGACAAATATAGTCTTGTTACATCAATGCCCTATATGCTGTATTAGGATATGTATTATTTTGGCAAACCTGTGACTGACATTCTAAGTGGTTATTATTGTAAATTTCCCTGACAATTAACTCCCATTGTTTATATAAATAGTGTCCAGCCACAAAAGGACTGATTCTGTACAAGTGGGTAATTCAGGTACTGTTATGGAGCTAGCTTACTTTGGCCCAATATCCCTCTCTCATCAGAGGTTTAAAAAATTAGTACCAGGATCTAATCAAAGACAATGTAAATGGAAGATAGTTATACCCCAAGGGAATGACCAGTAAGACTGTGTACCATAAACTAACATAGAGGTTAAACAAACAAACGAAAACCATAGATCGAGGGATGGCTTCGGGCTCACACCTATTACTAGTTTCAATTTAAGAACAATTAGTTCTTACATCATGGCCCTGCTCGATACTCGCCCTCAGGAACACAGAAGATATGAGTGCTATAGCAAAGCATGGCAAAGAAATTAGATGGTGTCGGCTATTAAATAAAGTAGTGTCTGGGGGTTTAAAGGTTTGTCTCCAAACAAGCAGCCATCTGAGTGAGAAGCCAAATAAATCCAAATGGAAGAAGTGCACCATCATCGGTCACCGAAGGATTGTAAATCACATAATCCGAAGTTGAAGTAGGGTTATTACCAAAGCCTAAATTGTGAGAACTCAGTTAGCAGAAGGCAATGGATGGTAGTGGGAGGCCAAGACACATTTGTGGGAACGGCATCGGAAACAAGCCCTTTATCCATAATAGAGGGTTGGGAGGAAAGTGGTTACCAAACAGAGTGCATTGGGCAGATGAGTATAGAAGGCCAACGAATAGACCCGACTTGAATCATTGAAACTTTGGCAGTTGATCCCCCCCGGGGCACATGCTGGGGCTAATCTGGTTTTCCACATTTTCTGTATTTTTGTTTTGTTCATATTAGCATTTATCTCAGAGGTTTTATGTTATTGTCTAATATGCGATAAATAAGAACAATGTGAAGTTGTGTTATATGTTTTTCTGTTTTCAGTATATGAAACCCAGGCTTGATGAACCTATTGGAACAACAATTAGAATAAGGGCTATTTTGGGGTGGCGGGGGTGGTAAAGGGGAGATGAAGTCAAGGAGTCCAGGAAGAAAAAGAATGTTTGGAAAGTGATTGTGGTAGCAATTGTACAAAGCTGCCTAATGTTATTGAACTATGAAATGATCTATGTATTAATTCCAAATTAATATTAATTTTTGGAAAACTAAAAAGAAAACTAAAATTTTTAAAAACTCTTGAATATATGAATCAGGAGTACAGGGAGAACCAAGATGTATGTTTCTAAATTTGAGTAATTGATTTTTAAGTGCTCTTCTGAATCATTGGAATATTTGACATAATTGTTTTTATTTATCACAGATTAGACAATATAATTATATACCTCTGAAGTGTATAAAGCAAGCCTTAGTTTTTATAGAATGTCTGAGTGGACAAATCATGCTTAAATATTATATTTATCACTTCTTACAAAGAGAACTAGAAGTGAACAGAGATTATAATATGGCAATATATATGTATATGCACATGTACATACATATGGACACAGAATTCTACATCTATTTTGTCACTGAAATTTTTCATGATAGAAAGTTTGGATAAATGAATATGTTAGTGGCACAGTTTTGAAAACATGTACAAAGTATCACAAACAAAACCAAATAAAATATCACTTATTAGGTAGTTCCATATTAACCTTTAGAGAGCTTTCTGTAAAAGGGCCTTCTGTCCTATAATGCATGTCCCATATCCCTAAAGAATTGCCAGTTCATAACAGTTTTTAAGGGAGGTACGTTTAAGGATCATAGGACAGAATTGAGTAGAAATTGATAACAATCATCTCTTGTCAGTATTTCATTATTATGACTGTGTTTGGTAAGGTAGCTTGTCATAACTCTTAAGTAACTAGGTATGAAAAAAATTTGATGAGTACTAATAATTTGAAATTATTAGAAGCAAAAACACACCGACCACACTGATTGTCTGACCCCATTATGTCTCTCCATGGTCTCAAGTGAGGAATGGAGATTCCTGCTTTTGTTTTTCTGTTGTTCTTGACTTTGTATTTCTGTGGTTTTCTCAAGTCACATGACTTGGTGTATTTCAACCTAAGTCTTATACATGAGATGGTAACCCAGAAGAGACCACTTCACATGAATATGTTTATCACAAAATTATTGCCCCTTACATTACAGAAAATAATATGTTATATATTAAGTTTATAATATTCAATGTTAATCGAATATTATATAAGTCTCTAATATTCAATATTAATTGAATATTAATAAGTCTATGAGATGAGCTTTAAAATTATAGATCATTTGTATAAACTATTTGGAACTGTAAAACTCATTTGGAGAATAATAATATTTTTGATAAAATATAATTAGTGCATATGTAATCCAATATGAAACACTTGTAAATAAAAATATACATGAATTTCAAGTATTAGCTTCTTTACATAGGAATTTGTTCATAGAAATGTCATTTATTTAACAAGTATCCTTAATTTGAGTAAATGGATTTCATATATTATTTTTTAAGGGTGATCAATTCAATATGTTTCAATAACAGAGTTTAACAGTGACATGACAGATTGAAATTTAATATTATATATTTATTATCTGAAAATACACTGCACCATGGATATAAAGATATTATCATTAAAATTAGACTAATTATAAAACCACATAAAGTATTTGTATGCTTAACATTTTGTATTCCAATAATAAACCTTGCTAAAAATCCATTTAAGATGGAAACCCGTTACACTTCTGTCCGTCAAGGGAAAGGTGTTTCTCCCCTGATGGGGTTCTCATACTTTAGCATCACTCCAAAACCTTGTGGAGCATAGCTCTCTTAGTGTTCTTCATTGTACAGCTCAGTGCTTTATATGTAATTGCATTTTAACACAGTCCCCAGGAGCTCAGGATGGAAAATCAGCTTCTATCATAGATAAGTGAAAATTGATGCTGCAACCTTTTAAAGATGTAAGATATTGTTTTCTAAAAAAGGAGAAAGGAAATAAAATAAAATAAGACATAGATACTTAATGTCATGTTTTTGGAATCTGTCATTTCTAATCTACTGAATTTAATACGTTATAAAGAAGAGTTGTTTATGGGTAAGCAATTACATAGGAAAGAGAAAAACTCTGTTGAAATAGACCTCTGAATCTTAAGTGAAAAAGTAAAAGATTATTTAAAATGTTCAAGCATGTTTAATTGCAGACCCATAATCATAAAATCATTTAATATAAATACAATGTGACTTTTAATTTTTTTAAATCATTTTATTGTGGGCTTGTACAACACTTATCACAATCCATACAAACATCCATTGTCTCAAGCACATTTGTACATATGTTGCTATCATTGTTTTCAAAACAATTTCTTTCTACTTCAGCTCTTGGTATCAGCTCCTCATTTTTTCCCCTCCCTCCCCCTCCCTTAATTTTTAAAGAAATGTGAAAACGAAGTTAAACATTTCATTTAAAATCTGTTTGGATGTGTTTTGTGGAAACTCATACATTTGTTGTGTTTGGTTTCTGCTTTGACATGGAAAGAATATCAAGACTTCTTATATATTTTTGACATATTGTCAGAAGACTGGTCCCTGGAGAAAGTTATCATACTTGGTAAAGCAACGGGGCAGTAGACAAGAAGACCTGTGATATGATGGATCCACACAGTGGTTATATTGATGGGATC
>NW_022111373.1:64538537-64545668 GCF_000313985.2 Echinops telfairi
AAGAAGCACTACACGTTGTCCTATATTAGGGAATAACATGATAGCTTCTAGTTGAAGGTGATTATGGATAAAATGGAACAAGAACCTACTCTGTGATTTAAAATCAGGAAATATGTGTTCCAGGGTTGCATCCTTCCACTATGTTTATTCAATCTGAGAGATTAAACTTTATGAAGTAGAGCTTGGCATCCAAATTAGAGTAACGTTTACAAACAAATTTTAGATGACATAAAAGCAAGGTGGATGTAAAGTCTATGCTGATGAACAGGGAAGAATCTAACCCACGGTATGGATTGCTACTTAAGATAAAGAAAACCATCCTTACAGTTGGATTAATAAACAATGACATGCTGGATAGAAAAAAATTGAAGTTGATAAGAATTTCATTTTGCTTGAAATCATAATCAATGCTCATGGAAGGGACAATCAAGAAATCAAAGGACATATGACTTTATGAAGTTTTGATAGGACCTTGAAAGTTTGAGAAGACCTTGAAAGTTTGATGAGCAAGTTCATTTTGTACTTTCAATATCCTTCTACAGCACTACAAGGCAAATGCTGAGGTTCCTCTTTCATTTCCAACTTTCACATGCAAAACACCATGGCTTTGGTCAGGCCCACCTGAGTCCTCAACATAACATTCTTGTTTGTCAATACTTTAAAAAGGTTGGGGCCTTCCGATTGACCCAATGCAAGACATTGTTTGATATCTTGACTCCTGTTTCCACTTTAGTATGGATACAAGCAAGACAAAATCTTTCATAGCATTGATCCTTTCTCCATTTAACATGTTGTTACCTATTGGTCTAGTTGTGGGGAATTGGTCTTCTTTACATTGAGTTGTAATCCACACTGAAGGCTGGAATCCTTGGTCCTCACTATGGAGTGCTCAAAGGCCTCCTCACGTTAAGCAAGCATGAGTCATCTGCATATCCCAGGCTGCTATTAAGTCTTTTTCCAAACTTGATGTCACATTCTTCATATATAATTCAGCTTTTCTGATTATTTATTCAACATACAGAATGAATAAATATGGTGAGAAGATGCAATTATGACATACACCTTTCTTGCTTTTAAACCATGCAGTTTGCCCTTGTTCTGTATGCACAACGGCTCATTTATAGGTTCCACATGAGCAAAATGTAATCTTCTGGAATTCCGTTTCTTCTCAAAGCTATCCATAGTTTGTTATGGTCCACGTGGTACAATGCCTTAGCATAGTCAATAAATCAAAAGTAAACATCTTTCTGGTTTTCTCTGATTTCAATCAAGATGCAATTGACTTCAACAACTATATCCCTTGTTCTATGTCCTCTTTAAAATCTAGCCTGAACCTGTTCTGTCAATGTGTTGTTGCAACTGTTGTTGGGTTATCTTCAAATTTTACTTGTATTTTGTACCAATGATATTGTTCTACAGTTTGAGAATTCTGTTGGGTCACCTTTCTTTGGTACAAATGTTGGGGTCCTGGTGGTGTAGAGTTTACAAATTGGGCTGAAATCTGCATGGTGGGCAGTTCAAAACCACCAGAATCTCTATAAGAGAGAGACTTGGTTTTCTATTCCCATAAACAGTTAGTCTTTGAAACCCACAGCAGGTCGTGATGAGTCAGCATTCACCTGATCTAAGTGAGAGAGTTTATTCATTTGGCCAAGTAGTTGTCTTGCAAATTACCTGGCATAGACAAGCAATGGTTTGTAGAGCTTCATCAGCTTGTTGAAGCATTTTGATTGGTTTTCAATTAATTCCTAGAGCCTTGTTTTTGGATAGCATTTTCATTGCAGTTTTTACTTCTTTTAATACCATTGGTTCTTGCTCATACGCTCTCTCTTAAAATAATTGAATGTCCACTGTTTCTCTTTGCTTGCATGGCTCTGTGTATACTTTCCATCTTCTCGTGATGCTTCCTGAATCATTCAGTATTTTGCCCATAGATCTTTCATTTTGTTTTGAGTTCTTTCAGTTTCAGATCTATTTTTCCTTTTCCTCACTCATCCACCTAAGGGTTCTTGGATAGGGGTATTTGCTGTGAGCAAGTCATAAGCCTTGCAGAATTCTATCGTGTGAGTCTGACTTTGTTTCTATAACCAAGGCCACACATTCCAACGACTTTGCATTCCAGCCACCATTCCGATCAATAAATCGTGATTTCATGTTTGATTGCTTTTGGATGGATAACCTCATGAAAAGAAGTAGAAAATTATTGGAGGTAGGGATCGAAGATAAGGCCCTCAGGAGCAAAGACACTCAAAAGATGACTGAGGAAATGCTTCCTTCTCAAAATACAATTCTTCAACTTCTTCATCAAGAACTTTGGTAGTTGTGTGCATACATTTGAATGATAATTTTATTTATTGGATTTCTTTTAATACAGAATACAGATGTAATACTATCACAGACAATATTTTACATCAAAGATAGACTGAGATGCCATTTTATTTTTACAATTAATGCAACATGACGCCTCTGATTGTTTCGTTCCTAGCATAGAAAATCACATTGTTTTCTGATTCAAAATGGCAAATTCCAGTCAATTTTAGCTCACTAACACCTAGGTGGCCGTTTTTTATGTGTGCCATTTCATTTTTCAGAAATTCCAATATTCCTAAATTCACACAGTGCATACAAGAATCAAATTATTAATTGAGCTTACAGCAGTATATTTTATGTTGAATCATTTCCGATAAGCAAATGATGGTCCAAAGATTTTACTCCCACAGATATTACTCCAATCACGGTATTATTATTGAGACTTACTTTGTTAAGACAGCTCTTCTCAGATATTTTGAGTGCCTTCCCTTCTGAGAGGTTCAACTTCTGGAACTACCTCCCACTGAGTATTCTGCTTATTTTCATGAGTGTTTTCGATATCTTACAATGCATGGATTCTGTCCATTTTCAGAGGCTAATTCCTCAGAATTTGACAGCCTATTTCTTCTTTGTGCTCTGTTTTTAGCCTGGACATTCTGCCAAAACCTGTTCACTTTGGGTGACCCTGCTGGCGTTTGAAATTCCAGAGACATAGTTTCAAGGATCACAACACACAGGCCACCATTGTATAACTAAATAGCAGAGAAGTGGTGGATGTGGATATATATGATAGTTAAGATTTATTGTGTCAACCTGGCCAATGAACACATGTGGGATTATTTGAAGGGCAGAGAGTTAAATTGCTCAGTGAGCCTCGCCTGTCTGGTCTCTTGCTCTCTCATGGTCAGACCAGGGTGCAGCTGCCTTAGCTAGTTCTCTGCCTGAGCTGGCGAGTCTCACTTCCTGTGAGACATCCCTGAGGAGAAGCCATATGGACCTAACCCCATGCAGCCCTGGTTGCTGGAGCAGCCTTGTGGAGACCCCTGCCAGCACTGAGATGCTTACATGCGTACTGATTCAGCTTTCCTCCTGCAGTTGGCACCATTGCGTATATTTTGTGAGTTTGATGAGGACTTTGTAGTTCAATGTTGGACATATGGGCTTGAACTGGACTGGGTTGGGATGCTTAATGAAAAATTACCATTTATATAAAACTCTTTCTTATAAAATATGAGTGTTTATGAATTTTGTTTCACTAATCTACCTAGACTAAGATGATATATATATAAACATATATAAGAAAAATTCTACTGCAAAAATAATGAAAGCATTTTTTTCTAAGAAATCTGAAATTCCAGAGGAATCTGAAATTTATTCATGAGAGCTAGGTTTATGACACCTTTCAATTAAATGATTATGTTTTCTTTATTATTCAGTGCTAATATTAGTTTTTTATCTATATAGGGTTATTATGTGTCAAAAATCACCTTAGTGTCAATGATTTTTTAATTTAAACTATGTAATGTTTATCAAAGGAGTTATGTTTGAAAACTCCATTATATAAATATAATATATAATGTATATAATATTTGTCTTTGTTGAATATGTATATTCTATATTATATTGTATATATATATGTAGGTAATATCTCTGAATAGATTATGCCATTGGTAAAAGATTGACCAGATTACTATAATATCTGCTCGCTGATTACATAAAACTTTCTTTGCTGTCCAAGGCGAGAAATGCTCATTAATATTAAACTTACATGGAAGGTCCAAGAAAATCATCTTGACTGATGAATAACATTCGACTATCTCCTATGAGTGCTATGAATGATTGTAGTAAGAGAGTTTTCTTGCAAATGGCTTTTTGAACAATTAAGAATGGTTAAGTTTGTTTAGTCATGTAGGAAGATAAAATTAACATTATTTTAATTATCTTGCAGAAGTTAGAGATATGCCTTAAATTTAGGTATTTTAAAATATGTTCTATGTCCCATGATAACAAGGAAACAAAAGGATTTCAGGAAAACCATTTTTGATTTAGAAGACAAGGGAGAAATGCTATGCCAGTGAAAACCTTAGATCACATTTCAATGACTTCCACGTGGTCTGACCCATTCTACTGATTTGGGGTAGTGTCCTCTGACTAACTGTGGGTCTACCACCAGCGGATCACTACAAGGTAATTCATTATCTAACCACTGTTGTCCTGAACACATGGTCTATCTTAAGAACATCTGGGGGAATATGAGTCACCAGTTGAACTTCTATTCATGGACAAAGGTGAATTAATGAGTGAGGAGGGTTGGGAAGAAGTCAGAATTCCCAAAGTCTGAAAGGATGAGATGCATATATCCACAACTTAGTTAGCACATATATTTTTCATCTTGAGACAGAGCACAGCTCCTCATCTGTGCAGACACTAAAATCACTTTCTATTTTTTCTGCAAGCAGTGTCTGCTCTATTTCAATTTACTAATAAATTAGAACATGGACTGGTATGTTGGGTGACAACCATAACATTTTCATTTTATTATAAACTCTAATAAAGACAATTTCTATAACAGAAGAAGAAAATTTTTCACAAAATATTTGAGTTTAAGACTATAGACAAACTACCTGATTACATAACTTTTTACAAGTCATTTATTCTGTGGTAATCAATATAAATACTTGCAAAATATTCGGAGTCAAAATGTTTTCTTACCTAAGATAAGTGAAGCAGAAGTTTCCTTATCAAGTTCCATCTAAGTATTTTAGAATTTTAAAATCAAGAGAGGTGTGCTTCAGGGTCGCATCTTCTCATAATACTTATTCAATCTATCTGTTGAGAAAAATCATCAGAGAGACTGAATAACTCGAAGAGGACTGTGGCATCAGGATTAGAGGAAGGCTTATAAACAATCTGCAATATGCACATGACACAATCTTGCTTGGTGAAAATGAGGCAGACTGAAACACTTGCTAATTAAGATCAAGAATTGGAGCCTTCAGTATGGATTACAATTCCATATAAAGAAGATAAAAACCTCCACAATTGGACAAATAGGTAACATTATTGTAAATGGAGAAAACATTAATGTGAGGATTTTTGTCTTGCCTGAATGCACAATCAAATGCTTAGGGAAGGATCAGTCAAGAGATCAAACAACACATTACATTGGACACATCTGTTGCCCAAGACACCTTTAAAGTGTTGAAAAGCAAGGGTGTTACTTTGAAGATTAAAGTGAGCTTGACTCAAGCCACAGTAAGTTCAATGTCCTCATATGCATGTGAAAATTGGACTTAATTAAGGAAAACAGAAGAAGAATTGATGCATTTCAATGTTTGTGCTGGCAAAAGATCTTGAAAGTACCGTGGACTGTCAACAGGACAAACAAGTCTGTCTTGAAAGAAGTACAGCCAACATGCTGCTATGAGGCAAGGATGGGGAGACTTTGTCTCACCGACACTGGGCACAGTGTCAGGAGAGACCAGACTGGAGAAATACATCATGCTTGCCAGAACAACAGCAAAAAAGAAAAGACCTTTGCTAGACAAAGTGGCTGCAAGCAAATAGTAGCTACAACAATAGGCACACTAAACTATTCATAACTTTGAGAAGAATGAGAATTCCAGAAAACTTCATTGTGCTCATGTGGAATTTGTACATGAATCCAGAGGTAGTTTGGGGAAAACAATAAGGGGATAGTGCATGGTTTAAAATCAGGAAATGTGTTCCACTTAGTTTTATCCTCTCAGCATATTTGTTCAAATTGTATGCTAAGAAAATCATCTTATACGAATAAGAGTACAGCATCAGGCTAGGAAGAAGGCTTATTTACAACCTGTGGTGTCCAGATGACACACAAACTTGCTTGTTGAAAGTGAGGAGGATTTAAAGCATTTGACGAAGATCAAGGATTGCAACCTTCAATATGGATTGTACCTCAATGTAATGAAGATCAAAATCCTCACAGTGATCATTGGAGAATAGTTTGAAGTTGTCAAGAATTTTGTCTTACTTGGATCCACAATCAACATTCATGAAAGCAATAGTGAAGAGATCAAACAACACATTGCATGGGTAAAATTGCTGCACAAGATCTCTTTAGAGTATTGAAGAGCAAGGATGTTGCTCTGAGAACGAAGGTCCATCTGACCCAAGCCATGGTATTCTGCATTGTGTCATATGCATATGAAAGTTGGCCTTTGAATAAAGAAGACTGTAGAAGAATAGAATTTGATTTGCAGTGCTGGCGAAGAATATTCAAAGTACCACAGACTGCTAAAAAGACAAACTAATTTGTTTTGGAAGAAGTAAGGCCAGAGTGCTCCTTAGTGGCAAGTATGGCAAAACTTACACTTATATACTTGGGACATATTGTCAGGAGAGTCCAGTCGATGGAGAAAGACATCATGTTTGGTAACGTGGTGAGGAGGTGAAAAAGAGGAAGGCCCTAGAAGAGATGTATTAACAGAGTGGCTGCATCAAGTGGTCCAGGCGTAGGAAGAATGTGAGGATGGTGTAGCATGGTGCAGTGTTCAGTTGTATTGGGCATAGGGTTGCTGAGGGTAGGAGCAAAATCAGGAGCCCTTAAAAACAGCAAATACAAACTGGCTTTGTATCTCTAGGCTACATTCTTACCTTGGAAAATTGCTTGCATGTACTTTTGAGAGTCTAATTCTTGCTGCATATGAAAGCATATTTCACCATAGAAAGTGTCTAAATATTTGTACAAATATATTTCTGCCTTCATTTTTTTTACAATAATATGACATGAAAATTGGGCATCACATTTTATTTTTTCAAGTAAATTTGACTCACTGATGA
>NW_022111373.1:64545768-64554145 GCF_000313985.2 Echinops telfairi
TTCTTTATTTGAATTATAAATGCATATTATTTAAAAGAAATAATATGCTCTAGCCTGTATCAATAAAGATTTCATGAAGAAACAAACTGAATTGAATTTTATGTATATACAATTATGCATACATGAGATTTATTTTAAAGAATTACCTCACCTGGTTTGGAGCTGGAAAGTTAAAAATTTTAAGAATAAGCAAAAAGATTGTAAACTCATCCAGGAGTTGTTATTTCAATCTTGAGTTCAAATCATCCAGTGTTCAGACAGAGTTTCTTCACAAGAAACCTTGGTTTTTATTCTTAAAGCCTTCAGATGATTAGAGGTGGCCTAACCAAATTATCTAAGATATTTTCATACTTAAAGTGAATTGATTGTAATGTTAACTATGTCTACAAAAACAGTTTCACAGTAATGACGACCTTAGTGTGTAAATAGCTAAGTACATTACTACACTAAACTGTTATAAAGTTAGTCATCATATAGCTTGATTGCAAAGAAATTTTATGCAGTTATTTATATATATTTACTTTGATTTAGCAGGGCACACCAGAAGGAATCAATTGTTGCATGTTTTATATATTCTATGCTCTGCAGAAAACAATTTAAGAATCATCTGCTTACCTTTTCTAAGAGTAAAAACTATCTGCTGAGTAATGATGCATACCACTTACTGATAGTTGGTTTTTATTTTTATTTTCTCTTCAAACTAATTAATAAAATCAGTCATATTAATACCCTTCACGTCTCCCTTTTAGAGTAATAAACGATTTGCCTAGATTCACAAATTCACTTTTATAAGAGAAAGTATTAAAGTTCTAATACTGTTGGAACGCATTATCATAGAAATTTTGACAAACAAAGCATACTAATACTTTCTGTTTAGAAAGACAATTCAAAAACAGAACTTTTAAAAGCAAAACTTCATGAGCTTCCATTTCTTATTTTATGTTTAATCCTTACTATGTGATCAAATGATAACATTTCTTTACAAAACTTAAGAAAGAAGTAACATGTCTGTCTGACAATTGAAGTCCGTAACAAATATTGTATGTAGCATTAGGATTTACTGACCCGTTTGGAAAGACGATTCTCCCAAGCTTGCTTTTATCATCCTGACTTTTGCAAAATATTTATAAAAGACAAAGTCTCTTTTATTTGTCCAGTTTCACAGTTCTAGAACAATTGGGTAATGGACTGTGAGGCTGTCGGTACATTCTTTGATTTTCCAATACATCAATACACACAAGTTAAACAAGGATTTTAACATTGCTCATCCAATAAAATTTAAGTTGAACTACTGTCTACAAAATGCTACTGTGAAGAGAGGGCCTGCACTATGGAATTCAGACAAGCATGAAGCTAGATTTTTTTTTTCAGGTTTCATTTATTACTTGCTAAGAAAATTGTTACAGGAAGGTTAAAAAGACACACACACACACACACACATACTTTGCCAGGTTACTCAAATTTCTGTTCATTCGTCTATTAACTGTATTTCTGTTTTGTTTTTATAGATTAGCAATAAAAATAAAATGTTCAATCATGATATGTTGTTATAGAATAAGGTATGTGTTAATTAATGCATTATTTGTTAATATTTTATATAAATTGCATGATGGGTTTGGTAGCTTAAGTTTAAATTCCTTAATAAGCAATCAGATACCAGTAGTATGGGGGTTGGCATCCAATTTTCTTCTGCATAAAACACAAATACTTAGAATGATTGACCTTGTCAAAGGAGAACTTTGGCCTTTTCCTTCAACTAATAGGAAATAACCTCTAAGTCCTTGGCATGTCCTAGTTAACATAATTGTTTTTATTTACCTAGAAGTTTTGGACAACACCAATGTGATTTTTGGTGGAAAAAGATAGTTTATATTAAGAATACAACTTATGAGGAGTAGCCTTGGGAGATGCGCTATCAACTCAACATGACCAACCCAAAATAACAACTCTGGACTCCAAGGTTCTGGTGAGTTTCCCTAAATGGCTTTATTGGCATTATTCCACACCCATTTTCATGTACCATTGCTAGAAGAAATAGTTACTGTGCTCACAAATAGATTAGTAGAGGACAAATGAAGTGTCCACTGTGGTGTCTCCTGATTCTTCCCATGAATCCACTGCTTCCATAATTTCAAGCAATGCCCCTTTGCCCTAATAACACATAACGATGGGTAAAATAGCTTTTCTGAGTTCTGTGATTCTAGCAAATTGGTAAGCCTAAAGATAATTTTGGAAGTTCTCAGACTTGAAGTTGATCTCAGAAATGAGGGTGATCCTGGGGATTTCTAACAGTAGAGCTGGAAGCGGACTCAGATGATCTTGGAGGAAGACTGAACTTAAAAAAAAAAAAATCTAAGTAAGCATAGTACAAACCTTTATACAGCTAATTACAGATTTTTCATATCAAAATATGAGGAGGTACTCTGCCAAATGGATTTTTTTCAAAGATTTTTATTTATTTATTTATTTTCACAAAACAACCTTATCACCTTCAAAGTCCTCTACATTACACTTAATAAATTTGTCAATATGTGAATCCATGCTTAGAAACATTTTTCAAACTCATCTGTTTGGATGGATGACAGCACCCTCCTCATTTATAATTCACCTCTTCTATGTTGTCAAATTGCTGTCCTTTCATGTCCTTTTTCATTCGAAAAATAAACGAAGTCACACAGAGTAAGGTAAGGTGCATGGGGAAAGAGAGGTATGCTGTTTTTTGTCCCAAACTGGTGCACTGAAATAGTTCCCAAGAACCACAATTCAAATACATCAAAACTTCTATGTCTTCCTCATTCAATGTCCAACTTCCACATGCATATGAGCCAATTGAAAACACCGAAGCTTGGATCAGGTGCTCCTTAGTCATCAAAGTAACACTCCTGCTTTTCAATACTCTAAAGAGACCTTGTGCAGCAGATTCACCTAGAGCAATATATCTTTTGATCTTGTGTCAGTCTGGGTTGACTAGAGAAATAAATCCAGAGGCATGTGTATGTGTAGATTAGAGAACTTTATATCAAAGAGTAATTGTACATTAAGCAAACATCCTAGCCCAGTTCAGATCAAGTACATAAGTCCAATATTACCGCATGTGTCAATCCTAGTCCATAAATTCTTCTTTAGACTCATACAGCCATGTATTGACACTGAATGCAGGAAGATCCCAGGCCAGTGAGTGGAAAGTCTTATGGATCCAGTGGTGATGGAAGCATCTCAACACTGGTGTGGTCTCCATGTGGCTCCTCCAGCTCAAGGGCTCTTGCTCCATCAGTGTAGCTCCATGTGGCTTGTCATCAGGAATAAGAAGCAGACAGAGTGCGCCATGCCTCCAGAAAGGAAGACAGGAGATTATGCAACTGCCACAGGTCTCTTGGCTGCTACTTCTATGAGCATTGATTGTAGGTCCAAGCAAGACAAATCCTCGACAACTTCAACGTTGTCTGAAACTGTTGTTGGATGATCTTCATCAAAAAATTAGTGATGAAGACATTGAAGAATTGTACCAACATCTTCAGTTGAAAATTGACCAAACGGGAAATCAATATGTATTGATTTCTTATTGGCAACTGGAATGGAATATAGAGGAAGGAACAGTATTTCAGAAATATGGATTTGGAGATATAAACAAATCTGGAAATTGCATTACAGCATTTTCCAAAATCAGCTACCTGTTCATAGAAAATAATTTTTTCAACAACACAAAAAGCTACATATAATATACACAGAATTCAAATTGACTACATGTATGTAAAGTGACAATGAAAAAGCTGTACCATAAATTTTTAGCAGCTAAAACCAGGTCAGAACTGACTATGGAACAGAATATCAATTGTTCATATATAAGTTCAGAGTGAAGCTGAAGAAAATTAAATAAGTTCATGAGAGCCAACATACCACCTTAAGCTTACCCCACCTGATTGCTGAGAACATCTCAAGGACAGATTTGAAACATTGAAAATGAAAGGCAGGAGACCTGATTACCCGTGGGAGGACATCAAGAACATCATGAATACAGCAGAAGGTCATTGAAAGAACAAGAAAAAACTGAAAAGATCAAAGTGGCTGTCAGAAAGGAGTGAAACTCACTCTTAATCATAGAGTAGCTGTCGTGGTTACATAATTTTATGTCAACTTGAAGATATATAAAAGTATAAGTGTGGCATCCAATTTGCCAATCCGATCACAGACTGATGGTGCCTCTTTGTGGCATGGCCTTCACATAAGGAGAACCCTGAGAAGCAATACTTCTCTCTGCCATCATTCTCCTACTTGTTGGCCACTCTGAGAACTGCCAGAGCCCTGCCATGTTTCCACCATCCCTGGCTCCCTATGACTTTGCACCAACCAGCCTGTGATATCATTGCATGTGACTGCATGAGTCTGAAGAGAGACTTAAAGGCTAATGTAAGACTTATGAGTTAGTTTGAGCTGGAATGTGCTCTTGATATGTAATTACTTCTTAACATAAAGATCTTTATTACACATATATGAGCGTCACTGGATTTGTTTCTCTAATCAAGCCAGCCTAACACAGTAGCAAAAGTAAATGGAATGATGAAGGCGAGGAGCTGAAAACAGAAAAATTTAAAGGCCAGCTTGAGATTATAATGCCAAATTATAAAGAAATGTGCAAAGGTCTACAAATAGAAAATCAAAAAAGGAAGAAGCTCAGCCTACGTTAAACTAAAAGAACTCAAGAAAAAATTCAAGCCTTGAGTTACAGTATTAAAAAAATTCTATGGGAAAATATTGAATGATGCAGGAAACAGCAAGAGAAGATGGAACGAATACACAGAATCACTGTACTAAAAATAACTAGGCCATATTCCACCATTTCAGGAGGTGATATATGAGCAAGGACCAAAAAAGGAAGAATTCCAAGCTGTACTGAAAACACTAGCCAGAAACAGAGCTTCAAGAATTGATGGAACAGCAATTGAAATGTTTCAACAAAGTGATTATGTGCTGGAAGTACTCACTAATACATACCAGGAAAATTGGAAGTCAGTTACTTGGCTAACTGCCTGGAAGGCATCCTTATTTGTACCCATTACAAAGAAAGATGACCCAACAGAATACTCAAACTATAGAACAATATCACTGCAATGGCATACAAGTACAGTGTTACATAAGATCTTCCAAAACAGTTGCAGCAATACATTGACAGCGAGCTGACAAGGGTTCAGGCTAGATTCAAAAGAGTGTGGGGAAAATAGGATATCTTTGCTGATATCAGATGCATCTTTGCTGAAAGTGGGGAATGCCTGAAAGATATTTACTTTTGTTTACTGACTTGCCAAGGCATTTGATTGTGTGGATCATAAAAAATTGTGACTAACCTTGAGAAGAATGGGAATTTCAGACTACGTCATGGTGTTCCTAAAGAAGTTGTACATGAAGCAAGAGGCAGTTAGTTGTGTGAACACAAGGGAGAAAATCATGATTTAAAACCAGGAAAGGTATGTGTCAGAGTTGTATCCTCTCGTTATATTTATTCAATCTGTATAATGAAAAATTCATCAGAAAAGCTGGTTCATATGTAGAATTTGACTTCAGAATTGGAGGAAAACTTATGAACAACCTTTGACACATAGTTAATAGACCCTTGCCTGCTGAAGGGGAGAGGATTTGAAGTACTTGCTGATGAAGGTCTAGGACTGCAGCCTTCAGCATGAATTAGAGCTGATTGTAAAGAAGACCAAAATAGTCATAATTGAAACAGTAGGTAACATCATAATAAATGGAGAAAAGGTTGAAGTTGTCAAGGATTTTTGTCTTACTTGGATACAAAATTAATGCTCATGGCAGCAGCAGTCAAGAGATGCAAGAATGCATGTTAGGTTGAGGACTAAGGTAGATTTGACTTAGTATTTTCTATTGTTTCATACCCATGTGAAAGTTGGGCATTGAATAAGGAGGATTGAAGAAGAATCAATGCATTTGAAATGTGGTGCTAGAAAAGAGCATTGAAAGTACCTTGGACTGCTAAAAGAACAAACTACACTGTGTTGGAAGAAGTGTGGCCAGAGTACTCCTTCAAACAAGAATGGTCAGACTTTATCTTAAATACATTGGACATGCCATCAGGAGAGACCTGTCCCTGGAGAAGGACATCACATTTGGTAAAGTAGAAGGGCGGTTAAAAAAAAGAAAGAAAGAAAAAGAGGAACATTAGAGTGACATGGTGGCTGCAGCAATGGACCCGAGCACAGGAACACTTTTGAGGATGGCTGAGGACCACGCAGTAATTCCTTCTGTTCTGCAAGAGTTTGCTATTGGTTGGCACCAACCTGATGGGACCTACCACCTCTACCAACAAAATCTTACACATTATGCTGCTGCTTGATGTTATGAGTTGGTTCTGACTCAGAAACCCTATGTACCACAGAAGGAAACAAACTGCTGGTCTTGGACGATCTTCATAATTTTTATACCCTTTGTACTCTGTACCTGTCCATCTTGTGGAAGGTTAACCTTTTGTTCACTGTCCCTCTAGTTTACCAAGCACGATGTCCTTCTCCAGCAACTGATATCTCCTGAAGAAACACCCATCATATGTGACAAGAAGTCTCTTCATCCTTGCTTCTAAGAAGAATTCTGGCTTTACTTCTTCCAACACACAAGTCTATGATAATATTCTTCACCACAATTAGCTGATTCCTCTTCAGTCTTCCTTATTCAATGTCCAACTTTCACATGCATATGAGGCAATTGAAAATACCATGACGTGGGCCAGCCACAACTTAGGCCTCAAGGAAAACTCCCTACTTTTCAACACTCTAAAGAGGTCTGACGCAGCAGATTTACCTAAGGTAATTTCTCATTTGATCTCATGACCACTTCCTCCATGAACATTGTTTAAGGATCCAAACACAACAAAATTCTTGACAGCTTTAACCTGCTCTCCATTTATCATGATTTTACCTACTGCTCCAGTGTTGTGAGGAATTTGGTTTTCTTTACATGTAGTTGTAATCCATACTCGAGGTTCTAATCCTTGATCTTCGTCAATGAAATTCAAGTCCTTACTACAGCAGGCATGATTGTGTCATCTACATACTGTAGGTTGGTAATAAGCGTTCCTCCAACCCTGAAACCACATTCTTTTTCATAGATTCTAACTTCTCTGATTTTCTCAGCATATATATTAAATAAGGATTGTAAGGAGTTGCAGCTCTGATGTAAACCTTTCTTGCTTTTAATTCTACATGTTATAGTGAGCTGAAATGGACTGGTTTTACCATTTTAAATCAGAAAAATCATATAAAGATGTTAGCAAATTCCCATCCAATTGTTTTTAAGGGAATATAGACAATCATGTTTAAAACAAGAAGTTTCATTTTCTGCTACATTTCAGATAGCATGAAGAGTGAAAATAAAAGATACAGAACTAAATAAGTTGCCCTATCTAATAAATGTAAAATATTAATACATGCCATCAAGATTCAGCTTTGATGCAGAAGGGAACCCATGTGTAACAGATGGAAATACTAAGTGACCCAGCACCAGCCTCACAATTATTGCTATGCTTAAGCACATTGCTTCTGACTCTATCTTAATCCCTTGTGTTGGAGATCCTTTTTTACCCCTTGGCTCGCTACTTGATTAGGCATCATATCCTTTAGGGAATGGTACTTTTGCCCTGTTCAAGGAAATCTGATACTACTTCTTCCAAAACAGATATGTTCATTCTTCCGAAAATCTGTAATATTCAATGTTCTTCACCAACACCAAAATGAAAAGGCATTGATTATTTTGGGTCTGCTTTATATAACATCCAAGTGCCACATGCATAAGAGGCAATTGAAAATATCACGTTTTTAGTCAGGTGCACTTTATTCTTCAAAGTTACATCTTTGCATTCTAGACCTTCAAAGTGCTCTTTTGCAGCATATTTTCACAGTAAGATGCATCTTGATTTGTTGACTGTTACTTCTCTGAAAATTGATTATGATTCTAAGTAAAATGAAATCCTTGACCGCTGCAATCTTTTCTCCATTTACTTTGATGTTGTTTATTAATATAGTTATGAAAATTTTGTTCTTATCATTTTTAATTCACCTTAAAGACTGTATTTTTTATCCAGCAATAAGTTTGCTCAATCAAAGATATTAAAGTAGAAATTCAATTTACCTGGTGTGAGCAGAATGATGACATTCCTTAGCTTTACAATTTTTTTTAAAATAATCATTTTATTAGGGGCTCATACCACTTATCACAATAGGTACATACGTCATCTGTGTCCAGCACTTTAGTACATATGTTGACTTCATCATTCTTACGACACCCACTTTCCACTTGAGCCCCTGGTTTCAGCTCATTTTTCCCGCTCCATCCCCGCTCCCCCCGAACCCCCGATAATTTATAATTTATT
>NW_022111373.1:64555046-64593211 GCF_000313985.2 Echinops telfairi
TGTCTCTCAGCTAGATGGTGCTTGTTTATCTTCAGGTCTTTAAGGCTTCAGGTGCTATATCTTTTGGTATCTGAGCACCATCAGCTTTCCTCACTAACTTAGGTGATGGTTTACATTTCAGTTAATCAGCTTTGCATTCAATATTTCAAACTAGTAATCAAACTCTCCAGTAGTTTATTCCCCAGAGCACCTCCACTCATGGACCACAAGCCTCCATTTCATCCAGGCCAACACCCGTCAATAGTCCAACTCGTTGCTCCATCCTGTTTCCCCTGCTCTTCCTCCACTTACCACCACATTTGAAGTGTCTGTATTCACAAATTTATAAAATTATACAGATATCATCATGACTCATGTGGGGAAAGAAAGTTCTGATTTACTTTGGTTTATAAATTAAATGTTTATGTGTTCACAGGAAGATATAATTTTGCAATAGTTATGCAATTATTTCCTAACAGAAATCTCAGTGCTTTGAAGCTAACAGGAACTCTGCTTTGGAAAACTTAAGGGGATGTTCTATTCTGTCTTATAGTGTCACTTTGAATAAAAATCAAACCAAGGGCAATAAAATGTGTTCAAACTATGTAGTTATATTTATAATTTCCTATTCAAATGGACAGTGGCTCTGAAATGCTCTAGGCACACTCACTGTTATGCATTTAGTCACAGAGAAAGGATAGAAAAATAGAGATAAGAAAAAGAAAAAAGAAATGATAGAAGTGAAGAAACAAGAAGGAAGAAATCAGTCTAGAAAAGTTTGCCTGTACCTATTACCTTGGCCCATTAAGTCTTATACAAAATATACATAATTGAATATAATTAGGTACCGCTATATCAAAGGTCCATTCTAAGACTAAATTCTAAAATTGTTCCATATATTTCTTAACAGGAAGGGATTTACTTCCAACTTCTTCTTTCACTTTTTCCCCAGCAAGGGCATTTTTGCATCCTACTTCTAAGTTCTTTGGAAATTCAAAGCACAATATCAGAGCTCTTTCACCATAGCATGAGAATTATGCTATAAGGATAGTCCTTGATAGTATTAGCAGAAGATAAAAAAGTGTTGGCCTTACAGATGCTAATGCATTCACTCACAAGTTGCACAACAAAAGACATCTCTCTTATCCTGTCTTCCTCTTCCTAAGGACTAAAAGGTCAACAGGGAAAGAGCTTCCTTGTCATATCATCCCCAACACTTATTATTCCCTCAATTTATGTGAAAATATGATATAAACAACTGCCTCCATCTAGAAAAGACAGAAAAGTAGATGAGGCAGAATTGTGGGGAGAAGAAGAAATTATTAGATGGTGGCCATGAGAATAAATATGGAAGAAGGAGTGAAGGAAAACATTTAGGAAACATACTTTTAATTACTCTGTTGCATTTTTAAAGCAATTGGATTCTTGTGATATCACCATGTTCTCAATGAACAATACAGTTCAATTATACATGTTCTAAATATCCTCTTTGGAAATTTCCAACACTTATATTATGATCACATGAAAGCCTTACCTATGAATCCTCTATTATATCTCATTGAAGGAGCCTTTTCAAAACTTGCAACTTTGATTTCTGACAAATTTTGGGGAACTCCCTCTCAGTAAGATTTGATCTACGATTCTGAATGCTTTCAATGCCAAGAACTAAAGGTCTCTCCTGCCATTGCTCATTTCCCAGATTCTGGTGTACCAATAAGTATTTGGAGACTATAGATATAGAATGCTGCCTTGTTTACACTGCCACTGAAAATTTCATAAATTATAACAAAAATCTTAACATTATCAAAGAAGTCAGTATCATATTAAAGTATTTATATTGGCTTATATCACTACCATTACGTTGTGAAAGTTGCTTCAAATTACTTTTAAAATAAATTTTAGTCTTTCTATTTCTGTGGTTGATTTATATCTTTTGCTATTGCTTTGCAAGTACTGAATATTATTCTAATGTTAACTTTTAATGAAAAATTACCCATCAATTAAGCCTACAGAGTGATGTGTCTCTAATTTTCTGATAATTTGATATTCAATATTCATATTGTCATTTGGAAAAATAATTAATTGAAATAGACTTTTTCAGTGCACAAGGGAAAAAAATAAAGTGAGATCTTTAAACACTAACATTTATTTTATGTCTCAATCTTTGTACTATGATTAGAGCTGGCTCTTTATCTTCCCTATAAGATATTTATAATAAGACTTCTGCTTATTTTGAATAGCGATTTATTTAAACTCAGTGATTGGTATGACTCTCCAAACTAGTTTACATTTTCTTTAAAGTGAAACTAAATAAATATCTTGCATTGTATTTACTTTATTATTATTTAATTGATTAAGTAAACAATCTTCTTTATCTAATGAAGCTATTGTAAAGTGCCAGAAGAATAAACAAAGAAGAGAATTATATTTGATGAGGTGATCAAAGTATGTTATTGAAACTATAAGGCAAAGTTACCCATTGTGATGGTTAAATTTTAAGTCAGCTAAATATCTGGGTGAAGACAGGAGTGGTGCTCAACTCACAGCTTAATGGGCCTTTTTATAAGAAAGATTCTGAGCATCACCAAGCTCTCTTGTCCCATTGCCTTCTGACACAGCTGGATCCTGATTTTGGTTCATTGATCATGTTATATCCGTTACTAATCACAGGACCCACCAGGAGACTGCTACACTTGGATTCACTCAGCTGACATCTTATTCACTCAGCTCTGCATCTACCAGGTGGTGACCCTCTTGCTTTGTTTTCCTGACTCCTGTTCATCTTCCACCCCTCCATCTACAGGAGCTGAGAGAAGCCCCATCTTACCTGACATGCAGACTTGAGCAGGACTGGACTTGCCTAGATCTACAACTGTGTAAGCCATTTCTTGATATAAACACTTTCTGTGTTCATATCACTGGTTTGACTTCCCTAGCCTTCTCTAGTTAACTCAATCTGACACATTTGACTAGATATACTCAGCTGACTCCCCAGGTTGGATCCCCAAAATGTGGAATGAGTGGTGCTATGCTGGGAAATGCTAAGTTGTATCCATCAGGATCGTCTCTACCTAGGAAAATAGGAAACCCAAAGTAATACAATAATCCTAGAGAGATTGCAGAAATTAATGCCACCATCAGTTATGTGTAGAATAAGGGATGATGATTCCCACAATATTCCCATTTAACTTACTTATTTGTCCTTTGTTAAATTAGATGGTTCTCGGAGAATGACAGATTATCATAAACTTAACCAGGAGGTGACTCCAATGTAGTTTTTTTGCTTAAGCAAATTAATATTTCTCCTGGTATCAGTTCTGGCCTTTTTCTCAATGCCGCTTTCAAAGGCCAACCATAAAACCGTTTGCCTTCAGCCATAAAGGGCATCAGTGCACTCTTTCATAATTAAGTCAGCAATCCAAGGCTGTGCCATACATTAGTTCTCTGCAACTTGATCACCTTTCCCTTCCCCAAAATGTCACACTAGTCCATCACATTGATGACAGTATTCTGGCTGTGTCTAGGAAGGAAGAAGTATCGATTACTTAAGACTTATTGGTGAAACATTTGGATGTTAGGGGATGGGAAATTAACTAAACAGAAATACAGTCATTTCTAATTCAGTGAACTATCTAAGAGTCCAATGACATGGGGCATGATATATTCCTACCGAAGGAAGATAAATTATTATATATCGCCACTCCCACAACTAAAAAGAAGGCACAATGCCTGGTGGACCTCTTTGGTTTCAGAGGCAACTTTGGTGTTCGATCCACAGGGTCAGCTGTTTGAAACCATCAGCAGCACCTCTGGAGAAAGGCGGGCCTTCCATTCCTGTAAACAGTTGCAGTCTCAGAAACTGAAAGGGGTTTTCCTTATAGGGTTGCTATGAGTCAGCAATTACTCAATGGCAATGGGTTTGCTTTACTCTGACACTTTGACTCACGATAGTCTCAGCTTTGAGCAGGGCCCAAAACAAGAGAAGGGTCTGCCATAGATTCACACTGCCATGCAAGCCATCCTGTCACATGGGTCATGTAATCGAGCTCGTGCAAAATGTTTGAGGTGTCCTTGGCAGAGAGATTCCATTTGGAGTCTGTGGCAGGTCCCTATTAGGGAATGTGAGTGCAGATCTTTAGGATTTTGGAGCAAATCTCTGCCATTCCCTGAAGATAATCACTCCTCTTTTGCAAAACAGCATTTGGCCTATTACTGGGCATTAGTGAAGAGTGAGTGAACCATTCTCACCATGGGCCAGCAAGTCACCAAGTGGCTTGTGCTATCCATCATGAGCTAGTGGTTCCATGCCCACAGAGCCATAAACTTGGACGTGCATAGCAGTATTCCATCATCAAATGGAAGTAGTATATATGAGATCAGCCTAAAGTAGGACCCAAATATGTAAGTAAGATATATTAAAAATTGGCCCAAATATCTGTGGTCCCTATTTCTGTCACATCTTTCTCTCTATTTACACCTATGGCTTTATAGGAAGATATTTATGATCAATTGACTGGGAAAGAGAACTTGTGCTTGGTTTACTGTTGGTGAAGATAAATCCTCCCCTTGGACAGAATTTTGAGTGGTACACCTGGTTGTTCAGTTTGCCTGGAAGTAGAAATGGCCAACTGTGTAACTGTGTGTTGACCCATGGATTGTGGCCAATGGTTTGGAAGGGTCATCAGGGACTCAGAAGGAAAATAATTGGAAAATTGGTGACAAGGATCAATGGAAAGAAATATGTGGATAGACTTCTATGAATGGGCCAAAAAACATACAGATAGTTGTATCTCATGTGAATACTCATTAGAGAGTTACAGCTGTAAAGTAGGACTATCAAGAGTATCATTGTGTTTAGGAACAGTCTTTCCTTAGTGACTGCTGTCCCTGCCCAATGGGCATATGAACAACATGGCCATGGTTGCAGGGCTGGGGGTTATGCTTAGACTCAGCAACATGAACTTCTACTCTCCAAGGCCAACTTGGCTGTACCTTGAAGTGCTCAGCCTGCCTGCAGCAGAGACCAATATTGAATACATGATATGGGACTATTCCTCGAGGGGATCAACCAGCAATCATGAAGCTAGTTGATTACACAGGACTTCCATCCTAGAAAGGGCAGCATTTTGTTCTTACTTGAATAAATACTTACTCAGGATACTGATTTGCTGTCTCTCTGTGCACGGATTCTGCCAAAGCTGCCATCTACAGACTTATCGAATGTCTCCTCCACTGGCATCCCATCTAGCACGGCATCTCTTCACATCAAGGAAGTCACTTCACAGAAAGTGGAGTGGGGCCCTGGGCCTAGGTTCACGGAACCCATTCGCCTTACCATGCTCCCCTTCATCCTGGATCAACTGACTCATATGAATGAGAGGTTAGACCTCTAAAGACATAATTACTGTGCAACACCTTGCAGGAGGGGGCAATGTTCTTCAGGAGGCTATATATGGTCTAAACCATCATCCAATATACAGTCCTTTTTCTCTAATAGCCAGGATTCCTGCATCCAGGAACTCAGGGGTGGAAATGGGAGTGACACTACTCACTACTATGCCCGCGGCCCCTTCACCATATTTTTGCTTCCTGTCCCTGCAATCCTGTGCCCTTTGGGTCTGGAAGTCTTAGTTCCAAAGATAGGGTTACTCCTACCAGGAGAGAGAGTACTGATTCCATTGAACTTGGAGTTAAGAAGGAATCCTGGCCTGTTTTTACTTCTCTTGCCTGTGGCTCATCTCCCAAAGAAGAGTATTATTGTATTGAGGCATGTGATCAACCCTGATTACCAAGGGGACATTGGATCAATGTTGCATAGTGGAGGTAAAACATATGTATGGAGTCCAGGAGATTCCTAAGGTTGTCACTTAGTACTATCATGTCCAGTGATTAAAATCAATGGTAAATTATAGGGCCAAAAATGATTACTAATAGTCCAGAATTTTCAAGAATGCATATTTGGGTCACTCCACATGGCAAAGAACTATGGCCAACTAAAGGACTCACTGAAGACAAAGGAAATGCAGAATGAGTAGTAGAAGAAGTTAGTTCTAAATAACAGCTATGCTCACATGACCAGCTAAAGAAATGAGAACATTAATTATTAGGAACATACCTAATTATATTTATGTATCAAATATTCCTGTTTTGTTCCCTCATAAAATCTAGAGTGATAATGGGACTGGTGTGTTTTCATTTGTATGTGTGCTAGTTGGATCAAGTTAGGCTCAAATATGATTTTTTTTGAGATTATGTATGTTTAAATAATTATGCACAAGTGCCAAGTTGACAAGGGGTTGTCTCTGATGGTTAGACTTTATGTCAACTCAAAACATCTAAGGGGAAGTAGGAGTGGAGCCCAACCTATAAATTGTGTTGTAGCATGATGACACTTTAGGGTGTGTTCTTTTATGTAAGAGTGACCCTGAGCAGAAAAAAGCTTTCTCTTACCCCTTAGTCTTTTTGTAGGTATGGATACTACTTTGAGTTTATTGGTCTCCTGTTATATCTCCTGTCGATCACGGAAGTCATGAAGGCACTGTCAATCTTGAATCCAGTCAACTGACCTCATTCATTCAACTGTACCTCCACAAGGCTGTGGTCTTCCTGATACCCTGCCTCATCATCCTGCTTCCTGTCCTTCACTTCCTGGAGCTACTAAATACTTCAGGAGAAGCCTCCTGCTTACATCTTACCTACAGACTTAAACTCAATTGGCCTTAAGAACTTCTACAAATATGTAAGACTTTTCTTGATATAAATCCCTTTCTATACACGTACACATACACATACAGTGTCACTGGTTTTCCTTCTGCAGATAAACCAATCATTGAAGAGTAATGCTTAATAAAGAATGAATCATTTAGAATTTCAAAAGACCACAGTGTATGTCATTGTACAGAGAACCGTTTTATATAAATACTGGTTCAGTTTCTTTCCTTTTTCTTTCATTTTCCACTCTTATCCATTCAGCTATATATCCATCCATCATAGGGAGCCTACTACATTCCAGGCACCATGCTGAGCCTGTGAGATACTTCATAAAATAAGGCATAGTTATCTATAGTTGTCTCTAAACAATTACAGTATGTGTATGACATATGTGTAACAGATTTAATATAAACTTGCATTATGCATTAAATCCTCACAGTCTATAGGAGTTCATCCATTACACAGGCTATTGTTGAGCAGATGCTGTAAACAAATGATGTAAAGCTAAGTGAGGATGCACTGACAGCTCGTGTGACTTACCGAGCCATTTAAAATGAGCAATGAGCCAAAGCTGGAGTCCTACAGAGAAAGAATCAATAATGAATACATTATCATATATATTTCCTGAGACAAGGGTAATAATCATGTGGTGTTCACTTGCGCTACTAAATAATTTTAAGGAGCCCCCCTTACCCTGACAATAGGCTCTAACATACCTGCTTCTGGTACAAAATGCAGAGGTATCACCTGCTGTAACACCACAATGCTCTAAGATTTTTTTCTGCTTAGTACATATTTCAAAATTCTTCTGCTCATTTAAAATTTCAGAAGGAAAATAGCAAATGATCATGAGTTTTATTTTAAAACAATGCAGCTTTCACTAGGAAAAGGTGGTATTCTACCATGTTATCAAATGTGCTTTTCACTGAGACTTATAAATAATTCATAAGTAAACCATTTACTTTCTCATGGAATGGCTATATATATTTCAACATCAAAAGTAATGGATGATAGTTGAGTTTTGTGTCAATTTGGCTAGTTCTGGATTATCGGTGGTTTGAAAGTGCTAGTCTAGTAGTCTCCCATGCTGGGACCTCTACACACTGTAATCAACTCCATGATGAAAACTCTTGTGAGTACTGAAATAGTTGTACATAGATTAGGGAGGAGTGAAGAGACTTTAATCAGATTACATCCCTGATAAAATTGAAAGGAGGATTCCTCAAGAGTGTGGCATATTTTCTATATAAATAGTTGCTGTGGAAAACTTACTTACTTTTTGGTGGGTCCTGTTCCTGCATCTGGCTTATCTGTTTTTGGACGTGAGCCAGTGGCTTACCATATTGCCTGCCTATTCCAGGATCCATCACTGGCCTGACATCTGACTGATCAACTGATGTGCTGACCATGGATTCATTCACCTTTACAGTCACAAGAATGACTTGATGATGTTGGACTTGTGGTGGTTGTGCCATCTTGGTTTCATCAGCCCCAGAGCTACATATACTGAGGAGATACCCCCAACGTAAAACCTTACCCACAAACTTCAAAAAGGAGGGAACCTATCTCTTCTTACAATTGTGTAAGACATATTCTTCTGTAAAATTATTTGTAAATATACATGTAACCATCACTTCTTTAGCTTTTCTAGGGAATAATACCTAACACAGAATGCTAACTGCACTTCAAATTATATATTTAAAATAATACTAATATATAATGCAGAATCCTACTTATCAAGTAATTATATTATTATTTCTCATATTTTATAGCATTTCATTGATATAAACTTATTCAGTAAGAAATTGCAAATGTTCAAAAGTAAATTTAGAACTCTGTGAAGCACAGTTCCACTCATATTCAGGGATCAATGTCACTGCAATTTCATTGAGCTGACAGAAATTCAAGCAGAATGCACAAGAGGATATGGCATTGGAGATATCATTGCTGATAGCAGATTCATCTTGATCTAAGCAGAGAATACCAGAAAGATGCTAATTTGTATTCCATTTTTATTAATTATGCAAACACGTTCAACTTTGTCAAGCATAAAATCTATGTATCGTATGGTGAAAAGTGCGGGTTTTGGAGCACTTAATTGTGCTCATGCAGCATCGGCAGAATCATTTTAAAACAGAACAAGAGGATACTTCATGGTCTAAAATGAGGTAAAGTATGTATAATTATTCAAATGTATATGCCAATAGATCATCGATAAAACTTGGATATATGAAAAACATAATATTAATATTAATATGGAGGGAAGACTCATTATCAACTAGTACTATACAGATGAACCAATTGCTGAAATCAAGGAGGACTTGAAGCATTTCCTGTTGAAGATAAGACTGTAGACAACAGTATGAAATATAACTTTACGTAAAGAAAACAAAAGTTTTCACCCCTGGAGCAATGGGCAATATCATGATGAAGTTTGAAGGTTGTATTTTTCAAGGATTCTATTGTAGTTGGATCCTTAATCAATGCTCATGGAAGCAGTACTTGTGATATACACGAACATATTCTACTAGGTAAATCTGCTGCATACTAATTATTTAAAGTGTAAAAGAAAAAGTTTGCCACTTTAAGAACTAAGGTACATCTGACCCAATCCATGGTCAATTAACTCATATGCATTTGAAAGCTGGGAAATAAAGAAGTCTGAAGAATAATTGATACAACTGAATTATGGTCTTGGGAAAGAATGTTGAAAGTACCACGGGATTCCAGAAAAACAAACAAATCTACCTTTGAGGAAACACTGCCAGAATGTTCCTTACAGACAAGAAGGGCAAGATTCTATTTCATTTATTTTAAACCCCTTACCAGGAGGAATTAATCTCTCAGAAAGAACAACATGTATGGTGCAGTATCAGTGGTGAAAAAGAAACCCCTCAATTTGAAGAATTTGCTGATGAGGATCCAAGATTATATAGCCTTCTGAATAGGGTAAACCTGAACATAACAAAAATAATTTTTAAAAATTTCACAACTGGACCAATAGGCAACATTATGGTAGAAGGATAAATGACTGAAGTTGTCAAGGATTCTGTTGTACTTGGATCTGCTTCAAGCAGCCAATAACATATAGTAAATTAGGCCATTACCCTGAAACAATTGAAATGACATGTCCTTAGGCATGTAGCCTGTTTCAAATATAAACAGATATGGTGGAAATGCTTGCTTGCTTTTTGTTGGTTCTAGATTTTCCATCTGACTCACTGAACTTCAGTTCTTCAGGCTTGAGTCAACAGCCTGCCATGTCATGTACTGAGGCTCCCAGTCCTCAGGGGCTTGCTATCTGACCTGCTAACCTTGGATGCAATTGCTTCTCCAGCTACTAGACTGTGGTCTTCCCACCAATCTGAGTTCATTAACCCTCTCAACTATGCAAATTAGAAGAATCCCCTAGCTTGACATCTGACCCTTGGATTTGGAAGCTGCCTGGTCTACTTGGCATTTCCTACTTCTATAACTATGTAAGCCATTTCCTTGATAAAATTTCTCTCTCTCCGTTCATGTGTCACTGGTTTTGTTTCTATGTTGAACTCTGTTTAATTCACTTGCCCCAAGCCATGATATGTTAAATCACCTCATATGCGTGTGAAAGTTGGTAAATCAACAAGGAATAACAAAGAGGAATCAACACATTTGAATTGTGCTATTGACAAAGCATATTAATTATACTATGGACTGCCAGAAGAAGTAACTCAGAAAATAGATGCAATCCTTAAGAGAGATAATGGAGAGATTTCACCACATATTTGAATTTGCTATCACGAGGTGCCAATCTCTGGGAAAGAACACATTGCTTTGGAATTATGAGGGTGTGCAAAACAAAGTAAAAAATATCAAAATAATAGCTTATACAGTGCCAGTAGCCATGGGCTGTAATACAAAAATTGTGTAGAACAATGTTTTGTTCAAATGAAAGAATATTTATGAGTTTAAACAGAGTACACAAAACTTATTACAACATAAACACATAGATTTTAAAAAGTAAAAGTACAAGAAGTATATTTAGATAGAGATAATTTTATTCTTTTTCCAACCTAGAATCAATGAGACAAAAAGGGAAAGCCTAGGATCTGACCACTATATCTGCAAAAAAATCTCACATCACATATATAATTATTTGCGTGTGTTAGACAGCATTAGCTCATATTTAATTAGCTTTGAAAATTACATCCAGACCCAAAGTAGACTATATGAATTTTCAGTTTATTTAAAGTAAATCCAAGTCAATATAATCAACATATCATGTCACATGGAAGGTATGTCAGTGTCTAGATCTCATAGAACATTGCTAGCTTACGCTGCCGTGGCAACACTCACAAATAATTCTTAAAAATAAATAAATAAACAATACCAGGATACTTATTTCTCGCCATGATTTACACCCTGTGATTAGAAATAATTCACTGATAACTTCATGAATTCAGTTTGGTTTTTTTCTGATCCCTTTTCTGCACTTGGCTTACCCCAGAAATTGTTGCTATTCCACACCTCAATATCATCCTCTCTGAAATCTAGAAGATGAGTGAAGTGCTTATGTGATTTTCAATTTCAGAATCATATCTCAGTCCAGAATGGTCTAACTATAATTTTCCACAATCACTGAAGTACATTCCATAGATTGAGACAGAATTTTTCTACCATTAATAAGTGTTGCTATCCTTTCCAATAGCTTTCTCCTTTCTCCTGGAGGGTCCCAACTTCTTGTAGAAGATTTTTAAGATTCTTTATTCTATTTTAATTTTGAGAAATATATTTCAAACATCAGGAAACCTTATTAAGTTTTTCAAATTCTTATTTTTAAAAGTTTGCATGTTTTTCTTCCAATTCAAACAACCAAAATCAAAATTTACATTAAAATCAGGTACTAAATTTAGCATACAGATCCAAATTATTCCTTTCTTAAATTTTACAAATTTTTAAATAATCTGGATCTCTTGATATGACTAGAATACATGACTTTGTGTACATTAACAACTTCCACACTTTACAGTCATCTTGAAGTTTAAGTATCACCAATTAAAGAAGTGAAAAATAATGCTATCTATGGCTAGTTGTCTAAATTCTCAAGATATTTTGCCTTTAAGGATTTTTTTTAGCCAAAATTTTAATCATTACTAGGTGATGTTTAGAGAGAAATAGATTTTTATAGATTTGTATAATGTTGTTTATATTACCTAAATGTACCATATCAATTGAAATTTTTCAACAAGCTGGTGAAGCACTGAAAGCATTCACTCATTTATCCCACAAAATTTGAAGACAGCTACTTGACCAACATCCTACTAGAGGTCTATATTTGCACCCATTCCAAAGAAAAATGATGCAGCAGTTTGCTTAAATTATTGAACAGTATCATTGATATCACCTGAAATTAAAATGTTGCTGCAGATCACCCAACAACAGTTGAGGCAGTACATCGACAAGGGATTGCCAATAGCTCAGGAAAGATTCAGAAGAGAATATGGAACAAAAGATATTTCGGCTAATCTCAGATGAATCTTGGCTGAACGCAGAGAATAACCAAAAGATGTGTGCTTGTGTTTTATTGACCATTCAAAGGCTTTCAATTGTGTGGATTATAACTATCTGTGAATAATCTTGAGGTAAAATGAGAATTCCAGAGCACTTCACAGTGCTCATGTGGAAATTTTAGGTGGATCAAGAGGCAGTTGGATATACAAAAGAAGTGAATAGTGTATGGCTTAAAACCCAGTGTGACAGGGATGTGTCCTATCACCATACTCATTTAACCTGGATGCTGAAGAAATAATCAGAGAAATTGGCTTATATGAAGACGAATGTGGCATCAGATGGCCAGAAGAGTTACTGACAACCTGTAATATGCTGATGACACAACCTTGCTTGCGGAAAATGAGGAGGACTTGAAGCCCTTGCCGATGAAAATGAAGAATTGCAGCTTTCAGGATGGATTACAACTCAATGTAAAGAAAAACCAAAAACGTCAGAACTGGATCAATAGGTAACATTATGATAAATAGGAAAAATGCTGAAATTGTAAAGGGTTTTGTTTTGTATGGATCCATGATCAGTGGTCATGGAAGCAGCAGTCAAGAGATCAAGTGGTTTACTGAATTGAGTAATTCTACTGTACAAGACATCTTTAGAGTATTGAAGACTAAAGGGTGCACCTGACCTAAATCCTGCTATTTTTAATTGCCCCATATGTACGTGAAAGCTAGACATTGAACAAGGATGATCAAAGAAGAATTGATTCTTGTGAATTGTGGTGCTGGATAAGACTCTTTAACATACCATGGACAGCTGAGAGAACATATCAACGTGTGTTGGAAGAAGCATGATCGGAGGGCTCCATTGAGGCAAAGGTGGTGAAAATTTTGTCTAATACACTTTAGAAATGTTGTTGGGAGAGATTAGTTCCTTGAGAAGGACATCATGTTGTGTAAAAATGCACAAAAGAGAATACCCCAAGGAGATGATTGACATAGTAGCTGCAATAATGTGGGAAAGCTTGGGGACAATTGTGAGCATAGAGCTGGACTGGGTGTTGTTGTATTCTGTTGTGTATAAGATTGATATGGACCAAAACTGACTCAATGGCACCTACCAACAACAACAATGCTGTTCACATTCCAACAATGTTCACGTTCCAACAGTTTGATTATTTGAAGAGTAAACAGCCTGAATTTTAAATGGCCCTCAAGTAGGAAGAAGAATGCTTTCTAATGTCACTAATTGGAATTAAAATATTCATGAATTGAGATCACTATCCTTCCTGATTTAGTTAATGATAGTAATTGACATTGAGACTTCATGCTACTGTGCCCTTTCAAGGCGAAAGATGAGACTCATCAGTATTTACTCCTTACCATGCTACCCTATGAAGTTCACCAATTTATGCCATTCTCTTCCTAGTAACAATGGACAATTAAAACCAAATTTTAAAGAATAAACTATAACCTTATACTATTTAAAACAATTGGCAAACGCGAAGACTTATAGACTAACACAGTTGTTTTTGCTAAGGTGGCATCTGGTCACTGTGGACACCAGAAAGAGTCACCTTTTTCTCTGTCGGTCATCATAGGCACCTTTCTACCACGCTGTCTTGGGATTCTCTCTGGGATATGGCGCCACCCTCAGGACAAGAGGAAGATATGGTGCGCTATCTTTTATAGTTCATTAGTTTTAGCACAAGTGTAGGTGGTGCTTACACAAACACTATTTTATCTGCGGTCTGTGCCTCTATTATTGTTTTCCAGCTGCTCTAACAGGTGGCAATTAGGCTAGTCTGTTCTGAGCGATATTGTCATTAATACATCAGTGCCATAGACTTCCAGGCACAAATCTAGAGATAGAAACATACTTGGAGCTAATAATAATCAAAACATCATATGTTCACGTACCACAAAATAAGTATACATTGAAAAGCTACAACTGCTGAAAACATTGGAAATAAACTAATGTAGTCACCTAATAAAACCCAATGCCCTCCAGACTAATCCAGCTTATGGACAGGCTAGTGCTGCTCCTCAAGTTTCCAAGTCTATACATCTTTACTGGAGTAGAATGTCTTATCTTTTGTCCAGTGTACATTTTTATTCATAATGCTTTATTGTAAAATCGAATACATTTGTTGACATGATAAAGTTTTATTTTATTCTTTATAGTGGTGAGGGATGTTATCATAATTCATAAATACAGGATACTTTGCCCTATTTATACTTCATTTCAGTGTAGTTGTTTGGACTTGCTCCATTACATGTTACTAATCTGTAGTGGTTATCAATAATCAAAATATTTTGAGCCTTCTCCTCCTACAGTCCCAGTGAAACCATGAAGCTAGATATTTAACTTGAAAAACCAATCAAGTAAAATGCAAAATATGTAAAAATAAAACACTGTGTAGTTCTTCTGATTTAGTTATTCATTTATTTATTCATAAATTATTTATTTAGTGTTTACTATATACTAGCCTCTAGGCATACAGTGGCTTAAATGACACATAGACCCATGTTATTACTTCTTGATATAATGGGCTGAAACATTAGGAACAAGATACATTAGGTTAAGCCAAGGTTCCATTTCTAAAAGAACTGGATAAAACAGCACTGTGATAAAACTACCACCGTGAGTGTCCACTCCATTTTCCTGGTCCTGATAATGGGATAGCTCCTCTTTCCATAGACACTTGCAATGTGAGTTTAGCTCTCACAGTAGCCTGTCCTAGCAATGAAAAAGGAGACAAGATTCTAAATATAAACTGAGGTAACAAAACTTATTCTCTTCTCATCTCTCAGCTCTTACCCTCCCCTTTCTTCCACAAAGCCCTCTCCACCGGGACTCTGTCCTCAACACTTAAGAGAAGCTGCGGGGGGGAAACATCTCATGGTCAGAAGCACTTCATCCCAGACCCAGGGACAGTGGGTCTATAGAGATACTGAAGCCCGGATATGATTATACTAATTTAGTTGCCCTAATGTGTAAAAGCCCTTACAGATGACAATCTATGTAATTAGAAATTTAGATTATACCCTATGCATGCTGCACTGCCTGTTAGCTTTCCTTTTTTTAAAAACCACAACTTATCTGTTGCCTATTCATCATAGACAATATATTTTTCTAATTTATTTTAAATGATTCTCTGACTATGAAACAAAATTAAAAGGAGGTTAAGAAAGGGTCAAAGGTTTTATTATTAAATTGATCTAAGTAAAAACACTAAGGTAAAAACTGAAAATTACTGAGGTAAAAAGATCACAGGCAAAAATGTACCTTCCAATATTTCTAGCAACATCTAGATGAAGTAAAATTAGAAACCAAGAATATACCATCACTACCAACAAATGCATTTCATTATATTAAAAATCCATTTTAGATATTGCTTTGTAGTGCACTTCTTATCTTTTTTTAAAATTTCCATTGCCATTTTGGAATTTAGGAATAGGTATATCTAATTATTATAAAGTCATCCCTGTCTTGCTGCTGTTGTTTTATAAAAAAACCAAGCACATGTTCTCTTCGTTTCTTGAGTAAAACACTTCACAATATTTTCCCCTCTGTAAGTTGCCTCTTTCAGAGCGCAATTAATTATTGATTATGTGAGATTTCATAAATAAAACCAAATGTAGGCAGGCGATTAATCATTCACTTCTGGTTCACCTTCAGAGAGCAGAACAATGATAGCAAAGGCAAAACATTGACGATGTCTCCTGTTCATGCTGTATACGTTTAGCAAATGCAATCTCCATAAAATTCATAGGCATTCTTGCACTCTTAGGTGAGTAAGTTGATGGGGGGAAATTGCTCAAGAGGAAAAAGAATGTCTTGGGAACATTCACTATGTGTCAGGAAGTACATATTCTCATATGAGTAACATGAATTCTTCAACTTCTCTGTACATTTTAAGTAATAAGACCTAACTACATTTCAGTCCTCACTGAATTATGTACATGTCATGTGATCTTGAAAAGATTGCTTTTAATGTCTCAATGGCTCAGTTTCTCCATCTCCAAAATGAGGATCATGGCAAACTGTTTCATAAGATTACTGTGAAGACACTAGCATACATGCGCTATATTAATCAGGGTTGACTCGGAGAAGAAAAACCAGTAGAAGGTGTGTACATGCATTGATATTATGGGACTGATTACAGGAATTGGTCTTACACACTTGGAAACTAGCTGGGCAGTCTGTAAGGCTGCTGTCTCTTTATCTGATGCTCAGGTAAGAGCTTTCAGAATGATCAGGAAGAAAATATGGACATAAAGTTGGGCAATGAAGAGCAATTTGTTACACATGAACATGAACTGGAACTCACTTAAACCTGCACATGAACTTGATGACCCCACCATCATGAGAATTTAGTTTGTAGAATTTGATGCCCCTTTTCTCAGAATAAAACACCTAATTGGTGAAAGAGTCTGAAAAGATGAAGGATTTTCTGAGAAGAGAGAAATTATAGGTCATTGCCGTTTTATATCGTGAGGATGAATCTACGTATCAGGAACAATGTGCATATTTATTACAGAATGGCTGCTACTCTCCCTATGTTTTAATGCAAGAACAGTAAAATCTATAAAATTCAGTTCATAGTAGCCAGGAAAGATAATCACATTACTGTGATCATGCACAACTTCTAGACCTGTCACTATGTCCTCATGGCTGATGGTTCCATTGGACAATGACATCGGTGGCTGGGAAAAAATGATGTTTCTAAAGAATGTATCATTATGTCCACTTGATTGTGAAAATTCTCCTTTGCAGAAACAACCCTTGTTTAGCATTAATTCACATGAGATACAATTATTTGGTCTAATCAGAGAGATCTGCAAATCCACTTCAACTTTTTAGTGAGCATTCACATGAGACACAAATATCTACAATTTTTTGGCACACTCACAGAATTCTATTCACCTACCTGTTTTTCAGATCGCCCTTGCACCTTTTAAAAATATTCCAATCATGCTTCCTCCAAGTTCATGACCATCCAACCAAATAATTGGTCACAGCTAATGAATCAGTTTACAGTCATATATCTGGCTATTTTTCCTTCCAAACAAGATGAATACCAGGTGTACTACTCAATGCTGGCCAATTGGCAGGGTTTCCTTTTATCACTGTCTTACAGAGAGGTTCTAGACTGGGGCTATAGTGCTCCTAACCTTCACTTAAAAGTGGTACCTGCACGTTATTCACAGGCATCTATAAACCAAATACGAGTTTGTCCTTCCTCAGTCAATTGACTAGACAGAATTCCAAATGAGGCCATAGGTAGAGACTTGGAGAAGGAAGGTACTGTGATTGAAGTGGAGATCATAGGCATCTTGACCATTTCATCTAACTTACTTATACCTTTGGGTCCTGCTTTAGACCAATCTCATATATACAACTTCCATTAAATAAGGGAGTGCTTCTCTGACCATCCAAATTTATGACTCTCTGGGTCAGGGAACACTGTTTATAATGTGAAGCGCAGGCCACTTGAGGACTTGATGGCTCATCGTTAGCCGTTTAGTTTCTACTAACACCTCTAACAGCTAAAGACTGTTTGTCAAAAGGAGATTTGTGAAGGAATATACTGCAGAGGATAGCAGTACTTTGCTCTGAAAGCCTAATATCCTGCACTGTGACTCACCAATAAGGGTCTGAAAAACACTCCAAAGAGTATCACTATCTGCCGTTGACCATTGATGCTGCAAGCACCGTTGGAGCAGGTGGATCACATGGAAGAGTGGTAGCCTGAATCTGTTGCAGAAACATTTCTTATTCTTTTGCTCAAAGTTCCAAAGAGACTCGTCAGGTGTTTTACATTCTTTTCAGTTGTAGGGGATCAGATATAATAAATTCCATTATGTTCATATTTATATTATTTATAATACTTTATATCAGTAAGACTATCTCTACATAGCCTATACTATTGGACCTAGGGATAGGTCCAATTTCACTAGGATAGAACATGCTTTTACTTTTACCTGATTAATTTCTCACTTTCTACCATGTAAATGTTTTACCAAATAACCTCAAGTAATTGATATTGTATCTTTACTCAGTCCAATTAGTAATAATGTCATCAATGTAATGGAATATTGTGACGTCATGTAGGAATAAATGACAATCATGCTGCCTTTCGGCTAAATTATTCCACAGTGTTAGAGAGTTAATACGCCTCTGAAAAACTACTGCTGACCTTACAAACTAAATGCTAATAAGGTCTCATGATCCTTTTGAGATAACAGTTAGAAAAATACATGGGGTAGCTAAAAAGCTGCATACCAGCTACCAGGAAATGTAATGATTTTCTCACGCAATGAAATCACTTATTGAACAGCTGCTGCAATTGGAGGCACCACATGGTTAGGTTATGACAATTATCTGTTGTTTTCCAAGATCTGCTCAGATTCTGTGCAGGACAAATATTCAAGCTTAACAGTGATTTGATGGGACTCACTACCCTTGCGTTTTTGAAGTTCTTCCTTTTGGCATAATCTTATCAGTCCCTTCAGTAATGTGGAATTTCTTTGTATTTACTAATTTTCTAAGTAGGGCAGTAGAGTAGCAATAATTCATTGGGCTATGAACCACATGGTTGGCAGTTCAAAACCACTAGCAGCTCCATGGGAGACAAATTGGGCTTTCTACTCTCTTAAGAAGTGTGAATCTCAGAACCCCAGGGTGTTTTCATGAGTCAATATAGACTCCATGCCAGTAAGTCTGCTTTTTTGTTTGTTTTCATTGGGAGGTGCTAATGAGTTCCATTTAACTTTTAATATCATGATAACCCTTAACTTAAATGTCAGGTATTCAATGATGAGCTCTACTAGTTGATGAATATATACATACTAGTTATTAATTCTGGAAATGAGGAAATCACTACAAGATTGGTTCAGGGATGACTGAACCAATTATGAGACTGACCTAAACTAAGCTTCATAAGTAACTCGACCTCCATATGCTCCCATTCTGTGTGGTAAGCAACAGCGATGCTTTGGGTTTCCTGGAATTAGTGTCAATCCAAATCTAATGGTCAGTAATCCCTGAAAAGGCTGATCACTTCCTTTACCAAGTGAACATTCAATTTTGGCGAAGGCAATAAATTCCTTTTGGAAAGACTAGGATAACGTTTAACAGTAAGAATTATTAGCAATGTAGTTGGATTATCCTCAAAGGGACTTGTCCTTACTTTTACCAAGGGAGTATAGTTCTGAAAATATGCTCAAGTTTGGGACCATATTGAGGAGCTGTGACTCTATTCTGGTGATTCAAGTTAGACTACCATTCACTTGTCCTAGAAGTATTCACTAGTAAATATCAAGTAAATGTTTAGTAGCTTCCATCCATTTCCCCTTTTCAGATATCATAAATCCATACCAAAGACAATTTTGATTAATTCTTTAACTCTGCTACCATTTCAGTAATTGTGTCCATTGTCTTTGTGATGGTGATGGCCAACTGCCACTTGGCCCTTATTTCTATGGGATTCAATCAATCCATTTAGGCTTCTTTCCAGTTGATTCCAGCAAGTAGTGACCCTATACACTATACAACTAAATACCACACAGTCTTGTCATCTTCACAATTGTTCCTATGCCTGAGCCCATCGATGCATCAACTCTATCAACCCATCGAGTTGAGGTCCTCCCTTCTTTTTTTATTTCTTTATTTTTCCCCCTCACATTTTAGCAAACATGTCTTTATCCAGGGAATGGTCTTTCCTGACAATATGTTCAAAGTATGTAAGATGAAGTCCCATCATCCTTGCCTCTAAGGAAAACCCTGGGCTTTTTCTTCCAATACAGAAAAGTGTGTCCTTCCAGCAGTCCATGGTTCCTTTAATGTTCTTCTCCAGCATCATAATTCAAATGTGTAAGTTCTTGAGTTCTCCCTATACAATGTCCACAATTCACATGCATATGAGGCAATGCAAAATACCATGGCTTCGGTCAGATACACCTTAGTTCTTAAATTAACATCTTTCTTCTTCAATACTCTAAAGCAGCTGTTCTCAACCTGTGGGTTGCTACCGCATTGGGAGTCAAACATCTCTTTTGCAGGGGTTGCCTGATTCATAACAGTAGCAAAATTACAGTTTTAAAGTAGCAATGAAAATAGTTTTATGCTTGGGGGTTCATCACAACATGAGGAACTGTATTAAAGGGTTGCGACATTAGGAAGGTTGAGAACCAATGCTCTAAAGAGATCTTGAGCACCAGATTTACCTAATGTAGTAGATCTTTTGATCACTTGACTGCTGCTTTCTTGAACATTGATTGTGGATTCAAGCCACACAAAATCTTTGACAACTTCAATCTTTTCTCCATTTATCATGATGTTACCTATTATCCAGTTGTGAGGATTTTTGTCTTTCTTATATTGAGTTGTAACCTATACTGAAGCTCATGAACTTTGATCTTCATTAGCAAATGTGTCAATGTCTTCAAACTTTCAGTAAGCAAGGTTGTATCATCTGCACCTCACAGGCAGTTAATAAGCCTCACTAATGATGAATCTGCATTTTTTTTCATATAATTCAGATTCTCAGATTATTTGTTCAGCATACTGATTGCACAAGTAGGATGAGAACATACAACTTTGATGCACATCTCTTCTGATTCTAAACCATGTATTATTCCCGTGTCTGGTTCATGCAACTGCCTTAGATTCGTGCACAGTGTCCTCATGAGCACAGTATAATGTTCTGGAATTCCCATTTTTCTCAAGGTTATCAAGAGGTTATTATAGTCCACACTGTCAAATGCCTTTGCATAGTCAATAAAACACAAGTACACATGTTTATGGTATTCTCTGCTTTAAGCCAACATCCATCAGACATCAACAGTTGTATTCCTTGTTCCATGACCTCCTCTGAAGCTGATCTGAACTTCTGCCAGTTCCCTGTCAATGTGCTGCTGCAACCATTGTTGGATGATCTTAAACAGAAATTTACTGTGTGTGATAATTTTTATATCATTCTATAGCTTGAATATTTTGTTGGGACACCTTTATTGGGAATGGGCACAAATGTGGATCTATTCCAATCATTTGGCCAAGTAGCCAAGTTTGACATATAAGATTGTGATCAAAGCAGTCTTCAAAATTGTTTCAACTTTGGCCTCAAATTTTTTAACTCATTATTATGATAAAACAATGTCATTTGGGCACATCTTGTGTGGATAGAAGCCTAACTGGTGAATTCAACTAATCAAACATGACAATTCCCATAAGCTTTTGAATACTTTCTTCTACAGGACTGGCATGATAACTTCATTTGATCATCAAAAAATCCATGATTCAGTGAACCAACCAAATAACCTCTCAAGCTAAAACACTGAATAAAAACCCTGGGCTTTGTTGCCCCCTATCAATAAATCCAAATTGTTCCAAACTTAAATTCCTTGCACCATTAACATTAACCTTAACCCCCAACTTTAGCAATCTCTACAAACAGCATTTTGCCTGTACTTCTAAGATAGACTCATTTGTTCTTCTAGCAGATTATTGTTCTTTCAATATTCTTATTCAACACCATATAGCAAGCACAATGATTCTCCTTGGGTATTCCTCACTCCATGTCAAAATTTACCATCTTCATTAGGCAATTGACAATATATGGCTAAGGCGAGGTTCACCACTCATCAAAGTGATAAACTTGCTCTTCAATACCTTAATGAGTTTTCCTACAGCAGAATTGCCCATTGTAAAATGCTGTTTTGAATCCTGATTAATATATACATGAGCATTTATTGTGGATCTAAGCAAGATAAAATTCTTGAAAATTTCATTCTTTTCTCCATTTATCATGATGGTGTCTGTTAGTCCAGTTGCCAGGATTTTTATTTCATCAAGCAAGATTTCTTGTCATCTGTGTTTGCTGTTGCTGTTGGATGCCATCAAGTCAATTCTGACCCACAGCGATCATATGTACAACAGAATGAAACATTGCATGTTCTTTTGTTGTCCTCACAATTGTTTCTAAACCTTAGCTCTTGTTACAATCATGGTGTGAATAGATCTCCTCCATGGCTTTTCTCTTTTGGGTTGTCTCTCCACTTTGCCAAATATAATTTCCAACTCCGAGTACTGTTCTCTCTCGACAATATTACCCTCCTGTCTGTCCCCCTGGGAGGGGGTTATATGTCGATATTGTGATCGAGTACCCCTTTCTACCCCCACCTTACCCTTACCTCTTGGTATTGTGACTCTCATTATTGGTCCTGAGGGGTTTATCTGTCCTGGATTCCCTGTACTTCCAGTTCTTCTCTGTACAAGTGTACATGTTCTGGTCTACCCTGATTTGTAGGTAGGATTGGAGTCATGATAATGGGGGTGAGGAAGCATTAAAGAACTAGGGGAAAATTGTATGTTTCATTGGTGTTATACTGCATCCTGACTGGCTTGTCTCTTCCTTGTGATCCTTCTATAAGATGATGTCAAGTTCTCTACAGGTGAGCTTTGTGTCTCCACTCTGAAAACCTCCTCATTCACATTGATATAATTTTTTGTTTTGGGTCTTTGATGTCTGATACCCAATCCCATTGACACTTCATGATCACACAAGCTGGTGTGCTTATTCCATGTGGCCTTTGTTGCTTCTCAATTAGATTAATGCTTGTTTATTTTCAAGCCTTTAAGACCCCAGATGCTATATCTGTTGATAGCCAGGCACCAACAGCTTTCTTCATCATATTTGCTTATGCACCCATTTTGTCTTCAGCTATTGTATCTGGAAGATGAGCATCAGAGAATAACAGGTTATTAGACCAAAGTGTTCTTGCATTGAGGAGTACTTGAATAGAGGCCCAATGCCCATCATCTACCTTAATACTTACCATATAAATATATGTACATAGTTATATATCAATATATTTACATATACCTGCCTGTATTTAAACCTCTGTAATGGTCCTTTCCCTCCTAGCTCTTTCCTCTATTTCAGCGGTTTTCAACCTGTGGGTCACAACCCCTTTGTGTGTCAAATGACCCTTTCACAAGGTCACCCGATTCATAGCAGTAGCAAAATCACAGCTATGAAGTAACAACAAAATTAATTTTATGGTTGTGGGTAACCACGACATGAGGAACTGTATTAAAAGGTTGTGGCATTAGGAAGGTAGAGAACCACTGCTCTATTTCCTTTTACTTTCCTCTTGTCCCACTATCATGTTTGGCCTTCATCAGGTTTCAGTAATTCCTCTCCACTACACTGCCCTTGATCAAGCCTCAACAGGGAGAGGGGTACTCTGATCAGAGCACACATGAGCAAACAAAGAGGGAAGGAGAGAGAGTGAAGCACATCCTGGCCCACCAAGCCCCAGCAATGAACTTCCTGCTCAGAGCAGCCAATGCACAGAGAGGACCATAGGGTTGACCCCACCACAAGATATGCTGTTGTTCCTCACTGACCCATAACACTATGGGGACAACACTGGGGACACAATGCGAGAATTGTGCCCAATCTGACCCCACCACACCCAGGTGAAACACTAATAGTGTGCAATGGAGCAACAAGGGGAGCAAACCAATGAAGGCCCCAATGAATACCAAAAATGGATTAGGGCCAGGGCATGGCACCCCATCAGACTCGACTAGAAAACACTCCTAAAGGTCAACAAACAGACCTGGAACTACTTGTAGGCTTTTCTTTTTTTGTTGTTGGTTTTATTATTGTTTTGTTTTGCTGTCTTGTTTTTGTGCTTATCATTGTCTCTGCATGACTGTCTAGATAAGATAGGTGGGATAAACAATCTGGAGGAGAAAACGAGGGGACAAACAGTTCGGGGGGAGGACACAGGAGAGGAGGTTAAGGGGAAAGGAAGGGAGGTGTCAAGGGAACAACAAGTGATCTAAAATAGATGGAGAAGAGGGCATAGGATTCCCGGTGATGCTATGTCCATCCTTTCTTGATCTTCTTGCATCATTCAATATTTTGGCCATAGAATCTTCCAAGGTTATAACTTGAGGCTTGAAAGTTTTCTTGAATTCTTTCAGTTTCAGATATGCTGAGTATGTTTTCCCCTTTTGTTTTTCTACTTACAGGTCTTTATGAATTTCATTATATATATGTTTTCTGTTCTTGAACTGACCTTTGAAACTCTCTATTCAGTTCTTTCATTCCATTATTTCTTCTGTTTTCCTTAGCTACCCCATGATCAAGAACATTTTGCAGAGTATCTTCTGACATCCACTCAGACATTTTCTTTCTTTCCTGTCCCTTTAATTTCCTTTTACATTCTTCATGAATAATGCTCATGATGCCCTACTGCAGCTCCTCAAGTCTCTGTCATTAGTGTTCAATGTGTCAAATTTCTTCTTGATATATTCTCCAGATTCAGGTGGGATGGCCTCAAGGTCCTATTTAATCCCCTGTGGACTTGTTTTACATTTTTCAGGTGTTCCTTGACCTTACATATGAGAAATTTATGGTCTGTTCCACAGTTAGCCATTGGTCTGTTTTTAGCTGCTCATACTGTTTTCCTATCATCTCTTCCCACTTACTGTATATATTCGAGTATAAGCTGACCCAAATATCAGCCAAGGCACCTAATTTTACCACAAAAACAACACTAAAAATGTGTTGGAAATCTCAGCTTAAACACGAGTATATATGGTTTATAGTCAATTTGATTTCTGCGGTTTCTCTTTGAAAAATGTCACGTGTTTAGTCATCGTCTGTGTTGTTGAAAAAAGATATTTGCTATGAGCATCTCATTGCTTTTGAAAAATTCTATCACTTGATTTCCAACTTCTTTTCTATCACCAAGTCCTTATTTTCTGACTATTGTTTCCCACGTTTGCATTTCAATCACCAATAATTATCAGTGAATAGTATCCATGTTTGATTAATTTCTGACTGAAGTGTTTGGTAGAATTCTTCAATTTCCTCATCTGCATTTAGTAATTTATTAATAAGCCTTCCTTCAGTCCTTATGACACTTTTATCTGTTTATATTCCTGCTTCTCAGATCATTTGCTTATCACTAAATTAGAAATATGTGATTTGTTCTTCTATAGTAATATTGTGACTATTTACATTACCTTTTAAGATAATATCTTCTACATTTTGACACTTTGTACCTATGGGGAATGTATGGCTTGGAGAAAATTCAGTCATAAGACCTAGAGGGTTACAAAATATACAATACTTAATGAGACACACACTTTTTTGATGGAGCTTTGAAAAGAGTTTGGAAAATTCCATTGTCTTGTAATTTTATCTTCCATGAAGTCCCTTCATATGTCCCTGCATAGAACAAGTGGCTAAAAGTTGTTGGCAAAAACCGCCCATTGTCTTCTCAGGAAATAGTTATGACAATCTGTTTTGGAAACATCGTGCTCTTGGAAAGCTGGTGAAAGTAATTCTACTCTGCATAAAGCAGTTGCTATGAGTGGAAATCAATTTGGTAGCTACAAAAAATGATAGATATGTCTAGTATTGTGTAGCTATAGTAACATCAATGTGCTCATGTATAGGAACAAGAGTGATGATGGTGCAGGATCAGGCAGTGTTTCCTTCAGTTGTGCATAGGGTCAGTATGGGTCAGAAATAACTCGATGGCATCTAACAACAACATAAACATATAATACATTTATTATTTTGAATATATTTTCTGTATAGAGTTTAATCTGGAATTTGCAATTATAACTAAATAGAAGTGATTATCATATCAGTTGTCACATGACAGCTCATTGAAATAATATTCAAGAAAATGTCATGATATCTGGCTAGATAAAGATAAATAACATGCATAGATGGTATAAATATAGTAGGACACGTGAATCTCCACATCTTTCTCTTTCCCAAGATTCTGCCTATGAACACCTGACATCAGTTTGTCTAGTGAAGTTTATGCTTTAGAATGAACCACTGTCAGATAATGCCTAATTTCTGGAAGATTACTAATGATAATAAATGGAATCGTGCTTCTTCTGTACCAATACATTCCCCTAGCAATTTCTAGAACAGATATCCTTGCAAAGAGCAGAGTTCTTGATGTTTAGTATGATAAATAACTAATCATCAAGATTGTTAAGGGTCACTCTGGTCAAAACTAGAAAATACCCAAGCAAGTACCCATGCTTTCTTTTGTTCTTCCCCCTGGAGGGGGGTATATGGTTATGCACTGGTCATTGTGATTGGTTCTCCCTTTCCCCCATCCTCTCCCCCCTTACCTCTACCCTTCTGGTAGTGCTATTCCCACTCCTGTTCCTGGATTCCATGTGTCGTGAGCTCCCATCTCTTATTATATGTACATGCTCCAGGTTAGTCTGAATTGAGAAGCAGCACCGGGGTCATGATAGCGGGGGGTGAGGAAGTCTCAAGGAATCAGAGGAATTTTCTGTGTTTCACCTATGCTTTACTGCACTCTGGTTGACTCATCTCTTCCCTCTGGCCTCTCTGTGAGAAAATGTTCCATTGTCTACAGATGGGCGTTGGGTCTCTGCTCCAACCACCCTCATCTCAACAATATGTTTTTGTTTAGTTTGCTATGTGTCTTCTGAGGCCTATTACCCAGTCCCGATGACTCCTCATGATCCAACCAGCAGTGTGGTTTTTCCATGTGGGCGTGTGGCTACTCTGCTGGATTGCCGCTTACATAACTTCAAACCTTTAGGACACTAGGTGCTATATCTTTTAATAGCCAGACACCATGTGCCTTCTTCACCATATTTGCTTATGTATCCATTTTGTCTTCAGTGATTGTGCTGGGAGGGTGAGCATCTCAGATTGCCAATTTGTTAGAACAAAGTGTTCTTGTATTGAGAGAGGGTATGAGCAGAGGCCTGAAATCTGTCAACTCAGTGTATTGCCATATAAATATATGCACATAGACTAATACCTCTATTTTTGTGCATTAATGTACTTACATATGTGCTATGCTTATACCGCTATCTATTGCTTTGCTTTCTAGATCCTTTCTCTGTTTCTTTTGAACTTTCTCCTGCCCCACCATCACGTTCCCCCTATTTTCTCCTCTTTGTACTTTCTCTTAGCTAGATTCTTGTTGTGCTGACACTTCCAAGATCTCTACTTCCTCCTTGTTGTTGATTCTAATTCTCTAATTGTTCCCCTGTCTATGGCGTTGTTTGCTTACCACACCCTTCCCCCACACTTTCTCCCACCAAGTCCCTCCAGGACCATCTGTCCTGTTGCTTTCTCCATGAGCTTGCTTCACCTGCCAATCTTATATAAGTAGGGAAAAGAACAATGACATATACCAAACAAAAGATTGAAAAAAGAAAAGGAGAAATAAAAGAGAAAAAACATACAAATTCCAGGTTCCTCCACTGACGTCTATGACTACCTCCCCACTGGTCCTGGGGAAATTCTAGCTGCTGCTGCTCCTAGCCTGAAGTCTCTTTTGGGGGATTTTTAGGGGATTCGTAGCTTTACTTTGCCCCAGTTGCTGATCTGTTATGTTCCCTTCTTGGTTTGCTCAACTGTGGGGGGTTCAGACCACACTACCTCTCCGCCATGTGACTTTGGAATTGTCCTCTGCCACAGTATGCTCCTGTAAGGGGGAAACATGATATGAACTGTGTGGGCCCTACAGTCCTTTCCACGCCTTAGCAGCTCCCTGCAGGGAAGTTGTCATCTGGGTTTGGTATGCCAGCATGGGATCTAGACTGGCAATCCCTTTCTATTTTTCCGTCTTGGTTTGTTTCCATGGGGGCAAGGCATGCCGGTCCCTCTCCCCAACCTGTAGGTTTAATGTTGTTCCCTGTCTCACATACTTCTAGGGAGGGAGTCAGTTTGACTCTGGTTGGGGTCTGCCCTGTAGCCTTCTCTTTTCAGGAATTCCTCCATGTGGCCACTTTTCCCTCATGTTTTGGTGCACCATGGTGGGGTCTGTATGTCCAATCCTAATTCTGTGGAGACAAAACCAATACGCTCCCCCTGGGTGGGTTAATGCCCTGCTCCCCTCATGACATCATCTCACTTTTACCATGACCCCTTTTCTCCTTCCCCTTCCACTCCTTTCCCTTCTTTGTGTTGGATTATCATGTACCTCTGTAGGTTTTGTCTAACCTCCTCCTGATAACCTGTACCTTATCCTGTGTATTAAGAGATAGGTGGCTTCACTTTGTACCTACTGTGCTGATTACACTTACTTCAGGGGACTCATGCTATACTTCTCCTTTTGTGATTGACTGGCCTCACTTAGCATAATTTCCTCAAACCCTTCCCTTGAAATTACATTTTTCATGTGATCACCAGTGCTTTTTAGTGATGCATAGTACTCCATTGTGCATATGCTCCAGAGTTTACTGATCCACTGATCCATGGAAATTTAGCATTTTTATCCCAACTATGCTTTTTAGTGATATTTTAGTGATGCTTTGCTTTCATCAGTAATGGATAGTGCTCCATTATGTATATGTGCTAGAGTTTACTGATTCATTGATCCATATAAATTTAGTTTTTTTTCCAACTCTGTGATGTGAGTTGTGATGCAATAAACATTGAAGTGCAGAAGCCTGGAAGTGGTTTATTTCTTACCTCTTCTGGGTATATGCCCAGAGAGGGATAGCTGAGTCATAAGGTAGATCAATTTCCATTTTCTGTAAACATTGACAGATCACTTTCCACAGAGGCTGTACATATCCACAAGACCACCAGCAGTGGAGGAGAGTTCCTATCTCGGCACATCCCCTCCAACATTTGTTAATCTCTGATTTCCTGATTTGGGCTAGCCTCAAGGGTTCTAGATTGTATCTCATGATTGTTTTGATTTGAATTTTTATTATGACTTATGAACACGAGCATTTTCTCATATGTTTATTGAACATCCAAGTCTCCTCCCTAATGAAACTTCTTTTCTGTTCTTTTGAGAACTTCTTCAAGGGGTTAACAGTTTTCCTCTTTTTGCAGGCCAGAAGGATATTGCAGACTTTAGTAAGAAGCCCTTTGCCTGTTGTGTCATTGCTAAAAATTCTCTCCCAGTCTGTGGGTTTCCTTGTTACCCCCTTGGTGAAGCTTTTAGACACACACACAGGTGTTTAACACTTAGTAAATCCCACTTGTCGATTTCAGGTTCAGATTGCAGTTAGCCTATGTATTCCCTGGGCCAAGGTTCTTAGATTTGTCCTGATTTCTTCACTGATAGTCTTAAAGGTTTGGGGTTTTGCTTCTGGGTCTGTGATCCACCTTGAGTTTGTTCTTGTGCATTGGATGAGGTAAGCACCTTGTTTCACTTTTCTACATGTGGCTATCCATTATTTCCAGCACCACTTGCTCAATAGGGCATCTGCCACCCACCTGTTGCTTTGGGGGCCCTTGTAGAAGATCAGTTGTCTATGTGTTGATGGTTTCGTTTCTGGGTTTTCTGTTCTTTTCCATTGGTCTGAGTATCTGTCATTATGCCAGTACCATGCTATTTTGACCACTGTGGCTGTTAAATTCAGGTAAAGTGAGCCCTCCAAATTTGTCTTTCTTCTTGAGGAGTTCTCTGTTAATTCCGGGCTTCTTTCCTCTCCCCGTGCAATTGGTGGTCAGTTTTTCCAATTCTTTGAAGAAGCTTGTTGGTATTTGAATCAGGATAGTATTAAACTTATAAAGTACCTTGGGTACGATTGACATCTTTACTATATTGAGTCTTCCAATCCATGAGCCTGGGATACTCTTCTATTTGTGGAAGTCATTTTTGGTTTCCTGTAGTATCGTCTTGTTATTTTCCTGGGATAGGTCTTTTTTTTTTTGGTAAAATATATCCCTAGATATTTCAATTTGTTATTGGTTATTGTGAAGGGTACTGAGTTCTTGAACTCCTCTTCCATGGTCTTGTCCAATGTATATAGCAAACCAATGAACTTCTGTTTGTTGATCTTGTATCCTGCCAATCTTCCATATTCCTGTATTGTTGTCAGTACTCCTGATGTGGATCTTTTGGGGTTTTCAATATACAGAACCATGTCATCTACAAATAATGATAGTTTAACCTCCTCATCTCCCAGATAGATACCTTTAATATCCTGCTGCTGCCTTATGTTGTTAGTTAGGACCTCCAGTACAATATTGAATAGAAGTGGGGACAAGGGACATCCTTGTCTGGTCTCCTTTATCAGTGGAATTGATTCTTTCTTTTCTCCATTGACTATGATGTTGGCCGTTGGCTTTTCATAGAAAACTTGTATTAACTTGAGGAATTGTCCTTCCATTCCTATCTTCTTGAGTGTCTTAATTAGGAATGGGTGTTGGATGTTGACAAATGACTTTTCTCCCTCTATCAATAGTATCCTGTGATTCTTATTCTTTTTATTATCAATGTGGTGTATAATATTTATGGATTTTAGATGTTAAACCATCTCTGCATCCCTGGAATGAATCCTATCTGATGATGTTGGATGATATGTTGCATATTATTTTGTATTCTGTTGGCCAATATCTTGTTAAGGATTATTGCATCAATGTTCATTAGAGATATTGGTCTGTAGTTCTCTATTCCTGTGGGATCCTTGCCCTGTTTGGATATCAAAATTATACTGGCTTCATAAAATGAGTTTGGGAGTTCGCCATCCTTTTCTATGCTCTAGAATACTTTTTGGAGGATTGGTGTCAGACCTTCCCTGAATGTTTGGTAGAATTCTACTGTGAAGTTGTGTGGCCCAGAAGCTTTATTTATTGATAACTTCTTGATAATCATACCTTTTTGTTCTTTTGCTATGGGTCTATTGAGTTTCTTGAACTCTATCTGAGATAATCTAGTGAGGGATTGCTTTTCCAAGTATTTGTCCGTGTCTTCCACATTGTTGAATTCATTATAGTACAGACTTTCATAGTAGTTTGTGATTATCTTTTTAATCTAATTTGGCTCAGTTGTGATAGCCCCCTTTCATCCCTCATCCTGATATTGCAGTTTGCTTCATCCTTTTCTTGGTTAGGTTTGCCAGTGGTCTGTCGATTCAGTTGATCCTTTCAAAGAACCAGCTCTTTGCTGCATTGATCTTTTGCATTATTCTTCATTATTTATGCATTATTTATCTTCCCATTGGCTCAACTCTGCCCTGATTTTTATTGTTTCTTTTCTTTTGCTATTGGAGGGGTTATTCTGTTGACTGTTCTGGTTGCTAGAGGTTTTGTGAAAGTGTATCAATCATAGGTTCCTCTTCCTTTTTCATATATGCACTCATTGCTGTCAAGCTACCTTTGATAACTGCTTTCACAGTATCCCATAAGTTTGATACATTGTATTCTCATTCTCATTAGTTTATAGAAACTTCCCAAACTCCTCTCTAATCTCGGCCAGTACCCATTCATGTCGCAGAAGATCGTTATTCCACCTCCAATTGTGTGCCCTTGTTTTTCTGGTCATCCTTTTATTAATCTCCATCTTTATGGCACAGTGCTCCGAGAAGGATGTCTGAGTAATCACTATGTTTTTGGATTTACTCATGCTCAACATGTATCCCAGAATGTAGTTTATTTTCAAAAATGAGTCATGCACAGAATTTTTTTTTTGCATTTGGATGGAAAGCACTATATATGTCTATCATATCCCGTTTCCTAATTGTAATGTTTAGTTCTATAGCCTCTTTGCTGAGCTTCCTTCCCAGTGATCTATCTTTCTCTGATAGCAGTGTATTAAAGTCACCTACTACGATTGTTGAATCTGTGATTTCTTATTCTATGTTTTGAATAGTGTGTTTGCCAATTTCATGGATCTCTTAGGCACATATATAAATTTTTATACTCACTGGTTCCTGGTTAACTGATCCTTTGAGCAGTATCTACTACCCCTCCTCGTCTCTTGTTATGGTTGAACCTTAAAGTTAATTTTGTCCAAGATTAGAATTATGACCCCTGATTTTTTAAAGTTGCCGTTTGCCTGTTTTATTTTTTGGAAGCCTTTTATTCTTAGTCTATTTTTGTCTGTGAGCTTAAAATATGTCTCTTAGAGGCACAGTTTGATAGACTATGTTTTCCAAGACTATGTTTTTATTTTAGTGTAGGAACTGAGACCATTGACTTTTAGAGATATTGTCAAAATTTGTGGATTCATTGCTGTCACCTTGTATCATTTGTGTTGGGTGTTTTCCTATCTCCCTTCATATCAATATGTTGTGGTTTTGCGGGGGGCTTCTACATTGCCTTGTTTTCCCTATGAGATCATGTTATTCTGGTAATTGTTATTGGAATGTTGGTTTCTGGTTGGAGTTGGGCTATATGGTGTTCTCCTGTTTGTGCTTGATGGATGTTTGTCTTCTGGCCATAGTGAGTCTGCAAGGCTCTTCCACAGGATTGGGTGTCTTATAGTATATTCTTTGAGTTTTCCTTGTCCTGGAAGATTCTTATCTCCCCTTCTATCTTAATACCCTGTTTCCCAGAAAGTAAGACATCCCCCAGAAATAAGACCTACTTACAGCTTTGCCTCTAGATGAAATATAAGGCATCCCCCCGAAAATGAGGCCTCCCCGAAGCTACCATAACTCTCGACTCTGGACCGTAGCCGCGGGTGCCACCGCACAGCTCACTGTTGGCCGCAGCACAGCAAGAGTAGACAGGAAGTGTGAGGTCTCTTTTAATAAAACAATAAACAATTAATTTGTACTATATTCTTCTTCATGGAAAAATAATATATCCCCTGAATATAAGACCTAGTGCATCTGTGGGAGTAAAAATTAATATAAGACACTGTCTTATTTTCAGGGAAGCAGGGTAGATAATTTAGCAGGATAGAGGATTCTTGAGGTGTTTTATCTTTCAGCTTTTTGAAGATGTTACTCTCTACTCCTCTTCATGTTTTCTGCTGATAGGTCTAAGCATATTCTGACCTGAGAGCCTTGGTATGTGACTGTCTTCCTTTCTCTTGCTGCTCTTAGAATTTTCTCTTATTCCTTAAAGTTGGATAGTTTAACTATTATATGCCTTGGTGAGTTCTTCCTGGGGTTTAGTCTAATTGGTGTCCTCCCAGCTTCCTGTATGAGTGTCTGATTCTCATTCATTAAGATGGGAAAGTTTGCTTCCAGAAATTCCCTTGCTAATTTCACAGGTGACTTCTTCACTGTGTCTTGTTCTGGTAGACCCATTATTCAAATATTGTTCATATTCATGGGATCTGTCATTGATCTCAAGTTTTCTTCTGCCTCTTTTATTATCTTGTTTGATCGTTTTTCTTGTTTGCTAAGGTCTGCGTGATTGTCTTCAAGATCACTGATATGATTCCCAGCCTCCTCTAGTCTGTTCATGAGTGCTGTGATCTTGTGTGTAGCATCTGTTACTTTATCTTTAGCTCTGGATGTCCCTTTGGTGCATAGATTTTATCCCCTGTATCGTGGATTTCATCCCCACTATTGATGGGAACTTCATCTCCTCTATCACTGCATCCTTTTTTGTATAGCTTCCCTCATCTCCTGTATTACACCAAGCAGCCCTCTGAAAATTGCTTTTTGTGGTAGATCCATGTCTGATTCTTCGATGAGGTTTGAGAGCTCTGCTGATGCGATTTGTCTTTCTTATTTCCTTGTTGGGAGCGATGCAGTATGCTGTTGTTTACATGACAATATTTTAGAGCTAGACACCATATTTCTGGGAGACCAAGGAGTCTTTCTCTGTGTGCTCCTTCTCTGTGTGACTGTCAATGGTATTTTTGAGGGCTGTCTATAGCCTATGTTGGTGGTGGGTTGGATTGTTGTGTAGTTAGGTGCCAGAGTGACTCAGTGGTCAACTGCAGTGAGTGTCTTCAGACTGGGGTGAGGTTGGTGACTGTATGTGTGCCCAGGGCTGAGTTGGTCTGGGCAGCCATGCACGATTTTCAGTCTTTTTTTAAAAAGGCACCTAATAGAAGACAATGATGGGGGAGGACTTGCTGCCATGGGAGGGGATGATAAGTGAAGGCAGGAACAACCCCACTACCACTAGTGCAGGTGCTGGGCAAAAGCCTCCACAGGGTTGAGGCTGCCAGTACTGGTGGAGGCAGCAGTGGGGAACTCAGTATGACTGCTGAATAGCTCCAGGTACAGCAATATGGCTTCAGGGAGTCAATGGACAGGCGGTGGCTGCATTGGGGTTTGAAGTAATGTGGCTGGCATGGGCTGGGTTGTTCCTCGGACTGGGTTACTATTCCCCTGGGTTTCAGAAATAGTCCAGATATTTGGGAAGGATGCCCTTCCAACTAGGGACGTACTCTACTGTTCTGCTTGTGCAGGCCAAGAGGGGCTGGGGCAGCAACGAGCCGGGCTGCCAACGAGGTGGTAGGTGCCGAGACCCGTAGACAAAGCAAATGTGGCTGCCAAAGATTGGAGGGCTCACAGTCACTGATACAGTGAACCCCGGCAACCACAAGTGATAAACTCACTGCAGGTCGGGCCCTGGAGCCCTGGCTGGGTTGTGGGAGGAACCAAATTTTGGTGGAGGAAATGTCACATTGTGGAGAGAGGTGAACCGTGGGAAAAAGGAGCAGCCCCCTTAGGGGGTGCACTGCAAAGGGACAGCTGTTATGTGATGGTCAAGCCACTGCTTTGGGGAACTCATCAAGTGAACCGTCCAGTTCCAGGGGTGGAGACCAGGACAGGGATGGGCGGACACTGGAGTGTGGTAACCATAGTGCATAAGCAACACAGCTGGCGGGAAGTCCCTGGGATCAGGTCACAGATCTCTAGGGATTTGGAGTAAAGCAGATGCAGGGGTAGGCTTCCTTCAGGGAAGAGGGGGAGCCTTAGGCTTTTGTGGGGGTCTTTTCACTCACCCTAATTCTCTCAATTGTCCTCTGGACTCCAGGCTCACCAATCTCTAGCTCCCAGTATGGGTTGCATACCTAGGCGTCATCTTGTAGTTCCTCCCACCCAATAAAGTAATTTTGAAGGATATTTTTATTCTCTTTCTATTTTTTCCCTAAGTATCTCTATTTTCTTCAGTGAAGTTTAAATAAGTTCAATGCCTGTCATATTTACCTGTAGCAATGGTAAGTTCAGGAAAAACATGGTATGCAAATATAAATAAAGTCATTTGAAATTGCCAGTCTTTGTTTATAATGATAGTAGTCACGAAAAAAAGCCAAGAACAATAAAGCAAATATTCATAAAGTTGGATCATTGCTTCAAAATTCCACTAGATTTGTTGCTCAAAGAATTGATCCCTAGACAGTACAATAAAACTTATAAAAGGGAATTTTTTCATTTTATGGTTTTCAATTTTCTAATCTTTGGTAGCATGAGAAAATAATCTGGTAGCATTGTGTTAAAATTTACATGAGAAAGTATATTGGAATATAGAACCAAGGATCAAGTATATCATAGCTACTTTAAAAAAATTATAAAATTTACCTTTTTTCCAGGACAATTGACACAAATTATAGATGATTGCAGACACAAAATAATCTAATAATTTATGTATTTACATAATTTTATTTAACTTATGACTTAAAAGAGCTTAAATGCTCTGATTATAAAATACACCAATATTTTATCTATGTTTAAAAAAGGTTGAATAGAATTGTTTTACTCTTCTAGTACTTATTCCAAACTTTCTTATAGTCAAGTGGAAAAATATCATTTCTTTCTAATAATATAGAATGCACTTAAACTCTTTGATCAGGATCAGTGGCAATGTTGAATATTGCTAATATTTGGAATTATAGCCTCATTTAAGTATACAAATAAGTTGGAGCATGTTAGCAATAATTGCATTTTCCTATTACCTGCTGCATCGATATTTTCACTAAGAACATAATTTCATTTTTTAACTTAATTCATTTTGTCATTACAGGACACTAGAAGATTTGTACTTTTACTCTAAGATATTTCACAGGGACATCCATTAAATATGCTTTTAAAGCTTCATTTAAGTAACAACTTCTTTTGAAACTCTCTAACAGAAGAAGAAAAATACTGTAATTTAACTAATCAAGATCTTAAACATTATCCAATCCATTCTCTTCATTAAGGAAATAGCTTTAAAGGAGTAACATTACTTGTCATTGCGTTTCAAAGCTAGTTCATTACACCCAGTAAAATATTTTGTAAAGATTCTATAATGACATGCTTTTCCATCTTCTGAAAAGTTACAGTTAATTAGTTTTCTTTTCTGCCTAACATATTCATTATTCAGAACATAAAAATTTATGTTATTAAAAATACATTCCCCAAATGCTGTTGCTTTTAGCCTATGAGCAGTTTTCAAATCTAGGGATCTTATATACAATATATGAATAGTTTTCAAATCTAGGGCCCCAAAAAACAATATAAAGAAACACTTCCCAATCCTACATCATCTTCATAGCTGTTGTTTTTCTTTTGCACCCATTGTTGTAGGCATGGTTTCAGATTAATCCAAGGTCTTCTTTTTTCCTGTGGACACTTTATCAAATCTTTATGTCTCTTTTCAGGAACTGGTCTCCCATGGTATCCACCAAATGACCCTTTCCTGATTGATCTGTGTAAGAGAAGGTGGGGGAAGGTAGCTGTGTATTCAGTTCTAAGTGAGTTTTAGTAGCATTCATTATGATTGCCCTTCTGCTGTGTATAAAATTATCTATCTCAAAAGCAGGAAGGCGGAAAATCTCACAAGGATAGTGTGCTCTTTGGACCCTGGGATATCACAGCATTGAACCTTCTTAATACAGGAGACAGTTTACACACATATTGAGTGGCATAGGAGCAGCAACAGAAGTAGGAGTCAGTGAATTAGACAGAGGGGTAGTTTTCACAGCCCTCAAAACAAATAAAGCTGAGTGATTTGGGGCAGCACATTGGATGGTGGGGAAGTATGTCTCTTCAACTTAGTAATTGGAACTGGGTTTGTTAGCTCATGATGCTGGAGAGGTGTGACTTGAGACTTACAGTGGAGTGGAATGGTCTTTGGGAATGTATTGCCATTGCTAGAAAAAAAAATTATAATATTGCTCAAGCTAGGTAGAGGGCAGACAGACCAAGAGAGTGATAGCCAGAAAGAGGTCTGCCTGTGCAGAAGAAACTGTCCTGATGCAACAACTGTATCCTGAGCATTTCTCACCTTAAGGATAACCTATGGACTTCTCTAATAAACTCCATAATTGCAAGCATTGTCTATGAGTTCTGTGTGACCGTTACAATGAGTCATAGATCCTAGCATAAAAAAAGATAGTGCTATGGAGACGGAGCAATACTTATTCCAAGACACATTGTTTTCCTCTTGCAGTCCACTGTACTTGCTGTATTCTATGCCAACAAAATAATTTAAATGTGTCAATTCTTCTTAGGTATTTCATAGTCTTCGTTCAACTACTGCATGCTTGTGAAGCAATTGAAAATGCCATGGCTTGGATCAAATGCACTTAGTTTTCAAAGTGACATTCTTGCTTTTAAACACTTCAAAGAGGTATTCCATCACAGATTTGCTTAATACTATACACCATTTTAATTCTTGGCTACTGTTTCCATTAGCGTTGATTTGTGGATCCAAGCAAAATGAAATCCTTGATGACTTCAATCATTTCTCAATTTATCATGACGTTGTCTATTGGTACATTCATTAGGATTTTTGTATTCTTTACACTGAGTTGTAACCAATACTGAAGGCTTCATTCTGGTTGTAGTCAGCAATTGCTTCAATAAGCAAAGTTGTGTCATCTGCATATCATAGAGTGCTAACAAGACTCCTTTAATCCTGATGCCCCATTCATCTTCATGTAGTCTAGGTTCTTGGATTATTTGCTCACCATACAGATGTATGTGGATATAACTCTAATGCAAATCTTTGCCTGTTGTTCTACATGCCAATTCCATGTAAACATAAAGCAATGTTCTGGAATTTTTCCTAAAGTAATTCCATAGTATTCATGATATACAGAGTTGAAAGCAATAATGCACAAGTAAAATGTATTTCTGATATTCTCTGCTTTCTGCCAAGAGCCATCTGTTCAGCAATGATTTTTGCTTCTTCTGATTCTGACTTGAATTTGTTTTTAATCATTTTATTAGGGGCTCATACTACTCTTATCACAATCCATACATACATCAATTGTGTAAAGCACATTTGTACATTCATTGCCCTCATCATTCTCAAA
>NW_022111373.1:64593778-64606097 GCF_000313985.2 Echinops telfairi
TGATGATGCCTTATACCTGATCCCTTCGACACCTCGTGATTGCATAGCTGTTCTATTCCCACAACCATTTTTGAGTTATCCTCATCAAAATGTTCTTGCATTAGATGTTAATGATATTGTTTTATAATTTTTGCATTGTTTGTTCATTATTTTTGAAGTGTTAAAAAATGTGTCACTTTTGGTCTGTTAAATAGATAGTTGTCTTCCAATTTTCTTTTTAATACATGAGTGAATGTTTCCAGTGCTTTATCAGCTTGTTAAAATATTCCTTTAGTTATTCTGTCTAGCCTTTAGACTTGCTTTTCATAAGTGCTTTAAGGGTAGATTGAAGTTCTTCTATCAACACTATTGATTCTTGTGTTAGTCTGGGTTAACCAGAGAAACAAATTCATAGACTCTCTTATGTATACAAGAAAGAGCTTTATATAAAACAACAATTGTACTTTGGGATACAACATCCAAGCCCAGTCCAGATGAAGTCCATAAGTTCAATATTAACCCATATGTGCAATACTAATCTACAAATTCCTCTTCAGACTGCCACAAAATGTGCAATGACACTGAATGCAGGAAACTCACAGGCCAGTGGGTGGATCCAGTGGTGCTGAAAGCATCTCAGGGCCGTAAGGGGTCTCCATGTGACTCCTGCAGCTCCAGGGCTCTAGCATAGCTCCATGTGTCTTGTCATAAGAAATGCCAAGCAGAGAGTCTGTATGTACTGCTTCCAGCTATCTATTATTAATCTCTGTTGTGCCTACAAATGAGGTCATCAGGCTATAGCCCATCATTTCAATTTTCTTTTGATGCTTTCTATATAATTTATTTTTTCTCATACAATATATGTCTTGAAAGAGTCGTTTGTAGACCTTTTCATTTCCGTACAGTTATTCTCTGTGTTGCTTCAATTATCTTTATTTCCCCAGCATTCAATATTTCCCTCACATGTTCCTTCAATATTGCACTTTCAGGTTTTCATTTTTTATTCAATTCTTTCATCTTAGGATTTGTTGAGCCTGCTCATCCCTTTCAGCATTCTCACTCAAGAACTATGCCCATTTTATTATAATATTCTACTTTGTCTTCACGAGTTGATCTTAGAAATTTTATACTCAGCTCTTTTACTTCATTTCTTCCACTTGCTGTAGCTAGTCTAATTTAAGAGCAGGTTTCAGAAAATCTTGTGATGCTCACCTTGATACTTCTTTGCTTTGATGATCATTTGCTTTCTTCATGCATGTTTCTTCTTGTTGTCATTCCACAGCCCATTTGGTCTTCTGTCATTAGTTCTCAATACTTCTGTGAAATTGACTTTCAGATGTTCTCTAAATTTAGGTGGGATATACTGAAACTTGTATTTTGCTTCTCATGGATTTTATCTGACTTTCTTCAGCTTCAACATGAACTTTCATATGAGCAATTAGTGATTTATTCCACAGTCTGCCCCAGGCCTTATTTTGGCTGAAGATACTGAGCTGCTCCAAAATCTTTTCTCATAGATTAGATAAATTTGATTCCTGTGTATTTCATAAGGCATAATTAAAGTGTATAGACACTGTTTATGTTGTTGAACAAGGGTATTTGTGCTGAAGATGTTTTTGGTATTACAAATTCTAATGTGCAGTCTCCAGCTTTGTTTCTATCTCCAAGGTTATAGTTCCCAACTACTAATCCCTCTTTTTTTCAAGTTTTAACTTCAAATCTCCTTGATTGGATGTTTAATCATTTTTGCACTGAAGATGATTGTAGATTTTTTTCTTTTCTTTTTTTTTTTTTGTTTTTTTTTATTGTAAATTTTTTTCAGTCTCTTTATCAGTAGCTCTAGTGGTTGGTATGCAAATTTGACTACTATTTTTTCTATTAAATAAGTTTCCTTATACCTGTATAAATTTTATTCTATCACAATCAGCATTGTACTTCAAGATAGACATTGTAATGTTCTTTATGACCATGAATGGAATGACACTCCTTTTGAATTTTCAATTCCCAGCATGTTGAACTGTACAATTACATGATTCAAAATGGCCATTATCTGTCCATTTAATTTCACCAATGCTTAGGATATTGATTTTTATGTTTTAAATTCCTTTTATTGACATCTTTCAATTTTCCTAGATTCATACCTTCCACATTCTGATTAATTGATATTTACAGCTGCATCTTCTCATTTTGAGTCATACCCCATTAAAAAATAAATCCCTGAAGGTTTTACTCCATCCATATTATTAAGGTTGACTCGAATTTTAGAAGGCAGTGTTCCTTTCCTCTGCCTAAATTTTATTTTGATTGTCTTCCAACAGTAAGAACTCACCTTCCAGCACTAGTACCTGGCAATGTTAGCCTGGTGTCCACAGGTTTCCAGTGGCTAGCCCTCATAGGCGGATCACCTCTGCCTTATTCAGATCTGTCTTTTGTCTGTAAGCTCTGTTGATCCTTGGTTATCGTGGATAATACTGTTGGTATTTGAAATGTTTATGACGTAACTTCAAGCATCACAGAAATGAGTAAACCACCAGAGTACAACAAGCTGACCTATCTGTCGTGGAAAATCTCCAAATAGTAGGAATAAAAAAGACTTTTTTTTCACTTGCTTGTTGCAAATTATAAGTGACTAATCCAAGCTTTCCAATTGATCATTTTGCCCTCCTGTATGGCACACACTTTGAATTTAAATTGGCTGTTTCAGTTACTGCCATATTCCAATGAGCATAAAAGGAAAAAGTTTAAGTGAAAGCAAGGATAGTCCTTTTTAGTAACTGTACAGATATTGCAGCATAGATTATTGGTTGCATGATAATAACTAGATGCAAAAGAAAGGAAAGTGGATATTGGGTTTGATGATTGATCCTTGAAAAAATGAGTTATAGTACAATTTAAAGAAATACAAGAAATACAAGTACAAAGCAAAACTACAAAGTAGCAAACCTTTCTCACATTTAATTTAAGATACAACGGTTTATATAGTAAATTTGCATACGTGCAACCTTGTTAATTTTTAAATATTAATATGCAAATAGTTCTTTAACACCCAACAGCATCCATTTAATGTTACATACCCTTAGCAATAAAAAGGTGTTATTTTCACTATTTGCTTTTTATTTCTATTCTATTCCCTAACACAAATGTATTATAACCTATGTTTACTGCTAAACCTTTACTTTACAGCACTGCAATAAAGTTGCATATAAAAATTAATTTTTACTGTGCCCATATATTTCAAAATTTAATTTCTTCTGAGCATATATAAGTCTATCATTGACTTTAAATTCATCATTAATAAATCCAGTATATTATGTATTTTTATAATTACTAATCATGCCTTCTTTAACAATAGTACAATAAAATGAATAAAATTCTTTACTTTTAAAAGCTATATGATTAATATTAAGTTTTGCTACATTTAAACATGACTCAGAAACTACATGTTTTCTATTTTTGCGCATATATATATATATATATATATATAATTATAAACCATTTTAAGGAAAATATATATGGGAAAAGGAAGAATGTTGTTAAGGCAATTCATTCAATTTTTTGGAAACTTTTTTTGCCAAAGGACAAAAATCACAGGTACTGTCAAAAAATCACAGTATGTCATATTGCAAAGAAAATTATTTCAAATAATATATTAACTTAAAGTCTATTAAGTGGTCTCTCAATTTATTGAAAATTAAAAAATATGTGAATAGCATCATAAACCTCTATGTCACAAAACCCTTCTGGCATCAAGTTCATTAGGGTCATAGAAACTCTGTAGGGCCAAGTAGAACTTGACCCATGGGTTTCAGAGACTGTAACTCATTACAGAAGTATAAAGCCTCATGTTTATCCCTATATCAAGGAAAGAGGTCGTGCTAGTCTGGGTAGACTAGAGAAACAATTCATAAACACACATATGTATATAAGGGAGAGGTTTATATACATGAGCAATTGAACATTGAGACAACATCCCAACCCAGTCAAGTCCAAGGCCATAAGTCTGATATTAGCCCATATGCCCGATACCAATCTATAAAGTCCTCTTCAGACTCATGAAAAACATGCAATGAAGCCAAATGCAGGATGATCACAAGCCAGTGGGTAGAAAGTCTTTGAGTGCAGTGGCGTTGGAAGAATCTCAGTGCTGGCAGGGGTCTCTCTGTCGTTTCTCCGGCTTCAGAGGGTCCAGTTGTGGCCATGTGGCTTGTCTTCTGCAATGTCTCCCAGGGAGTAGCAGAGAGAGAAAGGTGTATTGCGCCTCCAAGGAGGAAGTACCAGATTTCTCAGAAATATCAGGAGAAGGCCAGACCCACACAGAAATCTCATTGGCTATCTCCAGATTGACAGCCTAGATTCCACCCAAGTACTCTTAATCCTTAAATTGATGCCAGATTAGGTGACTACCACAGGTCCCTTATTTAATCTAAAAATATTTAAGAAAAACTATTGCGCATAAATTAGTGAGAAAGAACATAACATTGTTAGGGTTCTCCTCCTTTTCTCTGAATAATATATGTATTTGAATTATCTGTCTTTTCTCTGTAACTCCAAAATATTACTAAAATGATAGTCTAAACCCATAGAATTGCCAGCAATTCTAGAGAAAAGCAAACATTATGATGTATATTAATCAGGTAAGCGATTATATCTTTTGTTTTAGTAAAAAATGAAATTTGGTCAGAGCTTGTATTGTGTGACAGGGAGCTGATGAGGAAGTCACATTCAAGGTCTAAAATAATATTTTATCAGTATCAAATAACCAGCCATTGAAATTCTCTTATGACCATAAGTAAGGCCAGATGCTAAATCCTTGATAAATGTGTAAGTGAGATAAGAGAGCAGACTGTTTAGTAAGACCTGGTAATCTATCAAGTCTACTGGAACCTTATCTTTACTTTACCTATTGGTTATCTTGTAACATGTGTTCTTTTAATTAAAAGCAATCCATCTTCTCTTGTTTAAGTGACAGATAAATGTACCCACTGGCAAAAGGGGATAAGAGAATAAATATGTCAGAAGAAACTAAAAACTTTAAATAATGTTTGCTGTGGGTCATACAATGATTTAAATCTTTAATTCCAAAAAAAGATGATCAGATATTTGACAAAAGAGACTTCTGTGTTTTTATTTAGGTAATTTGTGTTTGTTTGAAAAACTTTAGATGTTTAATTAAATATATAATATGCAAAAAAAAAACCCAGGAAAATCAAATCATGCCCATGGAACACATGCTTTCATGGGAAGTTGTCATTGTGAATAGGGGTGGGAGATAATTTTATGTGTGAATACATGGCTTTATGAATAAATCTTTGTTAAATGTAACAATTGTATTTGTAATTTTTAAAATTAAGGAAAGCACGAAAGGAGTACTGGTACATAAGCAGTTTTCCTCATTTCAAATATTTCATCTACTTCTCTAAACAATTAAGATTATGTTATATGAAAAACATTAACCATATATGTTACTATTTCATAGGCTTTGTATATATACTATTGTATATGCTTGAAATGTATATATAAATGCTAGCTTCATATGTTGGAGGAAAAATTCCAATAACTTTTCACTTTTTCAGTTTTGAAGTCCTGTCATATCTATAAAGATCAATAAATATTCATACACAAACATATCTACAATATCCAAAAATATATATACAATACTCAAAATATATTCAAATATATCTATATCATCTATATCTATCTATATCTATACCTATATCTATATAGATACATCTATATCTATATATAGTTCTTGAAGTTTACTATAAATAGCAATTAACTAGTTAAACAGCAATTAATTAGATATAAGGCAATGACATACATTATGATATGGCTTCATAAAGTTAATGGAACAAGGAACTAAATATAAGTGATTTTTCCATTAATTTTTAAGTGTTTTATGTGTGTGTGTCATATATATACTATATATCTTACAGGTTACAATAATCACCTCAGTTCAAGATCAAGTTCTGCAGATTCCAGCTATAATTCTCTTGATTAAACTTTCTTTGAGCTATTTATTTTTCCTGATGCTAGGTAAGAAAACCTGCACTATAAACTATGTAAAAATATTGTATGAAAATTTTTATCATTTTATTATTGTGAGAATTTATTTTGTATTTAAATATTCCCCTGCTTTACATAACCTGAAAAAATTCAGAGAAAATTAATAAAAAGATCTCACTTTGAGAAGGAAGTAAATACACACACACGTACATATTCTATAACATATTGTTATTTGGAAATTATGTGTACTCTTAATATATAGAAAGCATTTATTTTAAAAGTAATAATATCTATTTTTGAAAATAGTTTCTTTCTAAACATTTCAAAGTTCTTTCTATATATCTTCCATATATGTATATATATATATATATTATATATATACACATTTTAGGCAATTTCATTGGCATTTTCTTTTTCTTCTTTAGTTTTCCTTAGTTATTTTTAATTTGTCATATGTATATGATTCAAATAATTGCAGTACAGTTCATTATGGCTTACAGCATCCATATAGGACAAACTAGAAGTGCATATAGTTTTCAAAAACTGTAGCTATTAAGAAAGCAAATTTGTATGTCTCTCTTTGGAGAGGCAGATGGCTCACAAGCTAACCATCTGGCTAGCATCCAGGTAGCGAACCACTCTATCAACAGAGCCTGAGTACATGTACATGAAGTGATTAAGAACCCCTTAGCTTGGCTCAATGCAACTTTCTATTCAAAGTGACAAATTTCGCTTTAAATTATATACTCTGAAGAGTATTTTTTAAAACAATTTCTCAATAGACCATGGCATTTTATTTCTTGAAGACTACTTTCAAGAGCATTGACTGTCAATTCAAGTAAAATGAAATAATTTATAACTACCACTTTTGAAACATTTCTACCATTCCCTGGGACCTTGTGTTTGCTAATGTCTTCAATGTAGATTAGATATCTTCTTCAATACCACTTTCACAGTATTATGTGCTACCCCCTGAAATGATTGGGTTTTGTTGAATTATTTTGCATATAGTAATTTTGAGTGTTTATATTTCCAATCTTTTTTATGCCTCCAATAAAAACCTGTAAGGTTTTCTTTTCTTTTCCTAGGCCATTGTTATTGCTACTGTTGAGTCAGCTCCAACACGTAGTGATCCAATGCACCACAGAAAAACTAGTACCCAGCCCTGCATCAATCTCACAACTCTTTCTATACTTGAGACCAGTGTTACAGTCATTGTGACAATCTGATTCCTTGAGGGCCATCCTCTTTTTCATTGCCACTCTACTTTATCAAGCATGATGTACTTCTCCTAGAACATGTCTCTACTTACATATCCAAAGTATGAGAGAGGAAATCTCACCATCCTTGCCTTAAAGAACAATTCATCTTTCAAGATTGATTTGCTAATTTGGCAGTCAATGAGACATGTAATATTCTTTCCCATCAAAATTCAAATGCATCGATTCCTATTCAATGTCAAATTTTCAAATGCATAGGAGGCAATTAAAAATACCGTAGTGTGAGTCAGGCTCATTTTTGTGCTCAAGGTAATATCATTGTTTTTCAGCATTCTAAAGGGGTCTTGTGCAGCATATTTATTTAATACAACTCACCTTTAAACCCCTGACAGTTGCTTTTATAGCATTTATTGTAGATGCAAGCAAGACAAAATCCTTGCCAACTTCTTTTCCCCTGCCATTCATCATGATGTAACTTATAAGTCAAGTTGTAAGTATTTTGGTCTTCTTTAGAGTGAGTTGTAATTTATACTGAAGACTGAAATCCATGACCTCCATCAAAAGTGCTTCAAGCCCTGCTCATATTCAGCCAGCAAGGTTGTGCCATGTACATATCACAGGTTGTTAGTAAATCTTCCTCCAATCTTCTTCAGATAATACAAGCTTTCTGATAATTTTCTCGGCATACAGATTGAATAAGTATGATGAGAGATAAAACCCTGACATACACATTTCCTTATTTTTAAACCATACTAATCCTTTTATTTCTTTATGAGAGATATTCTTGATAGCCTTCCAAACCTCTTTAAATTTTCTGTCATTAGTGTTCAATGTGCAAAATTTTTCCTTGAGATACTCTCAACATTAAATGGGTGGGGGTCAGATTTTGGTTAGATTTAGCTTTCATGTACTCATTTAATTTACTTCTGTTTCAACCTGAACTTACATATGAGCAATTGGTGCTCTGTTCCACAGTCAGCCCTCTGGTGGATTTAGCTGCTGATATTGAGAATTCCCCATCATCTCCTCCCACAGATATAGTCAATTTCATTTCTCTGTATTCCTTTTGGAGAAGTCCATGTGTGTAGTCACCATTTTTTAAAATTAAAAAGGTATTTGCTATGAATTAGTCCTTGGTATTGCAAAAGTATATCATGCAATGTCCAGTTTCATTTCTATCATGAAGATAATATTTTACAACTAATGTTTTTTCCTCCTTATTTCCAGCCTTAACATTCCAATCAACAATAGTTATCAATGCATCATCATTTTTATGTTTGATCAATTTATGAATGAATTCATTGGTAGACTGCTTGAATTTCTTCATCGCTAGGTTTAGTGATTGGGGCATTGATTTGAATAATAGTTGTATTGAATAAATTCCCTTGAAGGCAGATAGAGATAATCCTATCACATACAGCACTGTAGTACAAGGTAGATCTTAAAATGTCCTTTCTGATAACAAATGCAATGCCTTTCCTCTTATTTGTGTCAATACTAGCATAGTAAGTCATAATGGTTTTTGATTCAAATGGTTAATACCAGTATACTTCAGGTTACTAACACCTAGGATATTACTGATCATTATGGTTTCCCTTTCATTTTTGAGGACTTCCAATTTTCCTAGATTCATACTTGTTACATTCTAAGTGCCAGTTAATAGCAGTTTGGCAGCTGTTTCATGTTACCTTCAGTTATGCTCCATCAGCAAATGAAAATCCAAAAGACTCTACTCCCACAGGCTAGTACATTCACACCATGATGCTCCATGCTATTTTGAGAAGCCACCTCCTCATCAGTCACATTTGCATTGCTTTCCTTAGTATGCCAGCCATCTGGTAGCTACCGGACAAACACAAAATAGCTACTCAAGATATGGGATTCAGTCATGATGCAATGGAAGAGGCAATCAAGGGAGAAAGAACCTCGTCAGCTTCTTTGCTTGCTGGGTTATTTTTTTTTTCACATCAAAAGGAGAAAGTTTACAAAAATGCAAATGCTGGCATTATTCTAGGACATGATGACTTCGTGTTCAAGATATTTTCATAATTAACAAACATTTTCACACACAAGCACATTCTGACCTGAAGAATACCTGCTTTCTGAAGCGGTTATCTCCTTATCAAGTTCATAGAATGTGCAGCCATGCAATAAAGTGGTACTCTGAGTCTTTGTGCCCAAGCAATCCTCCCTGGGAGAACAGGACATTGCTTTCTTATACTTTCTGACCCAACAGCACATCCTGCAGTACTGTCTCTGACAATGTCCTACTTCCATTCATTAGGCCTGCTAGACCTGACAATGTTTCAAAGATATGTATACTTCCTTCAAATTGAACAGTCAATGCCTCCTTCTTAGACAGTTCATGCTCTGGAAGCTGCGCTGAAACCTGTTCACTTTGGGTGATCCTGCTGGTATTTGAAATACCAGTGACATAACTTCCAGCATCATTGCAACATACAAGCCACCACTGTAAGACAAACTGACAAACAAAACAATTGTTTTAGATGAGGTCATATAGCTTTCCTGAGTTGTCATGCTTACAGGCCTGCCAGCAATGTATAAGAGCTCTAATATCACCACATTATCTCCATAATTTGTTGTTCTGATTTTTTTAATTGGGCTATTATTCTAAATTTAAGATAATATCTCACCCTTGCTTTGAATTGCATCTCCCAGATGGCTTGTGATCATGAGTGTTTCTTCATGTGTTTGTCAGCCATTTGATTGTTGTCTCTTGTGAATTGTCTATTGGTGCCATTTGCCTATCTTTGTATTGGATAATTTGTTTCTTACTGAGATTATTACAGAATTATATAGATTTTAGTAATTAATATCTTGTCTTTTTTGATACTGATACAAATTCCCTTTCTTTCTTTTTTTTCAAATCTGTGAGCTCTCATTTTATGGTTTTGATGAAGTCTTTTCAAGTGCTTTTGGTCCCTGCCATCTATTTTGTTTTCCGCTGTGCTTTTTTCTTCTATTCTATTTGGTTCGTCTGTATGTTCCCTGAAACAGACTTCTTATGCTTGTCCTAACTTTCTCATGGATGATCCTGATAGCTCTGCAGTTTTCCTTTATGTCTCCAATCCATCTTCAGACGTTTTTTGTGCCTTTATCCACCTATGGATCCTGGGTTTGGAGATTCTTCTGTGAGTGGGGACTTAATTTTTCTATTTATGGAAGAAACTATCCCTTTCCTAGTTAGTGTTTTTTGGTCTTTTGTCAAAAATCAGTTGACTGAAGCTGGATGCTTTTATTTGAGTTTTATATTTTATTCCACTAGTCTATGCTTCTCTCATTGTACCTGTTCCTGGCTATTTTGATTACTGTAGATATATATTAGGTTTTGAGATCTTGTAGTACAAAGGTTTCTAATTTTTTGGAGCAATTCTTTGGGTTTCTTCCCTCTCCATATGAAGTTGGGGACTGGTTTTTCCATTTCTTAAAATAATGAAGTTTGATTTCATCAGGGTTATGTTGTATTGTAGATTATTTTATGTAGTATTGTCATTTCACATTAAAAATTCTTCATATCCATTAACACCACTCATTATTCGATTTGTGTACATCTCTTTTGGTTCCTTGTAATAATGATCCCTGATTTTATTTGTTCGGGTCTTTTTAATATTTGTTTCAATAGGCCTTTTTGTTGATTTGACTTTTTGAATACATGCTGCTATTCTGTTGATATCAGGAGGAAATATTTTTTTATTTTTAAAGTTATGCTATGCCCCTACTTTAATAATGGAAAAATTCTAAGATATATAACTCCTGTGGCCATATGACACTTTTACCACCTGTTTCCTAATAGCATAGCAAAAGGAGACCTTGAGTGTCATTGATGGTTAAAATGGTGGATGGATAATTGAAACTGAAATCACTCATTCATCTTTGCCAAAAATTATGGAAGAAAGTTATTTGGCCAACTGACTGGAAGAGATCCATATATATATGTATACCCATTCCAAAAAAAGTTGACCAGAAAGACACATTATAGAATAATATCATTCACAACATATGGAAGTACATTTTTGCTAAAGATCATCCAACAATGGTTGCAGCACTACATTGACTGAGAACTGCCAGAGGTTCAGGCCAGATTCAGAAGAGGATGTGGAAAAAAGATTTTCAGTGCTGATACTAGATGGATCATAGGTGGAAGCAGCGAATAACAGAAAGATGTGTACTTGTGTTTTGTTGATCATGCAAGCAAATTGGACTGTGTGGATCATAAGAAACTATGGGATGTCTTTTTAAAAATGGTAATTCCAGGACATTTCATTGTGCAGATATGAAACCTGCACCTAGACCAAGATGAAGTTAAAATCTAGAGTTGTCTGAATCAGAGCTGTTTCCTCTCATCAGACTAATTTTATCTGTATGCTGATCAAATCATCACAGAAACTGGATTATATGAAGAAGACTAAGGCATCAGGATCAGAAGAATGCTTATTGCAGATAACACAACGTTGCTTGATGAAAATGAGGAGGACTTGAAGCCCATGCCAATTAAGATCAAGGATGCTTCCTTCAATTTGGATTACAGCACAATGTAAAGAAAACCAAATTTTCACAACTAAACCAAATAGTCAAAATAATGATAAATGGAGGAAAAACTCGAAGTTGTCAAGGATTTTGCCTTACTTGGATCCACAGTCAATCCTTATGAAGGCACCAGGCTGAAAATCAAAGGAAGCCTCGCATCTTTAAAAGGTTGAGTAGCAAGGAGGTTACTTTAAGACAGGGGTGCACTTCATCCAAAACCATGGTATTTTCAGTTGCTTCATGTGAATGTGAAAGTTGGACATTGATAAGGAAAACTGAAGATTAAATAATTTTGCTCTTTGATGCTGCTGAGGAACATTGAAATGACCACGAACTGCCAGAAGAATAAATAAAACTGCCTTGGAAGAAAAACAGCCAGAATATTCCTTAGAAACAATGATGTCAAGACATGTTGTCATTAGAGACCAGTCCTTGGAAATGGACCCAGTGGTTGGTGAAGTAGAGAGCAAGGGGAAAAAAGGAGATTGTCGACAGGTGGATTGACAAAGTGGGTGCAAAAAGACTCAAACCAGAAAAATTGTGAGAATTTTGGAGAACCGGTGGGAGTT
>NW_022111373.1:64611463-64612981 GCF_000313985.2 Echinops telfairi
AGACCAACCGGAGCCCTGGGCACAATTCAATATATACTGCAGTGTGGAAGAAGGGGGCTCAAACATAATTCTATCAGCTGTTATACATTAAGAACAAAATACTAGAATTCACTGGGCAGTAAGTAACTGAAAATCTAGAATCAAGTGTGTTTTTAAAACAATAAGTATATCATATTACATAAAAATTACACCAGTAATAGTAGAAGCTTTCCATATTTCCAAATATCTATGCAGTCTTCAGGCAGTTTCAATCCTTGGTTCCTGAAAAAAACAAGGAGAGACAGAAAAATTTAGAGTGTTGGTGATATTCTTTTGGGACAGGAAGCATGCATAAACAATGGATAGGATTGAGTATTTTAATGTTATTAATATATTTTAATATCTTAAGTATGCATGCAAATTAAGCAGAGTATTTTCCCAATCTCATAATCGATATAATATCGATATTGAAGAAAGATTCAAAAATTTTGTGGGAAATTTTATCTAAAAGATAAGATTTTGTCCATGAACTTTTTGGAGCCCCCACTTCTACACAGGAGTGCTCGTGTGCATGTGTGTAAGCACCCACCTACATACATAGATAAACCCAATTCTCTGAATAGTCCATTTTCCAAGGGAAGTGTAGATAAGGCTTATCAAACACAGGAGACTCCATCATCGTTTCTCAGACCGTTTCTGACAAGTTTAAACGTCCTGGGAAGTCATGTAAATAAACTTAGTTCCTCTTGGCCTAACACGCATCATGTTGACTTGCTTCTCATTCCAGCATCCTTGGCATTTTTTGCATGACATTTTATATTACTCTAGGACCGACACGGTGTCAAGATAATTTGTCAGGATAGCCATTTGCAACTACTATGTCGATATGGTCATTAAAATTTCCAAGGAGATTGTTTAGGTATTTTAAAAATTATTTTTATTGTTATCTGATTATTAGATTTACATCTTGTGATTATAACTTTTACTTAATAGTTAACATTTTAATTGCTTCTTGTTCTTTTTAATCCACCATTTACCTACAGGCTTATTTAAAGTTTATCTGTTTAATTTGATGCTTTTTTTAAGTTGGTATGTCTTCCTCAATTTAAAATTGAAATGTAAGGACTTAGTGTATTCTAGTCTATTAAATGAAGACCACCTTAAGAATTGTGTTAAATTTCAACATGGGCTTAAATGATACAAGAAAACATAAGAACTGGTAATAAGTTTTGTAGGAAAAATAAACATGTCAAAAAGCAAATATCTGGTAAATTGTAGAAGGTTTGAGGGGAAGAAATGAAATTTATTTGCTTTGAAGTAGAAAACAAAAAATTATGATAAAATTAAAACTTTTGTGATTATTAGATAAATTTTGATGGATTATTTGTAACATGGGAAAAGTCTGATGAATGACCACAAAATGTTTTATGAATGATCATACTTTCTTCTTATATAGCAGTGGAATTATAGTCTTTGAAAGTGTTAAAATGAGGTAAATCTATAGACCTAAATTATGGCAAATTAATACAATGACCAGTT
>NW_022111373.1:64614119-64615647 GCF_000313985.2 Echinops telfairi
TGTTGAATAATCTCATCTGTTTAAAGGAAGAGAGTTTGAAACAAGAAAACCAGACCAGGGAAGGCCATGCAATAATTTACTCTCATTTCCCAAGCATTGTTATGATGTATGTATGATATATACTGATTATGACCCATTTATCACTCCTTTATTTATGCTTCTTAATAACTATGTCTTCAGAGGAGACCTCACTTTAGTTGGGGTCAGTTTTTCATTTAGAGAAAGTGGGAGTATCAAATGTGTTCCATATTACAACACTGTCCCCCAAATATCCTAATTTAGTAGATACTATAGCAGCAGTTTTCAATGAATTTCAATGGAAATTCACCACAGAGGAGGTAGTGCAAAAAAAATCCCTTGTTATGAAAATGTGAATTTACTTCTGTAGGCGGGTAAATGAGGGAAGGGAAACCTGCTTTGTATAAAACCCAACTGGGAAAATCCACCCAGTATGATGTTGTTAATGATGGATTTTGACGAAACTTCTGTTCTGCTTTTAACGATCCAGGCTTCACATGGTAAGCTACCTGGAATTTATATTTTAACTTTTTGAGGTGTGCACCACTCTTCATAGGTCACATCAGAAAGATTTGTTTTGGAAACCCTACTTAGTGAACTTGATTTTACCTTGAACATACTTGTTCCAGGTGTACAGAATTGAACTACTTCTTTGGACTTGAAGCTTGTGTGGGAAGCAGAGAACTATTATCCCAAGGTCACGATCTTTGAAATCATTGAATTTTGTTCAAGTTTCTATTGCTTTTTATGTTTCTCAGTTAGTAACTATTTGAGGCTACCAAAAATTTGCTATTTCATATCTTCTTTTATTTTGTAGCAAGCATTAGTTCTGCATAAATATAGTTTTGCCTCAGTGAAAGAGGGCTATTAAAACTCTTGACTTGTGTCTAACCTTCATTGTTTTCTTAAGGAATGTTCTGTCACTTAAATTTTTTTATGTAATGAATATTCCACATATATTAGTCTAAAATGTTTTTGATATATGTATATTTCCATTTTCTCAATAGTATTTAAATTTATATAATATATAGATAAATGAAACTACTTTTAGTTACATAATGTACCATGGTTATTTCTTAAGAAACTGATAATGCTGCCTATAAAGTGAAATATATAAAATGGTATATATACCATAGATACTTGAATGGATTTTGAGTTCTCAATTAATTATAAGTCCTAATTTGAGAACAATCCATTCTTAAGATGTGGCCCTGCTTCATATTTACCCTCATGGAACTCTCCCTAAAGACACTGGTGCTATAGCAAAAGGTGGTAAAGAAATTTGTTGATGCCCAGTTATCAGAAAGAACAATGTCTTGGGTCTTAAGGGTTTGTTTTATAATAAGCAACCATCTAAGTATGTTGTTGGCTTAGTTTGCATGGAATAAGCACACCAGTCTATGTGAACAAAGGATTGTTAATAATAATAGAAACCATGATCAGAGGTGAGCATTGCATTATAGTTTAAATTCTGAACACTCATTTTGTAGGAGGCTATGGATAACAGAGA
>NW_022111373.1:64616984-64618760 GCF_000313985.2 Echinops telfairi
TAATCCCAGAACACTCTGTTGCTCATGTGAAATATATACATGGACAAAGATGTGCCATTTGAACAGAACAGGGGACTAATACAAAGTTTAAATTAACCAAAGGGGTGTATAAGGGTTGTATCTTTTCACTATCCATTTTTAATCTATGTAGTGAAAAAACATGTAGCTATTGTACCAAAAAGAACTGGTTGACATTGGACCATTTGAGAAGGTATTTGAGCAAGAAGCAATGGTGCTGAAGGAAGAAGCTCTAACTGCATTGAATGCATGTTAGCCAAAAACAACGCTCAAAAATTGATGGAATGCCCAGTGAAATATTTCAGCAAGCTGAATAACCATTCAATGTCACTCCTATATGCCAGGAAATTTGGAAGCTAGATTTTTTACCAACTTGCTGGAAGAGATTCATATTTGTGCCCAGTCTGAAGAAAGGTGGTCCAACAGAATACTCCAATTTAGAACAATAATCGATATTGCACAAAAGTAAAATTTTGCTGAATCCCATCCAATAAGAGTAATAGCAGAACATTGATAGAAAACTGTTGGAAGTTCAGGTCAGATTCAGAAGGTAACGTGGAACAATGGAGGTCATTGTTGATATCAGATGGACCTTGGCTGAAAGCATAGAATACCAGAAATATGTTTACTTGAGTTTCATTGACTATCCAAAGATTTATCACTGTGTGGACCATAATAAACTGTGTATAACCTTGAGAAGAATGGGAATTCCAGAACACTTGATTGTGCTTATGAAGAATTTGTACATGGCTCAAGAGGCAGTTGTACAAACAGAACAAGGGATAAGGCATGGTTTAAAATCAAGAAAGGAGTGAGTCAGGGTTGCATCCTCTCCCCATATTTGTACCTATATGGTGAGAAAAATCATCAGAAAATCTGGATTATATGAAGAAGAATGTGCCATCAGAATTGGAGGATGGCTTATTAATCTGCAATATGCAGATGACATAAACTTCCTTGCTGAAAGTGAGGAGGGATTGAAGCACTTGCTGATGAAGATCAAAAATTGGATGACAACTCAGTGTAAAGAAGATCCAAACCTTACAACTGGGCCAATAGGTAAGATCACGAAACATTGAGAAAATGTTGAAGTTGTCAAGGATTTTCTTTAGAGTAATGAAAAGCAAGGATGTTACTTTGAAGGCTCAGATGCATCTTACACTTTCTACTTGATGGCTTGCTACTCTTCTAAGCATGCCGCTCTTCAGCTGTAGCACGATGTCCTTCTGCATGAGTGGACCCCTTCATGAAATAATATATCCAAAATGAGGCAAAGTATAGTTATACTTACTTCTAAGAAGCATACTTCTAACAAGGCATATCTATATTTTAATTCTAACAGTCAACACTACATTGAAAATTCTTTGACTGAAATATTATCCAGATGTACTACTTAATGTTTGTTCCTCCTTATTAACTGTCCACCATGTTTATACATATAAGACAGTTGAAAATACTATGATTTGCATTAGATGTGCTTTAGTCTTCAAAGAGGCATATATGGTCTTAAAAACATCATTGTTTTTTTTTCCCTTATGGTTGTTATGTGTCATTGAAACAACTCTGACTCAGTTTGTGCAACCAAATGAAATACTATCTGGTCCCTTGCATATACTGACCCTCTGTATTACCGAGCAAGATGCCCTCGTCAGGGACTATTCTCTCCTGATAACATGTCTAAAGTATGTGTCTGGGGATGTCACCACAGCTTATTCTAAGAAATTGTATTTCTATATTTCCTCCCAAACAGATGTGTTC
>NW_022111373.1:64619880-64621562 GCF_000313985.2 Echinops telfairi
AAGCTGTATCAAGATTGGGGGAAGTGAGGTTGTATCATCTACATATGGATCAAGAAGTATTTGTGGGAAAAGAACAAGAGAATGTTCTATGATTTAAAATAGGCAAAGTTGTGCAATAGTGTTATATGTCACCATATTTTTCAATCTCTATGCTGAGCAAATCGTCAGAGAAGCTGTGTTATGAAGAAGAGTTCAGTCTCAGGATTGGAAGAAAGGCTTCGTATAACCCTGCCATCTGAAGATACACAACCCTGCTTACAGCACAAGAGGAGGACTTAAAGCACTTGCAGATGAAGATCAAAGATCGAAGTCTTCAATTTAGATTATAACTTAATGGAAGAAAACTAATATCCTTACAATTTGACAAATAGGTAACATCAGGGCAAATGGAGAAAACATTGAATTTGTTAAGGATTTCATCTTACTTGAATCCATAACTAATGCTCATGAAAAGAGAAGTCAAGATATCAAACAGTACATTGCATTGGGTAATTATACATGATACCTCTTTAACTTTTTGAAGTGAAAGAATGTTACTTTGAGGACAAAGGTGCACCTGACTGAAGCCATTATATTTTCTATTGCCTCCTATGTATGTGAAAGTGGAACGTTGGATACGGAAATCCTAAGAATAGAGGCATCTGAATTATGGTGCTGGTAAAGAACATTGAAGGTGTCTTGGACTATCAAAAGAATACACAAACCTCTCTTTGAGAATATATAGTCAGAATGCTCCTTAGAAGCATGGGCAGTAAGACTTCCTCTGATGTGCTTTGGACAGATTATCAGGAGAGACCAGTCCCTGGAAAAGGAGATCATGCTTGGTATAGTAGAGGGGCAGGGAAAAAGAGGAAGATCTTCCACAAGATAGATTGACACAGTGACTGAAACAAACGACTCAAACCTAGTAATTTTGTGGATAATGCAGGACTGGGCAGTGTTTCATTCTGTTTTACAGAGTGTTAATGTACATCTGAGCTATTTCAAGGTTACCTAACAATAAGAATGAAATACATCACATGTCATTTTTTATGACTTCCAAGTTTCTTTGATTCATACATCATAATTCCATGTTCTGATTATTAAAGGATATTTGCAGCTCTTCTAATTCTGAATCATATCTCGTCAGCACGATAAGTTCCTGAAAGCTTTACTTCATCTAAATCAATTTCAGGCTCAATTTTGTCACCCTTACTAGACTAGTAGATTTAAGCATGTTATTCAAGTTTTCTTAACCTATTTCCTAATATTTAAGTTTGAGGTATAAATTATTTTCCATACTATTAATTGAATTGATGCATGTATTCCAAAAGGAGTTATTAAATTTAAATATTTAACCATATTTCATATTATAATGATTATTTATGCTCTCATCATGATATCTGTTATGTAATAAGATCTTGATCTTTTCAGTAGAGATATAGAGATATAAATACATATACAGATGTAAGTATATTTATATACAACAAGGGGCAAATAGCTCTATGTACATATACTTATAGGTTTAGTATTAAGGAAACAGACGGACAGTGGGCCCCTACTCAAGTACTCCCTCAACACAAGAACACCTTGTTCTAACAATTTGGCAGTCTGAGATGCTCACCTTCCTGGCACGATTGCTGAAGACAATGGGTGCACAACCAAATGTGGTGAAGAAAGCAGATGCTGCCCAGCTATCAAAA
>NW_022111373.1:64623258-64625904 GCF_000313985.2 Echinops telfairi
AATAAAAAATAAATTGGATGGTTACATTTACTCAAACATTAAAATATTCAGAGCCATTTTATTTGTTGTGCAATGGAAGCAGGATTTTCAATGAAATGATCTTAAGTGAAAACTGCTATTTCTAAACTTTAGCCTGAGCATTCCCATAAAGCAGAAACGATGTATTGTGTCTCAATGGACTGTTGAAAGGACATGTAAAGCAGGAAAGGAGGACTTGAACCTGATGGACGATTTAACAATGGAACAATTTCAAATCGTTAGGAAAATGAAAACAGGAAGGAGGAAAGCACATGAACACTCTGCCTGATTCGATTGAAACACGGCTTCCTGTGATTGCACATCTCCAGCAAACATAACCATTCTGCTAACTGTAAGAATGAATCGTTCTCATCCATGTGGAACCGAAATTAATTTCTAAGTGATGAACTAACAGATTGCAATAAGCCTCCCTATCATTTAGGAATACAGAAACCCAGATAATTGAGTTTATTTTTATGGCTTAGGGAAAGTATGTAAGGAATATAAATTTTGCACACTACAGTATGCGATAGCACATGTCAATGATGATAATGTTTAAAATTAGGAAAGGACAAGGAACATTTTTGGAATAAGATTTTATTAAATGTAACATGTTTTCCTTAGTTAAAAAAAACTAGTAATTATAAACAGGTATTTCTTTCTTTTGTGATTGCTTTCTTCCATGTTGCCAGTCTTCATCAAGTGTCAAGTTCAATTATTAATTATAAAATTGGGAATCATAGGTGATTGTATTTCCTCATCCATCCAAATTATAATAATTCCACTAAAGTTTCCAAATCTTTATGGGAAGTAGCCAGACAGAATTTTTTGTATTCTTAAAATATATAAACAACCCTAAAATAAATGTGTCCATTAGTATTGTGTAAGAATTACAGAATTGTATTGTTTAAAATACATAACACTAAGGTTTTAACACACATAAAAACTGAGGAAATTAACCATAAATATAATAATATATATATAACATTTGTTGGGTGGGGAAAATTAATGGAATTCTTTAATAAATAAATTCATAAGCAAATTAATTAAACTAAGTTATTTTTCAAGTTCTAGAAAAGAAAATGAACCTGGAACCCTTTAAATGTTTATAAAAGTGAATAAAAAATTTATCAATAAACATGCATGGTTGATGACTGACAAGTCACTCCCAAAATAAATATTAACCCTTCAGTGAAAATAAAATGGAATATAATTTAAAAATTTGAAAAGAGGAGTTCTGGTGGTATAGTGATTAACGAGTTGGGCAGCTAACCACAAGGTCAGCTGTTTGAAACCACCAGCCCATACCTCTGGAGAGAGCTGGGATTTTCTACTCACATGAAAGTTTGAGGAAGGAAAGAGTTAATTTAAAATTACATTATATCTCTAGTAACAAATCATCCAAATGACAGAACAAAATAACTTTTATGTAAATGAAAATTGAGATAATGCATTTCAAAAGACCAGCATTAAAATAATCCTGAAAGGAATTTATTCAAGAAAAAATTCCCATTATAAAACAGCAAAAATATAATTATGAAGTGGTGACTTATGTAGTCAATAAAATTAATATAAATGGTAAATGATATAACAATAATAATCTATTCTGAAGTATAGGACATAAATAACAGAAAAGTTAAAAAAAAGTTTAAACAAAGTTAAGCATTTTTAAGAACCTCTTTTTTTAGTAAAGGGTTAGCAAAGAGATGTAGGTATTTGATGAGATGGGTTGAGAAAATGGCTGCAACAGTGGAATCAAGCACTGAGACCATGGTGGGGATAGCGCAGGACCAGGTGGGCTTCATGCTGTTGTGCATAGAGCTGCTATGGGTTGGAACCAACTTGATGGTACCCAACAACAACATTTTTTTGAAAATAATTATGGAAATAATTTATATTAATTAAATTGCTATACAAAATTGTGATAGTTCAGTTTTTGGTACCAACATTGCACCTGTAAGAAGATATGATTGGAGGTTAGCCTGACAATCAGGTCTTAGCTTGATGACCTCTTTTGGACATGTGACCAAGATATAAATGACTCTAGAGGCTCCTAATCTGTCCCCCATGCCACCACCACCCCTCTTGTCTCTCTCTCCTCTCTCTCTCTCCCCTCTCCACTCTCCCCTCTCCACTCTCTCCCCTCTCCTCTCTGTGCTTCACCTTCCTACTGGAGAGCTACTTTGAGACCGACCAGAGCCCACAAATGCTTCCACCACCATTAGATCCACAAGGCTTTCACTGATTGGCCTGTAATCTTCCTGTATTTTGCATCATTGCATATGGCTGTGAGAGTGTAAAGAGAGATGTATGGACTAGTTACCAACTTAAGGTACTTTGGGAGTGGGGTGCTAGGGAACCAAATCATGAAGATGGGGAATGGAGGCTTTTCTGACCTCTGACTTCTCAGTTTTCCTTCTTTGGCTAGCTGGAGGTCAGATATGGCCGTATAGTTTACTGGGTTGTTTTCTGGAAATAACATGGTAAATTAAAGTTTAGATTTTTTTCTTTGGTTTTTATCTTAGCTTGTTCCTGTCTGAAATGAGGACAGGCAAAGCACTGGGGGCGTGCAATGGAGCGGCAGGGAAGCAGAGCAAGGAGGTCCCAAGGGAAGACAAACGATGGACG
>NW_022111373.1:64627873-64643001 GCF_000313985.2 Echinops telfairi
AAATATAAATCACCCATGTTAGCATTGCTTAACCATGCTACTATTTTTTTTTTGTATTTCCCTATTAAAAGTATTTGAAAATGTAAAAATATATATATATATATATATATAAATACAAAATAGATATGAAAGCAATATATCAATGTTATTGAATCCATCTATGCTACCTATCATTCAATACCTTCTCTTCTATCACTGTTGTTTAGAATTTGTCCTTGTTACATAGTTGGTTATGTTTAGGGCTGATAACCTCAAGGTTAGCAGTTTGAAACCAACAGGCAACCTCCCAGAAGAAAGGTAAGACTTTCTAATCCCATACACAGTTGTAGTCTGGGAAACCCACAGGCCCAGGTCTGCTCTGCCCCACAGGCTCACTGTGAGTTGGATAGTGCTGCAGAATACTCAGTATTCTAGAAATATACTTAAGGGCAGTGAGTTCAGAGTTTTTGGAGTTATTTGGAAATGTATTTTTACTTGTCACTGAAGGACCCATTTGTTTAGTCAACCATTCTTTTTTTTTTAATTTAATCATTTTATTTGGGGCTCTTACAACTCATATCACAATCCATACATCCATCCATTGTGTCAAGCACATTTGTACATTAGTTGCCATCATCATTCTCAAAACATTTGCTTTCTACCATTCTTTATTGTTCATATCATTTATTTGGCACCGGTGACATTTTTATTCTATTTTCAGTTGTTTGTAACTATATTGATATACTGATTTTGTCAGTAGAGATTGATTATGAGCTTTCAATAAGGAGAATTATAAGTAAACTTCATAGTGGTTGTGAAAGATTACTAATACATTTTAAATATAAATATTTCCTAAAAGATTATAATATATAATTCTAAGGGAATGATCTTGTATACTTATGTAAAAATTGAATCAGAAATATTCAATATTTGTATATAAAAATATATATATACATTTTTGTTAGTAAGCATTTATTTATGAAATGTTTTCATAAATAAATAAAGTATTTGATTTTCAGTTTTTTTAATAGCTACGGGATTAGCATGGGAAGTAAGGAAAAATGACCTGTTGTAGTTTGGTACCATCAAGTTATTTTTGAGTGTCTCCATATTCTATATACGGCATATAGTAAAGCAGAAATTTCCCATTGGGCTTTCTAATTTATAGTATTTAGAGGATCAGGTTGTTAGGTTTTTCTCCTGTTAAATCCCTGAGTAGTTTCATCCAGCCAGTCTTTTGGTTAGTGGGTGAGCATTTAACTGCTATGTCACCAGGACATATTAGGGAAACTAGATTTTCCAGTACACACAGGTCAATACTTTTAATAAAAATTTCCCCAGTACCCTGTAATATTTTCAATCTTTTATCAGGTATTAATTGTACTTTGAAATCTGTTTAGTATTTGCTGAACTGAGAAACTCACTTCATTACATACTATTTATATACTAAAGAAAATTTTTAATCATTTTAAAAAACATTGGAATTCCTAGCCTTTTTAGTGCCAATAACTTAGTTTGTTATAGTTTGTTTGGCTCAAGATTTTCTACCAAGGTTTGTTTATGAGTTTGGAACATAAAGTCACAGAATCAACACCTATAGTAATATTTGATCTTGCATATAACCAATTGTATTTGTCTGTATTTGAGAAGTTAAAATTCAGTGGCATTCTGCAAATAAGTAAAACCATCCAATAAATTAATTTAGTTCTGTAGTATTTTCCCTTTTTAGTCTATTCTTGTCCATGTATTTATCTGTTGAGATAATGCACTTATTGAAGAACACGTTTTATTTACTTATTTATACTTTTTTAAAAAGAAATCATTTTATTGGGGATTCTTACAGCTCTTATAACAATCCATACATCATCATTTTAAAGACATTTTCTTTCTACATGAGCCCTTGGTATCAGCTCCTCCCCCAACTCTCTCATTCTCGTGACCTCTTGATAAATTATAAATTATTTTAATTATTATTGTTTTCATATCTTACACCATCTGCTGTCTCCCTTCACCCATATTTCTGTTGTTTGTTCCCCTGGGCATGGGGGTATACATACATCATTGTGTTTGGTTGCCGTTTTTCCCCATTTCTCCCCACCTTCCCCTTAACCTCATCGTATCTCTATTCCTATTATTGTTCCTGAAGGGTTTAATATGTCCTGGATTCCGTGTGCCCAGAGATCTTATCTGTACCATTGTATATGCTCCGTCTAGCTGGATTTGCAATGTAAAACTGGGGTCATGATAGTGGGGGGAGGAAGCATTAAAGAATGAGAGAAATCTTGGATATACTTATTTATTCTTAACAGTTTTGTTTTCATATAATTCACAAATAATTAAAATAATTGAATTTTATTATTTGTAATCCTTGGATCACACTGGCTGTGCTACTTCCATGTTCATGCCTCATTTAGCTGGATGCTTATTTGAAGACAATACTTTTAGACCCCAGACACTATTCTTTCTGATAGCTGAACACCTTCTACTTTCTTCACCACACGTTGTTATAGCCCCCATACTCTCAGTAACCGCTTGATGAGGGTGAGTATGAAACAGGATCAAGTCATAAAAGTTAATTGTTCTTAGATTAGGGGCCAAATTAAGATAAGCCTGAAATCCATTCATATATCTGTGATTTATATATGTCATCGGTGCACTTTGGAGATATCGTTGTCACCTTGGAGATATCGTTGTTACAGAAAATCATCAACCATCCTCCTAAGGCGTAGGCGATTCTATTGATAGTGATGTTAATATTGCTGTTGGTATTATTTAAAACTCTGTTAAAAAAGGAAATTATATGATTCTAGTACAGCTACAAACCAAAAATACATGAATTGTTAACTTGTACAGTACAAACTCTTAAGTGAATGAGCACAATGAGGGTTGATGATAGGGCAAAACCTGCAAAATTTTCATTGAATCAGGCAGAACCATATGTATCAGCTTACTGCATGCTGTAGTAAATGTATGGCAGTCCTGGCCATTGAGTGGACACACTGAAAGCAAGAGATCCAAACAAAAATCCAACAACTGCCAGTTCTATAGAAGGACTCTTTTATTTTATTTCTCTTCATACATAAAAAATTAAGAAAATTTGACAAAATACACACCAAAAAAAATTGTCCTCAAATAGGATGCAGCAAGAGGCAAATAACTCTTAAGCCTTCAGATAAATATAGTTCTGTCTCCTCTATGTACAGTTTGAAAGGCTCAAAAGATACACAGTATAATATCTCCATGCAAATAATCATGGTTATGGTTTATTGTGTAATTTGAAAGTTCTATCTTATCAATTGTAAAACATTTGAAATAAAAAATCTATTTAATTCCATTAAGAGTTTATCCTGGTTTATATTTACACATATTATAATGAAATTGAAGTTCATTATCATTATCACCATTGTTTTTTACTACTACTGTCATTTTGCATTTTACTCCATGAACTTTTGTTTGATATTGATATTCAATTCTGTTAGTACATTACTGTATGAAGAATTAGCCCTTTAGAACATAAATAGATGTCCCTCATTCCTAGTGCTGTCTGGAAAATCTTTTTATTGACATCCTTTTCATTTTTTAATGTTATGAAGTCTGCATTTATTATAAAGCAAAGGGATAAACATCTTTATAGTTTTCCATTTGTATTTCATCAAATTTAGGGCTTGTATAGAAGACATTAATTTATAAAAGGTTAGTACTCACTACCTGTAACATCATGAGCTCTGGTAGCACAATTATTGTTAGTATATTTTTCAAGGGTTTTATAAATATATGAAACCCAGGAATGGCAAATCTCTAGAGATCATAACTTAATTAATGATTACTTGGGAGTATGGCAGGGGAAGTTGGGGGAAACTTGTGAGCCAAAGATGATCAGTACAAGAATGATAAACATGTGCTAAAATGGATTGTGGTGATGATTGTGCAACTTTTCTTGATGTGATTGAACTATTCTACTTTATGCTAGATGACTTTTATTCCAATAAAACTCTTAAAATAAATTAAACATTCAAGAAAGAAAGATAAATAAATAAAGATGTTCCTCACCCTATCCTACCATTCCCATGCACTATTCTGAATTCTGTCACCACAGATTACGCTGGTTTTGTACATTTAGAATACAGTGTGCACTATTTTATGACTTTAATTTAATTATAGTGAAAAGGAAATTGATACACAATATACATACATGAATGACAAAAGCAGTTTTATTAATCACAAGCATACCTGTTGCAAAAATAATTTCTCTTTGAAGGATTAGTTCTTGTGTGGCCCCAGTGATGTGAAAGCTAAACATTTCCCAGATGTCTGACTTTTAATAAAGCTCTGTCACCGCATTTTCTCAGATATCAGCCAGGACCCCTCCCCTTGTGTTTTCTTCTTGATGCCCCAGAGTCCCACAATTCACGGCAAAATATCACAGAGCTCACAAACCATTAAGAAACTGGCTCGTGTGGCTGTGGAGGCTTGTAAGAAGCAAATCTGCATTTCATACCAAATTGGGCTGTTGCGTCACAAGCTGTGGACATTGATGAATTGAATCAGTGTGTAGGTTGCCCAGTGTGAGAAGAAGCCAGACACAGGATCCAGAGAAAGAGAGATACTTCTGTCAAAGTTGCCATCAATTTTCTTGGGCATATAACTGACATCTGATTGGTGTCCATCACCAGGTGATTCAGCAATAGACTTCTGTACATGCTCAGCAGAGAAGAGGGAGTGGGGAAAGTCACAAAAATGGCATCTTACTCATGTCCAGGGATTTGCCATCTGGCATCCAAACTTTAGATAGTGGATATATTGATCAAGTCTGTGTATCATATATTAAAACAAGTTCACATTGGGTGGCCCTACTGGTATTTGAAGTTCCAGTGACATAGCTTTTATAACCCCAGATAGACACGAGCCAACCCCGTACAACAAACTGGCAAACCAGTGGTGGTTACAGACCATCGCCCCTGGAAATCCAAAGGGGATGACTTAAGTAAAAGTGGAGACAAAATATATATCATTTTAGTACTGTCACTCTGGCATACCAGGTAACTCACTAGAATTTGCAATCCTAACAAAATGAAGGATTATGGCAAAAAGCATCAGATTGAGTAATTTATGAAATCACACCTGTAACTACGTTATGAATTAAAAAATGTTACGTTGTATATTCATACATAAAATATGAATGAACAACCAACAAAGATATTAGACGGATATTATAAGTGTGTTCTTATTAGTAGTTTAGGAATGTACTAATGTACATAATATACTTGCGTATATAACAGATATTAAATATCTCTATGGTTACATGTTTGTTGTTGTTAGGTAGTTTTGAGGCAATTGTGATTAATAGTGACCTTTTGTACAACAGAAAGAAACACCGTCCATTTCTGAGCCATCCTCACAATCACTGCTGTAGCAGCCACTGTGTCAAACCATCTGTGTCAAACCACCTTGTTTGAAGGCCTTTCTCTTTTTCACTCTACTCTACTCTACCATATTTCATTTACATGTTTAGTTACATGTTTAGTGTATAATATTTATAAAATTAAGTTATTGAGAATGATTGTAACAGAGATATTTGGAAGGCAATTAAATATTTTAAACATAAAATTATTTAGCATATTTGAAAATAGGCAAGCTTTATAATAAACACAAATATTTATCCAAGACCATGTAAAATATTTTTAAATTAGTGAGTGCTGTAAAAACAGAAGAGATTGTGTCTATTGAACCAAGCTTTAGAATTTATAATTAAAACAATAGAAATTGATTAAAGTAAACATTGGAGTGGCTCTTTCTGTGAAAAAAAAATGCCCTCAATTGTCTAAAGAAAATGAAACTTAAACAATTTTTCAAATATAGAAGCAAGCAGTAAACACAAGTTCACAAATTTAAGACAACATCCTAATGGTTCCCAGGATTTAAAAAAACAAAAAATTATCAGAGAGAACTTTGACCTGAAATATTGCTCAATTGTTTGGTCTCGGGAATTCTACTAAATTTTTGTGGCTTTTACAAGATTGTGTTCATAAATTCACGGATAATGATGACTTCCTTATTGGTTGGATACTGTGCAGCCTAATGATTTTTATAGAACACAGTTTGTTGTCTGCTCTGACCTAGAGTTATACAGGTTTTTCTTTTTTTATGTTATCCTTTTATCTTTCCTAGATTTTTTCCTCCTCTATATCCACATCTGATATGGTAAATAAAAACAAATCCTAAGGGCATCATTTATTAATTGTAATTACAAAACGTTCATTTTTTCTTACAAAAGCACGTACTGTGCCATAATCACAGTAACAATAAAATATCATTAATTATTCACCTAACAGGAGACTGGAAGTAGGAGGAGAGAGTCTGAAAGCTAAGTTAATGAGATCATTAGCAGTATTATTCCTATATGGTTTGGTTTCCCCCCTACATTTCTTCCTCCAATTTTCATAATTTTATCATACTCCATTATGAGTGTGATTTTCTACATTCTCAAAACAAAAAGAAGCTATGTATCTTAACAAGTATAATAAAATAAAATAAGAAGAAGCTTTTAAACTGAATTGTTTTAACATTCCTAAGGCTCCCTGGCCTCTAGTTAGCATATCTTATTCTCAGTATCTGTTGTAAAATACATTCCTCCTCTTTTTTAAAAAAAAAACACATTTCTAAATTCCCACTGCATTCCTATAAACAATTAAATCACGAAGTAAGCAAAGCCAATTCAATGGTGACTGAACACCCACCACTACTACACAGTATTAAAAATTGAAAATGAACACAATTTAGCTTTACCAGCTAATTTAGTTCGGTATCACCCTGAGGCATCAACACCATTTATCACTGCCATGGCTTCCTGGCATGTAGGCACTATCGCTAGTAGCTTTTACAAAGCAAATTAAGAACTTTGAAGATTTCTCTGTTTAGGAAAAGAAAACAAACCTTTAGCATTCTTAATTTATAAGCCTTTGTGGTCAACTCCAGTGTCACTGTTAACCTGAACATTTTGGAGAAAGAAGCTTCCATTCAAATTGCGCTGTGCTATGCAATTATGTATGGCACTCAGAATTTGTAAAAATATGAAAATCTGAGCATCTAAGGGGCAGTGTTTATGTCAAAAATACCTCAATTGCTGTATTCACTATTTATCATGTTAATTGACTTTCTATGCCAGCTACTTAATATATTTATTCTTACTAGATCATGCACTGACTTTAGAAATTTTATCTATTTTCAATAAGGTATTACATTAGAGTAATCAAAGCAAAATAACAATATGATTTCATAGCTAAGATTTCACAGCACATTTTAAATAAGTACAAATCGAGATTTTTATAAATTACTGACAATAATATTAGTGTTGAATGACCAAACTTCAGAAAGTTGGCCAATTGTGGTGAAGTGATATTTTTAATAGGACTCTTATCCATGTCCCTGAACTCCCACCAAATGATTGGGTGTGTGACTATGCAAATGTTATTGCTACTGTTAGATGACATTGAGTCAGTTCTGACCCACAGCAACCTCATGCACATATAACCAAACACTATCTGGTCCAGTACCATCCTCACAATTGTTCCTATGATCGATACCATTGTTGCAGCCACTGTGTCAATCCATCTCCTTGAGGCTCTTCCTCTTTTTTCGATGCTTCTCTGCTTTCACAAGAGGGGGTTGGTCAGTTTTCATTGCCACTCCCCTGGCAATAAGAGAGCTATCTCAGAAAGAGGCACGGAGAATCCGAGGACTATCAAATAAGAGCCACCAGTGGAGCTCTTCCAATATTTCTTTCTGAAGTGGAAAAGGCTGAGACCATGCTAAGGCCAGAGACCAACGTGAAGGGACCATGAAACAGCGTGGTGGAGGCAGAGGTAGATGAATTCAAGGTCAGGTTTCTGGCTTATAGCTGCAGAGGTGAGTGAGTCCAATGTCAGTAAGCATTATGGCAAGGCATGATAGCTCCCAGGATTGACAGGCAATGTGACAGACCATTGGCTCAAGTCCAGAGACCCGGAGGTTGATGCACATCTGGATCATTAGAAAGAGGCACACCGTCCCACAAAGTCTGTTTAAATAGGAGACTTCCTTCCAATTAGATCCCAATCTAACTTTCTTACAACAGCTTGACTGCTCTTAGCTGATATCTTAATGAAGTTGATTATACGATCAGGTTACTTCATTGGGAGCATTATCACACCCTAACTGCAAACTAATGAGAATCCTGGCCCAAGACAAGATGACACCAATCTAAACATCACATTGGTTTATTTGCCTTGAAATTATTATTATTATTATTTAATGGAAAACTTCAGAGATAACTCTTAGCAATTTATGTGCAAGCATTACTTGGAGAAACTGAAGATAGGCAAATAGTCTTTCATTGGAGCCCTTATTTTTTGCAGGGATTTTAGTGAGTTTAATCAGTCTGACATTGGTCTACTAATGTGAATTACAGAGAATTGTCTAAGGGAGATTGGAAGCATTCATCATAGACTCTGCTTTGCACATATCATTTCTCTATCTCCATTGTACTGATTTTATATTTACATATTTCCCTGTGTATCTCATGAGTATGAATGATCATACAGACATTCAATCATTACAATATAAGTTAAAATGTTGGCATACTGCTAGCTAAAAGATTATTTGGAGTATTATTGTAAAAATCTTTCCCTGAGTTTTCGAAGTTAAATTAACCCCACTCCTATGGCTTTTTGTAGTTACTGTGTGAGGTGTCGTTAGTGTTTCCCCAACAGACAGAACAAAACACTGCTCGGTTCTGTCCTCACTCTGAGTCCGTTGTTGTAAGCACCCTGTCAATCTCTTTTATTGAATATCTTTCTCCTTTTTCATGACCTTCTATCAAGCAAAGAACTGTTAACTGGTACATAACACATGCTATGTAATCTTATCAGCCATCGTGCTCAGAAGCATTCTGACTGAACTACTCCTGAATGTTCCTTCTTCTTCTTTTTTTGGGTATCAATTTTTAAAATAATTTTATTGGGGCATCCTATTGCTCTTATCACAATTCATACATACACCATGTGTCAAGCACATTTGTTCATTTCTTGCCATCATTGTTTTAAAAACATTTTATTTCTACTTGAGCCTTTGGTATCCGCTCCTCATTTTTTCCCTCCCTCCCCCACCATCCCTTCTTCATGGACTCTTGATAATTTATAAATTATTGTTATTTTTAGATGTCTTACACTGACTGACGTCTCCCTTACCCACTTTTCTCCTGTCGGTCTACAATTGTATGTTGATAATTGTGGTCAGTTCCCCCTTTCTCCTCATATCTTCCCCTTCCCCTCCTGGTATTGCTGCTCTCATTGTTGGTCCTGAGGGGTTTATCTGTCCTGGATTCCCTGTGTTTCCAGCTTTTATCTGTACCTCTGTACATGCTCTGTTCTAGCCAGATTTATAAGGTAGAATTAGGGTCATGATAGTGGGGAGAGGGAGCATTGAAGAACTAGAGGAAATTTGTATGTTTCCTTGGTGCTATACTGCACCCAGACTTGTAGTATTAAATTAAAAGTGCACGGGGTGGTGGGGTGCCAGCCCCCACCCGCTGATCACGGGTTCAGTAATACTACTTCTGGGTTCAGTCATGCACAATTGTACGGTTGAGATATATAAGCGTTATATTAAAGTCATCGAGAGCATGAGAGATAATACAATAATACAGTCAGGCATATTACATGGTAACCTTGCTCACCTCAGCCCAGCTTGGTGGTCCATGTGGAGAGAGGGGGAAGGGAAGGAGGGCGAAAGAACAAGGGAGAGGGGGAAGAGAGTCAGGGAGGTCAGAGAGTGAGCAGCAAGGAGGTCAGAGTCAGAGAGCTCTATATTGCTGACCCATGCCTATATACCTTTTGGGGGCATGCCAGCCCAGTAATTTATAGGTAGAGACATACACCACAGGGAGGAGCTGCACTATAGGTTACATAGCAATGAATGGGTGGTCTAGGGGTTGGTCTCTGGGTCTCCATAGGAACCATTATCATTATAGGGTGAAAACTCCTCCTGCAGGAGCCTGTCCATTGTCCCCAGAGGCAGGGAGCAGGCCCACCCCTGTGGTGGGATAAGACAGCAGTCTGGCAATTGATTGCCTTCAGGGGGGGAAGTGCCTGTGCATCTGACCTCCCCCCACACAGACTGGCTCCTTTCTTCCTTGTGACCCTTATGTAAGGGGATTTCCTATTGTCTACAGATGGGCTCTGGGCCTCCACTCCACACTCCCCTTCATTCATGTTGATATTTGCGCCAAGATATTCTAACTCAGCTAGAAGCTTACCAGCCTAGGACAGAGTGAGCTCTGGTGATAGCAGTAGCTTGACAGTCCCCTCTGACATGACATTGGTGAACTGTGGTTCTTGACTATTGATGGTAATTCTGTGAGCTCATCTCTGGGAGGAAACCCAGAGATTCTGGCATCTAATAAACTGGCGTCCTATGATGCTCAGCTTCCCAACACAATCACTGAAGACAAAATGGGTGCATAAGCAAATGTGATGAAGAAACTTGATGTTGCCCTGCTATCAAAAGATATAGTGTATGGGGTGTTAGAGGCTTGAAGACAAATAAGCGGCCATCTCGTTGAGAAGCAACAAAGTCCACATGGAAGGAGCACTGCAGCCTGTCAGATCAGGAGGGGTCTATGGGATCAGTTATCATGCAGTTTTGATTGTCAGTCCTTTGGCTATAAGAGCTATCTCAGAAAGAGGTTTGGAGAATCCCAGGACGATTAAAGAATAAGAGCCACCAGTGGAGCACTTTCAATATTTCTTTATAAAGAAGAAGAGGCTGAGACCTTCTGAATGTTCATGATTCATTTAATATTCTTAATTAGCCTCATAACTCATAGGCATCACTTCTTTAGTTTTCGGTTTTAGTGTACAATATTTGCATGCATATAAGGCAAAAGAAAACACCATGGTCAAGCATACTGTCATCTTCCACGTGACATCTTGCTTTCATAAAGTAATACATCCTTTTGTAAAATCTACTGTACAAAACCCAATACAGTATATATTTGATTCCCTGATTGCTACTTCTAAGTGTTTGATAGTTCATTCAAGTAAAATAACATGCTTGGGAAATTTAATGTTTTATATTTTTACCATGATGTTACTTATTTGCTCAGTAGTGAGGACATGATTGTTTGTTTGTTTTTCTCTCTTACGGTGAGGTGCAATTGCTTTTGAGAAATGTAGTTTTTTATCTTCTTCAGTACATGCTTCAAGTCCTCTTCCTTTTTAACAACCATGTATTTGTTATCCACGGATTGTTAATATGTCGTCACTCTTTCTGATGTGGCATTCCTCTTCCAGCAGCCAAGCTTTGCAGAGGAATTGCACAGCCTCCAGATTTAATCTCCATAGAGAAAATATACAAACCTGTCACACAACTTTCCTGATTTTGTACCAGTCAGGATCCCTTTTTTTGGTTTAACGGACTGACTTTTAGTAGATGTAAAATATTTTCATGAGTACAATTCATTGTTCTAGAGTTCACATTCTTCTTAATTCTGTCCATAATTAGTTATGATCCACACAGTAGAATGCATTTGCAATGTCACTAAAACATGGACAAATATCCATCTGGTCCTAAAAATGATGTCGCTCATTTCATCTTCTCTTCTGCATTCCACATGATCCAGCAGCTCTCTTTAACTGCTGCATAATTTTGAATTACTCTCAGTAAAATTTTATTTGCATATAATATTAATAGTACTTACCTACTGCCATCTAGTCATTGCTGACTCATAGCGACCCCATGTGGATTTCTGAGACTCTCTTTATGAAAGAAAAAAGCCCAGTCTTTCTCCCACGGAGCTGGTGGTAATTTTGAACTGCCAACCATGTGGATCACAGCCCACAACTACTGCACCACTAGGGCTATTGCTGGATAATTTCTCTATTTGGGGAGGTTACTTTTCCCTGGAATAGGCAAAAATATGGATCTCTTCCAGTCAGTTGGCCAGGTAACTGACTTCCAAATGTCTTGGCCTAGACAAGTGAGTGATTCCAGTGCTTCCTTAGCTTGTCTAAACATTTTTATCGATATTCTGCCAGTTTCTGGAATCTTAGGTTTACCCATGCTTTCTGTGCACCTCATATTTCCTCCTTCTGTACTATCAGTGTTTAAAAGCACACACTACCTCTTTAAATGACTGAATATGAACCTACTTCTTTAGTTATACCAATTTAGTTTATTCCTTCCATCCTATGTATTTCAATATTTTACCCTTATTCTATTTCACTAGTTTAACCATGGCCTTGGAGTTTTCTTCAGGATTTTCAGCTTGAGAAATGAAGTCTATTCTTCCTTTTCATTGTTATGCACCAAACTTGTTTTTATTTCTAATACTTTTGTCTTCTTGAGTTGCCTTTGAAATATTCTGGTCAACTATTTTATTTTACCACTTCATTTCACTATTTCTCTAGACATTGTAGGGGAAAAGGAGCTTCTCATGATGTACATTTGGGCCTTTTCTGCCTTTCTTGTCTTTTTAATTACCTTTTGGTTTCTTTATACATGATGTCCTAGATTTCATATCACAACCTTTGTGGTCTTTGGACATAAGTATTCAATGTACTTGTTCCGTACTTGATATAGTTTCTAAATTCATGTGAGATATACTCAGGGTCTTTAGTTGACTATCATAAACTTGCTTTAATCTTTTTTTTTTCAGTTTTACATTAAACTTGAAAAAAACTATTGATAATGGGCTTGTTAGTAAGCCTCTGTTAATTTTCTTGAGTTACTCTTTATATTACCAATACGAGCCTCCCTATTTGGGCCAACTTTTCACATTGCTATCAGTAGTTATCAATAAATCTTGATAGCATATTTGATCAATTTCAGATTACATAAATTGGTAATAATTTTCTATGTTCTCATCTTTAGTATTAGTGGATATTATGTAATGTTAATAATATTTATGCTGTAGGGTATAAACTGGTAATACCATCATGCTGCATGCATTAACATTGGAACAATACATGATGTATTTCAGATTTTAAAGGTACATAAACTTGAGGGGAGATGACTGGCAACTAAATGAGCACATACTAGTCATTGTGGTGATTGTGGTGGGTGGCATTAAATAAATTTTCAACATATAGTGACATTGTTTAGCTGGGTATATGTCTGCCTTTATAGGCATATGGGATCATCCTCTTACTGACAGCATTTTGCTTCAGGATTAATCTTGACATATTCTTCTGAACAATGAAGGTGATATCATTCCTTTTCAATTTTTCATTTTGGAATAGGAGATCACATGATTTTCCAACTAAAACAGCCAATACCAATATATTTCATCTCATTAAAGCCAAACATATTGATCTTTATATGTGCCATTTCATTTTTGTTGACTTCAATTTTCCTAGATTCATACTTTGTACATTCCTCATTGCAAGCATTAATGGATCTTGAAGCTGTTTCATCACATATGGAATAATACCACATCAGCAAGTGAAAATCCTGGAAGTTTTTTCCTCCCCGCATCATTAAAGTCAACTCTACTTCAAGGAGGTAGTTCTTCCCCAGCAGCATTGTTTTTACTTATGGTGATTCTTAGAGGCTCTGGTAATGTCGTGGTTGGTTAGGGGTTGAACGGCGATATGCATGGTCAGCAGTTTGAAACTACTGGGTTTTCTATACCGCCAAAGTGCTACAGTCTCAAAAACCCACTGTGAGGTCACTGCGAGGCAGCATCCACTCAATGACAGTGGGTTTGGTCCTGTGGTTAAGTCTGAGGGGCTCATTTTCCAGTAGTATATCAAACTATGGTCTGCTGCTACCCATATGATTTTTAATAGTCAATATTTTTTCCAAAAGTCAAATTGTCAGGTCCTCGTTCCTAGTCTTCCTAATTTGTCAATTCTACTAAAGTCTGCCCACCAGGGGTAACTGCTGGCATTTGAAACGCAGGTGATACAGCTGGCTTCCAGTATCATAGTACATGGAAGGCATCACATAACTACATATTAACAGAAAAGTGGTGGAAGAGCTAGCACCCGAGTGCTAAAGCATTGGGCCACCAAGTCTCCTTCATGGGGTTGGATGGTTGGATGTACTGTAATAAAGGTAAATGATTGTGATGTGATATTATTGTGCAGCAATGTTTATTATTTTTTTAAATGTCTATTATTGCACTTGCATATGCCTTTATCATAGTCACTCCAGCATTATCAGAGGGGACTTGGCGTCTCAGCGACTAATCTGAAAGATTGGGGATTCAGATCCAAGGAGGAAGACTTAGTAAACTGCTTTCATAAAGATTAAAAAGCAAAACAAAACAAACAAAATGTTGCCACTGAATTTATTCTCCCTCATGACTTAATGGGACAGTATAGACCTGCAATATTGTGTTTTCAAGGCTTTAAATTTGTATGAAGGCAGATTGCCACATCTTTTCCATGTAGCAGTCAGTGGGTTTCAAAACCAATAGAATTTGAGTTAGCAACCAAGTACATAACCACTGCAATCCCCAGTCTTCTTCCATAAAGCTGATGACCTAGTAAACTTATGGGGCACTTAGACTATGTCACAATGAGACGAAAACGTACTGGCTGGCAACCACCCACCACACAGAAGAGTATCTATTTATTTATTGGTCACTTACCTCCAATCAATGCTATATTCTTTGAAGATATGAAATATGTTATGTAATGTTTCATTTGCAATGCATGCACCATGTGGGATTACCAGCTCATAGCCTACCACATAACAGTATTTAATGCAGAGGTGTCAATGAATGGAGGAATTGTTGATAAAATCACATATTCTAGAAGTATAAAGTTCCACAAAACTAATATCAAATAGCCTGCATTTCATTTTACATACTTTGGCAATAACAATAGAACATAAAATCAGCTACAAAAAATCAATATCTCTTGTAACATTAAAATTTTTAAATCTTAAATAAAAGCTAGAATTTCACTTTAATAGATAAAATATATTGGAGAATGCAGATTAATTCATATACTATATGTTATATAACTTTTTTTTAAAAACATTTTATTAGGGGCTCATACAACTGTTATCCCAATCCATACACACATCAATTGTGTAAAGCATATTTGTACATCATTTCTCAAAACATTTTCTCTCCATTTAAACCCCCGACATTAGGTCCTCATTTT
>NW_022111373.1:64643496-64647770 GCF_000313985.2 Echinops telfairi
ACACCTCGTGGTTGCATACTTTTATGTGTATGGCTGCTTTATTTGTCTTTTAGTCATATAATTCTGTAAGGGAAAATTTTCTTCATAGGTAGGAACTGAAAGTAAACATTTTCAAATTAAATTCTTAGTTATCTTTGATGGGTACATATCCAAAATTATTTTTGTTGTTGTTGTTTTGTTAATTTTCAAAATAGATATATATTAATTCAAAACACCATGTTACATAAATCCTTGATGGGTATGTAAATTAGGAATATTCACACAACTAACCTGTTCCTTAGTATCTTCTTTTAACTTATCCCCTTATTCTTTAAATACACTGCACCATAAAAACTAGGTATTATTTTATATAAAAAGAAATAAAAATGTAGAATTGCATACATACATACATGCATATGGTATTTTATAATTATGTGATTTAGTTGTCTTTGGCAGTTGTCATGAGAATGATAACATCAGAAAATTACATGCAACAACATTGTGCATAGTACACATGACTAGTGACAAGATGTGTTGTGATTGTTAGAGTTTATGTTAATTAGACATACATGGGTGCAGGTAGAGGTGGAGCCCAGCTTATCCATCAGGTTGCAGTCTGATGACAGCTCCTTGAGGGTGTGGCCATTAGCAATGGTGTGATTCAAATAATTTAACAACCATTTGCTGTTCTAATAACCATTTTATATATGAATAAAACAAGATATAGTCAGAAGTAGTTTATTATTTCATAATTACTACTTAAATAAGAACAATAGAGGAGGTACACAAAACTAGATAGTGTTTAAAAAAAATAATGAAAAACATTAACTAGTACCTGACAAAAAAACCAATAAAACTGCTATTGAAGATATTTCCATGTTGCTTCTTGTTTAGTGCCCTAACTTGCAATATTCTTCTCTTATAGCTGAGCATCATCAGCTATGTGATTTATCCTTACCATCTCTTCACTGTAGTAGTAGGGTCCCATTACTTTAGAGGTAGGTCAATTAGACAATAGTCATTGGGTTAGACATATTAGAAACAGGTGACTTCTCTTCTTTGAACATATGAAGGGGTACCCTCCCCTCTAAAAAATGGGACAAAATTCCACTAGGCAGATCCTTTTTATTATGCATTTTTCCCACAGGTGAGTGTAAAGCAACTCACTCTGAGTTAGTGCACCCAGTGGCACTGCCTGGGAAGTTTTTTCTGCTCATATTAACATTTTTCATAGAAGCAGCTTTGCTTGAACCTCGTGTTTTGTGACTGCTGTTTAAAATAGCAGCTTACAGCTATGTAATTTTGTTTCCTGCTTAGGAAAAGTGCTGCAGACACTGCTGTGCTCTTGATCACAGCTTACAAAGACAATGCTATGGAGAAAAACAAAACCTCAAAGGTACAAATGTTTTTTTCATTTCAGAAAAAGTGAAATGTCAATTGATGACAAACCTTGTTCCAGATATCTACCAAATTCCCAAATAAATGAAAATGTGGACAAAATTAGTACACTTGTGGTTGAAGATCTGCAGTAGACCTTTGAAGAGATGGAGAAGTTATCTGGACTATTTTGCAGCTTGGTACAGTGAATTTTAACAGAATATTTCGGAAGAGTCGCTCCAAAATTTGTGTCTCAGGTTCTGACTGACCAGGAAAAATAGCTTCAAGTGGAAATATGCCATGCTTTGAAACAAGAGCTCCAAAATGACCCAGCCTTTTTGCCAAGGTCATTACTGGCATGGTGCTATTCTAACTATCCCCAAAACAAATGTAAATCAAGCCAGTGGAGGTGCCATCATCACCTTATCCAAATAAAGCTTTTCAAGTGAAATCAAAGATCAAGATGATGCTTATTTGTTTTTGTTTTTTGATATGAGGAGGATAGTGTATTTGGTGTTCATTGCACCAGGTCAGATTGTTAATTAAGTTTTCTATTTATTTATTTTTAAGATAATTATTTGGGGGGCTCTTACAGCTCCCATAACAATCCATACATCGATTGTATCAAGCATATTGGTATGTATGTTACCATCGTTATTTTCTAAGCATTTACATTCTATTTGAGCCCTTGGTATCAGCTCCTCCTTTTACCTTCCCTCCCTCCTTGTTCATATCTTACAACAACCACTATCTCCCTTACTCTGCTATTTCTTATCCCCTCCTCTCCCCACCTGCCCCTTGCCCTCTTGGTATTGCTACTTCCACTTCTGTTCCTTAGGGGTTTATCTGACCTGGATTCCATGTGTCCTGAGCTCTTATCTGTACCTGTGTACATGCTCCGGCCTAGCTTGCAGTGAAAGGCATGATTAGGGTCAGGATAGTGGGGGTGAGGAAGCCTAAAGGAACCCGAGGAATATTGTGTGTTTCATCAGTGCTATACTTCACCCTGGAGACTCATCCCTTCCTTGTGACCCTTCTGTGAGGGCATGTCTCATTGTCTATAGATGGGTTTTAGGTCTTTGCTCTGACCCTATTCATTCTCAACAATATGCTTTTTTGGTTTTTGTTGGTTTGTTTATTTAGGGTCTTCTGATGTGTTACCTGATCCCATAGACAGCTCATGAGCACACAGGCTGGTGTGCTTCTTCCATGTGGGCTTGTTGCTTCTCTGCTATAGGAACATTTATTTAACTTTCAGCCTCCAAAACCCCATATACTATATTTTTTTATACCTAGCACCATCAGCTTTCTTCACCACGTTTGCTTTTGCCAGGAGGGTGAGCATACAGAAAACCAGGTTGTTAGAACAAAGCGTTCTTGTGTTGTGTTGGAGGACTGAAGCAGAGGCCTGAAGTCTGTCCACTTTATCTATGTATTGCCATATAAATGTATGTACCTATGGCAATATCTCTACTTTTATGTGCACACCTATGTTTGAACCTCTCCATAGCTTTGCTTCCTAGATCTTTCCTCTGTTCCTTTTACCTTCCTCCTTTACCACCAACATACTTGTCCTTCTTAGCTTTCTATTTAGATGTTCTGAAAAGATTGCATAACAGTGTGTGCCAAAAAAAAAAAGTCCTGATTTATGGAAGCCTGGGAACTGGTTTTACCACCAAGACAATGTACCTGCCCATGCAGCCATCTCAATGCACCAGTTTTGGGCAACAAACAGCATGCGTCTCTTGCCCCATGCACCTTTACTTACCTGACCTCACTCCTTGTGGCTTCTTTTTGTTTCCATGAATAAAGAAGGACATGAAAGGACAATGATTTGATGAAGTAGAAGAGGTGGAAAAAAATTTGGGAGGAGCTGTCAGCCATCCAAACAGATGAGTTTGAAAAATGTTTCCAAGAATGGAATCACACATTTGCTGAATGTATTAAGTGTAATGGAGAGTTCTTTGAAGGTGATAAAGTTGTTTTGTAAAAAAAAAAAAAAAAATTAAATTCATAGCTTTGAAAAAGAAAAAAAAAAACCTTAATTTTTTTGGAGACTCCATATATACTAAATCCTGTGTATGTATTTTTGTCCTTATATATGTAGAATTTATTCTATTGAATATTAACTTTGTGTTTCATTATCCTTTATTTCTTCTGTAATCAACTAAAGATGATTTTTGCTGAGTTTAAATACTTCTATCATAGATATTCATGGAATCCTGGATGCACAACAGCAATTACTGCCTAGTGGGAATGCTTCAGAATAACATACAAATAATGATTACTAACAGTGACAGAATATGGAAAAGAATATCTAATCAATACTTCTGAGATAGTTTATCAGTATATATTTTATGTCAAGAACTAACACTTAATTCCTGATTTAAAAAAGGAAGCAGATTACTTGGCATGGTTGACATTGTCATTATCTTCATCAAATTATTTGAAAAAATGTTCAAGTTATAAGTGAATGTCTGAATACTGCAGTAATTCATAAAGCTTGTCAAAGTCCTATTCAGTATTTGCTTCACTATGTTCAATCACCCCCACCCCTTGGTCTTAATTCTGTGAGAAATATTTCTAAAAATCATTGTTTAATGGCTCATCCTACTCCTCCATAAAATTTATTCAACTCATGTGCAAAAATACACTTTTATAGGTTGATGTTGTGAATTCAATTTCTCTATGATTTCTATGTGACCCACTTTCTTACTAACATTATTACTGAACTCTTCAGGAAATTAATAATACCTTGAAATACACACTTCACTAATAATACTGAATACAAGAACATTTCAAGATATATACAAAATTTGAGTACTCCCTTTTACATTGGAATAGTCTCTGTGTTAGACAGGGTTCTCTAGAGAGATAAAACCAAATTACTGATAATATAATATATTTATTTATAAAGA
>NW_022111373.1:64648240-64675825 GCF_000313985.2 Echinops telfairi
TTTAACTTTTCCTGAAGTTCTAATACATATAATATTATTCTGTCTAACTTTCCTGTTCTACTTGTGCAATATAGTGAAAAATACCAAAAATGAAATGGGTTCCACACAATAGATTCCTTAAACAAACTCATGAGCTCATCATTGATTTAGCAGCTTGATTTCCTAAGAAAGCAGCTAGACTTGGTATGATGTTCATAAAGCCTGAGAAAACATATGGCTATCCCCTTATTGTTTGAGCACCATCTCTGGAGCAGGTTCTCACTCATCTTATATATGCTATCTTGCTTTCTAGTAGTTGTATCTATTAATCCAGAGACCTCATTAAAAAGCACCTCGGTTTAATAAATTCTGAAATTTGATGCCCTCCCAGTATTTTTAAGAACACATATGAGAAGGCAAATACAGTATTGGCTTAAACACCGTTAACTCCTTGCCATCTAGTCAATTCTGATTCATAATGACCCTACATGACATGCTAGAACTGTTCCTGTGCTTCTAACAATCTAGCTTTTTAAAGAGTAAAAAGCCTTTTCTCCCAAGGTCAAAAAAAAATTTAAAAACCAACAATCTCACTGTTATGTTGTTGAATCCTACCCATGGTGAGCCTGTTATTCAAAAACCAAACTCACTCCATCGAGTAGAAACAAACTCATAGTGACCCTAACAGCCTTCGTGGGTTCCCCTGACTCTACTGCTTTCCTGGAGTAGAAAGCCCTCTCTGGACAGCTGGTGGTTTGGACTGCTGAGCTTGCAGTTAGCAATCAAATACTTAACCGCAGCGCCATCAGTGCAATTACAAACTTGGAAACTCACACAGGCAGTTGTACTCTGCCCTACAGGGTCTTTTTGAGTCTGAATTGACTCAATGGTAGTGACATTTTTTGGTTTTGTATAGCCAGAACATTATATTTTTAATGCTTTACATTAAAAGTACATCATATTTTTACATTGCAAGTTTTTATCGTACATTTATTATTTTTAAATTTTAGGTTATATTACATTAGATTTATTTTATTTCATATTAAAAGTAAAATATATCTTTGATGCTTTATATTAAAAGTATAAAATTTATGACACCATAATTTAAACTTTCACAACCTCGAATTCATTTCCTCTATTTATTATAAAATGATGTGTTCTCGACTTACAGTAACATGTACATTTGTTACTGATTGAAATATTCTATATTTGAATTGATAATGAATTTAATTATATCAGCCTTAATACTTATTGGCTTCACTTTGACTTACCTTAATAAACTTCTCTAAGATAGTAAATATATTTTAATATAAATAAGTGCATACTTTATATAAAATATCTCTTTATTTCCACTCTCTCTTAATCTTTGCCCAAATGTCTACTTCTTAATAATTTGTGGAAATTCGTTAAATATTCTCAAAATCTTGTTTTCTTGCATTTTATGCTTGGGTGTAAAGTTTGCAGGGAAGGGAGTTGGGATGGGAAGGGAGATGAAAGATAAGAGCTTATGAACTGGAGTCTGTGAACACAAACTGGATTACAGGAGAAAGAATGGCAATCGCCTGCACTTCCTGATGCCTCTGATTGGGGTGGTGTCATGGTGTCCTGCAGGAGAAGTGGACGGCCTTAACCATGGAGTTAAGCACACACCTGTACCAGGAGTCCAAGAAGTCAAGTAATATCCAGGGGAAGGGAAAGCAATTGCAGGTCAGGCTGCTACCCCATCCTTCTTAGTTAAACTCCTAGAGAGCTGTAACATATATGAGATACAAAAAAGCCTGAAGACCTTGCTACAGCCACCCATGAAATAACTAAATATCCTGTTTTATTCTTACTTGAATAAGTCCATTTTACTTCAAGATGCCTCTGACGGCTTACACTAATTAGAAACATATAACGAAGACAATTCCAGAAACATGTTCAGCTTAGCTAAATTAATGTAGTCCAAAATCAATGAAATTTACTCCTTCTCATTTAGTATCCATACATATAATTTCTTCAACACTGATTAAAAAACAAAAGCATGTTTTCATATAACATGATAGAAATACCTTGACAAAGCCAAACAGATGTAGTAGTTTCCTGAAAAAAAGATTCAAATCCACCATCACCAGGAGGATTATTTTTATTAATTTCACAAACTCACACTCCCTTTCAATCTCCTATAAGTTAAATACTGAATTAATAATTAAGCGCTGTAGACAAATCTTTTGATGGGGGATGAAATAGATCAAAAATATTATGCATGCAAAAATATTATACACACCAAGTATATCATAGCAAAATGTGGACGATATTTCATAAATTTCATGTTTCTTACATCCGTAAATGATCTTGTGAACATAATTGCTATTTATATCCAACTCTCTTTCTCTCAGCCAATAACTCAGCTGTCAGAATCCTTAGCCAAGGAGGATGTGTTAGTCCTGGTAGACTAAAGAAGCAAATTAATCGACACTCACATGTGTATAAGAAAGAGCTTTATATACAAGAGCAATTGAATATTAAGAAAACATCCCAGCCCAGTACAGGTCAAGTCCATAAGTCCTTTATTAGCCCATATATCAAATACCAATCTTAAAGTCCTCTTCAGACACATGAAACACATCTAATGATTACAAATGCAGGATGATCACTGGCTAGTGGGTGCAAAGTCTTGTGGATCCATTAGCGGTGTAAGCATCCCAGCACTGGCAGGGGTCTCCATGTGGCTTCTCTAGCTCCAGAAGTCTGGCTCCATCAGCCTATCTCCATATGTCTTCTCCACATGGATGTCTCTCAGGGAGTGAGCCAAGAGAGTGGGTGTCTCCCACCTCCAAGGAGGAAATATAGGAGTTTCCAGAATCCTTAGGATAAGGCCAAGCCCACACAGAGGCCTCATTGGCTATATCCTGATTGACAGGCTAGACTACACCCGTACAGCTTTAATCCTCAAATTGTCACCAGATTCTGTAATCACCACAGAGGATAACCTAAATATTTGTTCCTAAAAGATTTGTGGAATAAGTGCTATTGCTAGAATTGAATTGCACTTTCCTACTGACTATAATAAAAGACTTTTCTATGAAGAAAAATCTTAGAGGGCCACCTGCATTCCAAACATATTTCTCAAAACTTATATTGCCTAGATATCCAGGGTAAATTCCCATCCAGGACTGTAACTCTGTTTTTTAATCCATTGATTCACCAGACTTAGAAAACAGAAATGGTCAGGTTAAAGTTTTAATTTCTACTTGAATGTGATCATTGTCTTGTACCCTGTTATGAGCATTACCTTTAAAGTAAGACCTCGAGACCAAAATTATCTAAAGTCAACGGAACAGAAAATCTGTTTTATTTCCCTCAAATATATCACTTTACTAATGAGCTCTGGTTGTGTAGTGCTTACAAATTTGCCTGCGATCTGCATGGTGGGCATTTCAGAATAACCAGCAGCTCTGTGGGAGAAAGACTGGGCTTTCGACCCCCATGAGCAGTTCCAGCTTCTGAAACACAGGGGATTGCTATGAGTCAGCATTGACTTGATGGCAGTGAGAAAGAATTATATCAACAGTGAGATGTTTTTCCTTGTTAGTCCATCGATTCAGAGACCAAATAAGCTTGTCGGTGGGACTCATAGCAACTTATAAATGCAACTGACTTATAGAACATGCCTTGTCCTGAAGAACATTTACCAAGATCTGCAAAGATTTGCCACCTAGAAAAAATGTAATTAATAATTGAAAACGTCAATTTGCTGTTACATCAAGTCTCTTATTTCAATGTATTAACAACAGTTACAATTAATGAGTTGCATGAGCCTGGCACAGTCACACGTTATTTGCTATGCAATGACTTTGCTTGATCAAAATACTGCTGCATGTACTACCAAGATGGGGAATGTGGTATTCATATCTGCAGATAAGGTTTGACAGAAGCATTACAGGCATGTAAGTAAAATATATATCCAGAATAAATATGTACTCCATTATAATCATGATCTACCTCTTCCCTCACTTAAGCTGATTGATCATCTCTGAGTATGTATGATGCCAAGATGACGTATCCAAACCTAGATTTTACATTTTGTTATATAAGCATTCAGTATTGACGTGACCTAGGTCTCCGGAGGTCTAAAAATGTTCTCACTATTAATATAACTCTCTGTCATCAAGTCAGTGCTGACTCCCAGTGACCCCCTGTTGGTTTCAGGTACTGGGACTGCTTATGGGAGGACAAAGCACAGTCTTTCTCCTGAAGAGCTGCTGGTCAATTTGAAATGACCACCATGCAGATCACAGCCCGATGTGTAACCACTACATCACCAAGGCTGATTAGTGAAGTGATATATTTGAGGGGAAAATCAAACAAACAGGTTTTCTGTTCCTATGAGTTTAAGTAATTTTGGTCTAGAGGTCTATGCTGGTGTGCAGAAATATTTTTGGAGGTCCTGGTTCATCTCTATTATTGATGCATAGTCATTGTATATGACCTAATGGTAGAATTGTCCAAGAGTAAGATGAGTGACATTTACCAAAGGGGTTGTACTTTGCACCTCATTATTTAAAGACTCCTACTGAGGTCACTTTGGATGAGTAATCATATGGGGTACAAACATTGTTATATTCTGTATCAATTTGGAGAAGTTGATCCCTGCAGTTCTCTTTTACCATTTGTTCTGAGAAGAATCAGTTACCATATCCTAAGAACAGTCTGCCAACCCTATTGAAAGGTCCTGTGGCTTCCACATATAAAGAGTAATGTAAATTAATTCCTTTAAAAATAGATCATTTGCCATAGTTAACCCTTCAGAAGACTTCATTGCCAGAGGACATCTTGATTACAGTTTCATGAAAGAATAGGCCTCAAATCTACCGAGTTCCAAAATTTTTGAATCACAGGAAGAATGAGATAATGAAACCATTCAGTTTTCATAAGGATTCTGATGGTTCAGTGGGTAAAGAACGTGACTGCTAGCTTGTGGGTTCATACCCACAAGTCACTCCATGAGAAAGATGTGGCAGGCTGTTTCTCTAAAGTTTCTTTTTTTCGGGAACCTTGACAATTTTATGAGGAAGTTTGCCTCTGCTTTATAAGGTTTCTATGAGTCAAATTCAACTCAATGACAATATCTTTGTTACTGTTATTATTTGTTTGCATGTTTTTGGGGATATGCTTTCATCTAATTTGTTATTAAGCTTTAGAAAAGGATACTGCCATGGCCTTGAGATGAACCGAGAGTTTAGCTATCCAGTGTCGTGGAAGATAATTAAGACAATAAACCAAAATGAAAAGCATCCTCAAACATTTAGTGATTGTGAAAGTAGAAACAAGAGGCTAAACCCAGGGTCAATGCTTTTTCCCCTATATTTCTACAGGAATGGCACTCAGGCAAGACTCAGATGGGTCAATGCAAATGTGGGGGGCGGGGTGTCCTTATTAAGAGAACACTAAGTGCATTCTTCTGGAATTAAAGAACTCCTAGTGGCAAGGTCAGCAATTAGAAACCTCAAGCTGCTCCACAGGAGAAAGAGGGGTTTTCTATGCCTGTAAAGAGTTACAATCTCAGAAACTCCTAGGGGCAGTTCTACCCTGTCCTATAGGGTCACCAAGAGTTGGCATCAAATCAATGACAAAGAGTTTGGTTTTGGGTCCTGGATTAAAATCATGAAAGGTGTCCTTTTCACTCAGTTTATATGTTGAGTCATCTGAGAAGCTGAATTACAAGCAAAAGCACATGGCACTGGGACTGGACGGAGACACCTGCACAACCAGTGACATGTCGATGACTCATCTTGATTGCTGATACAGAAGAACACATTAAGCACATAATAATGATCAAAGACTAAGACTTCAGAACAGATTACACCTAAACATAAAGAAAAAAAAATCCTCAAAACTAGACCAACAGACAACATCATGATAAACAGAAAAGATTAAAGTTGTCGATGTTTTCATTGTACTTGGCTCTATACCCACACATGCAACAACAAAAAATTACACAGCGAATTGCAGTGGACAAATCTGCTATACACGACCTACTTAAATTATCAAAGAGGATACTTTCACTATGAAGACACAGTGGCTGTAACAACAGGCTCAGACATAAGAGCAGTGCTGAGAATGTCACAGAACTGATTGGAATCCTGCTTAGAGACAAAGATAGCGAGACTTCCTCTCAAGTACATTGGATACGTTTCCATGAGAGACAGTCCCTAGAGAAAGTCATTTTGCTTGACACAGTGGCTGCATTTAGTGGCTCAGCATAAGAACAATTGTGAGAATAGTACAGGACCAAGCAATGCTTTGTTCTATTTCATATAGGGTTGGTATGCTTTGACACTGACTCTAAGGTAACAAACAACAACAGTTTGAAGACTAAAGTGATTCTGACCAAATCTATGTTATGTTCAATTGCCTCATAAACTAGGTTACCCATTTCTGAATCACAGGAAAGATGAGATAATTAAACCATTCAATTTTTATAAGGATCCTAATGGTTCAGTGGTTAAAGAACTTGACTGCTAGCTAAAAGCCGCTTCATAGGAGAAAGATGGAATTGATCAATCATGCAAACTAATTGCATTTATAATTGCTCATTATTGGACTGTGAAAGCTGAAACCAAAGAATGGGATGAGTAGGTGGAACCAGGGCTTTTGTGATAAATGCAGCACCAGAGACGGTGTGATAGAATGTTGAAAGACCAATTACTAATGTTTCATTTTCTTAAGGCATTAGTGGAGAATAAGGCTTCAGTAATTAACTGAACTCTATAGGAAACAAATTGATGTAGTGTTGGCAACACTAACTAGTCTATTCCAAGGAATTTGGAAGACACCTATCTAGCCAACCAGATGAAATAAACTAAAATTTGTGCCAGTTCCAAAGAAAGATAACACAACAGAATGTGTAAGTTATCAAGGCATGTCTTTAAAACTTTGCAATTAAAAGTTTGGTAAATATAGTTTGACTCTTTTTTCCCCCTTCGTTTGTTCCTCTATGCTCTGATCAGACATGTCCTGGCCCTCCAAGCCCTGAGAATGATATTTCTTCTCAGAACAGCCAGTGCACAGAGAGGACCATCGGGCCATCCCCACCACAAGACACAATGTCCCTCACTGACCCATAGCACTACGGGGGACAATATTGGAGACACACTGCGGAAATTGTGCCTCCTCAGACCCCGCCACACGGAGGCAAAATACTAAGGGTATGCAACAGGTGAAATACTAAGGTCATGAACAGCAAGGGGAGCAGAGAAATGAAGTCCCGTGGGAACACCAACAATAGACTGTGGGGCCAGGGTGTAGCGTCCCATGAGACTCAACTAGAAAACATTCATAAAGGACAACAAATAGACCTTGAACTATTTATAGGCTTTTGTCTTTTTTATCATTGGCTTTTCTTGTTGTTCGTCTTGTTGTTGGAGTTATTATTATTATTATTATTATTAATCATTTTATTGGGGGCTCATACAACTCTTATCACAATCCTTACATACACTCATTGTGTATCAGGCATATTTGTACATTTGTTGCCCTCATCTTTCTCAAAACATTTGCTTTCTACTTGAACCCCAGATATCAGCTCCTCATTTTCCCCTCCCTCCACATCACCCCCCCTCATTAACCCTTGATAATTTATAAATTATTATTATTTTGTCATATCTTACACTATCTGACATCTCCCTCTCCCCACTTTTCTGTTGTCCATCCCACAGGGAGGAGGTTATATGTAGATCCTTGTAATCAGTTCCACTTTTCCACCTCATCTTTCCTCCACTCTCCAGGTCTCACCATTCTCACCACTGGTCCTGAAGGGATCATCTGTCCTGTATTCCCTGTGTTTCCAGTTCCTATCTGTACCAGTATACATCCTCTGGTCTAGCCAGATTTGTAAGGTAGAATTGGGGATCATGATAGCAGGGTGGGAGAAATCATTTAGTAACTAGAGGAAAGTTGTATGTTTCATTGTTGCTACACTGCACCCTGACTGGCTCATCTTCTCCTCGCGACCCTTCTGTAAGGGGATGTCCAGTTGCCTACAGATGGGCTCAGGTTCACACTCCGCACTTCCCCTCATTCACAATGATATAATTTTTTCTTCATTGATGCCTGATACCTGATCCCATTTGACATCTTGTGATCCACAGGCTGGTGTGCTTCTTCCATGTGGGCTTTGCTGCTTCTGATCTAGATGGCTGCTTGTTTACCTTCAAGCCTTTAAGACGCTATATCTTTTGATAGCCAGGTACCATCAGCTTTCTTCACCACATTTGCTTATGTGTCTTCACATGTGCTTATTTGTCTTCAGTGATCATGTTGGGAAGGTGAGCATCATGGAATGCCAATTTAATAGAACAGAGTGTTATTGCATTGAGGGAGTACTTGAGTGGAGGGGCAATATCCATCTGCTACCTTAATACTAAACCTATAAATATGTGCAGATAGATCTATTTCCCTTCATCATATATAAATATATATACTTACATAGGTACCTGCTTGTATTTAGACCTCTATAAATGCCCTTTGGCTCCTAGTTTGTTCCTCTATTTCCTTTTAATTTCCCCTTTTCCCACTATCATGCTCAGCCTTCGTTTGGGTTTCGGTAATTCCTCTCGGTTACATTGCCCTAGGATCAATCCCTAAGAAGGAAGGCATCTTACTTCCTTCTTGCCACTGATTTTGGATCAGTTGTTGTTCCCTTCTCCCTGGGTTGGTTAACAGGACTTCCTTTGCCCCACCTCCCCCTCTCCCTTGTCCCCCTGGAACCATGGGTCTTGTAGTTTTCTCCTCCCGACGGTTTATCCAGCTTATCTAGAGAGACCTGCAGAGATAATAATATGCACAAATAAACAAGAGAGAACATAACAAAGAGACAAAACAACAACAACAAAAAAGCAATGATAAATTAAAAGAAAAGCCTGTAATTGTTCAAGGACTGTTTTTTGACCTTTAGGAGTGTTTTCTGGTCAAGTCTGATGGGGTACCACACACTGGCCCAAAGTCTATTTCTGTTGCTCCCTCGGAACTTCCTTGCTCTGCTCCCCTTTCTGTTCTGTTGCACACCCTTAGTGTTTTGCCTTGGTTTGGTGGGGTCAGATCAGGTGCAATTCCTGCACTATGTGTAGTATTGTCCCCCATAGTGCTATGGGTCAGTGAGGCATGTCATGTCTCATAGTGGGGCCGGCCATCTGGTCCTCTTTGTGCATTGGCTGCTCTGAGCAAGGATATCGTCCTCGAGGCTTGGTGGGCCAGGATGTGCTCCACTCTCTCTTCCTCCCTCTTCATTTGCTCCCATGTGCTCTGAACAGACATGTCCCTTGCCCTGTGCTGTAGCTTCAGTGCTGTCCTCTGAAGTAAATTCTTCTGAGTGGAGGGGTAGCTGTCCACATAGTTGTGATTGGGGCCCAGCCCTCAGATCTCTCTACTGGTTCTCTGCTTCATGCCGGTATGTTGCATTCACATCTTGGAACGCCGGGTTGAAGTCTGTCCTTCTTTCCCTTTGGAGATATAAACAACACCTTCCCCTTGGGTGGGTTAGTGCCCTGTTCCCCTACTAACCATCTCTCTCTATATATATATATCTTTTTTCTTTCTCCCTCCTTTTTAGTTGGCGTAATATGTTCCCCTGGATTTGGTCTGGGCCCTGCAATACTACCTGGACCTCAACCCAGGAATGTTTGTATACAGGACCTTTTCCCCTATGCCCCCTTTGCATTTTTTTAAGCTTACCTCAGCGAACTCATGGTGTACTTACCCTTTTGTGCTTGGCTTACTTAGCATGATTTCCTCCAGTTCTTCCCATGCTTCATGCATTCATCACTGCTTATAAGCAATGTGTAGTACTCCATTTTATGTATGTACCACCGTTTTTTACTCATTCTTCTGTTGATAGAAATTTGGGTTGTTTCCAACTCCTTGCAATTGTGAACTGTGCCACAATGAACATTGGAGCACAAATGTCTGGCCGTGGTTTGTTTTTGCCTCTTCTGGGAATATGCCCAGTAGGGGGATTGTTGGTTGTTTGGTAGGTCAAATTCCATCTGTTTTAGATATTGACAAGTCAATTTCCATAGTGGCTGTACATACGTACAGGTCCACCAGCTGCAGATGAGAGTTTCTATCTTGCCACAGCCCCTCCAACACTTGTTGTTTTCTGATTTTTTTGAATTGGGCTATCTTTGAGGGTGTTAGGTGGTATTTCATGGTTGTTTTAATTTGAATTTTTTTTATAAATAATAATTGGGAACATTTTTCATATGTTTATTGGCCATTCAGAATTTTACCCTCGTGAAACTTCTGTTCAGGTCCTTGGCCACCTCCTTAGTGGGCAGTTAGTTTTTCTCTTATTATACGCTTATCTATAAGTATTACAGATTTTAGTAATAAGGCCTTTCTCTGATGTTTCATTGCTAAAGTTATTTTCGCAGTCGGTGGGCTCTCTTATTACTCTCTTGATGAATTATTTCGATGTACACAGGTGATTTATCTTCAGTATATCCAACTTGTCTATTTGTGACTCCTCTGTATTTGTATCCTTCCCTATTTCTGATACCAATATATTCCCTGTGCCAAAGTTCTCAGGTTAGTCCCAATTCCCTCATTGATGGCCCTAATTGTTTGGGGATTTACCTCAAGGTCTGTGTTCCACCTTCAGTGTATTCTGGTGCATGGAGTGAGGTAAGGGTCTTGCTTAATTTTACTGCAGGTAGATATACATTTTTTGCCAGCACCATTTATTGAAGAGGGCATCCACTTCCCATTTGATATTTTTTGGGCCTTTGTCAAAAATACGTTTCCTATATGATGATGTTTTTATTTCTGGGTCTTCAGCTCTTCTCCATTGGTCTGAATATCTGCAGTTATACCACTACCACACTGTTTTGACCACTGTGGCCATATAATACTTGCTAAAGTCAGGTAGAGAAACCCCTCCCATTTTGTCCTTCTTCTTGAGGAGTTCTCTGCTATCTATGGACTTCTTCCCTCTCCATATAAGTTAGTCATCATTTTTTCCATTTATTTGAAGAAAGATGAGTGTTAAACTTATAAAGTGCCTTGGGCATAACAGACATCTTTACTCTATTGAGTCTTCCAATCCATGAGCATGGGACATGCTTCCATTTGTTGAGGCCACTCTTAGTTTTTTCTAATAGTGTTCTATAATTTTCCTCATCTAACTCATTCATTTTTTTAGTCAGGCATATCCCTAGATAAATGTACTTGGCCATTGTAAAGGGTATGACCTTTTTAATTGCCTCCTCTGTGATTTAGTCTGATGTGTATATCTGTTCTATAGACTTCTGTTTGTTGATCTTGTATCCTGCCACTCTGCCATATTCCTTTATCGCTTCCAACACTCCACTAGTGGAGTTTAGGGGGATTTTCGATGTATAAAATCATATCATCTGTGAATAATGATAATTTCACTTTTTCCTTCCTCAGATGAATGCCTTTGATGTCTTTTCTTTGTCTTATGTTGTTTGCTAGGACGTCCAGTACGATGTTAAATAGGAGTGGTGACAAGGGGCACCCTTCTCTGGTCCCCTTTTTCAGTGTAATTGTTTTTGTCTTTTCTCCATTGACTACCATTTTGGCTGTTGGTTTCTCATATATACCTTATATGATACTGAGTAATTTTACTTCTATTCCTATCTTCTTGAGTGTCTTAAACAAGAATGGGTATTGGATGTTGTCAAATGCCTTTCCCACATCTTCAATATTATCATGTGGTTCTTATAATTTTTCCTGTCAATGTGGCGACTAATACTAATGATCTTTCATATGTTTAACCATCCTGCATTCCTGGTATAAATCCCACTTGGTCATGGTGAATTATTTTTTAAATATGCTTTTGTATTCTATTGGCCAGTGTTGTGTTAAGGATTTTTGCATCAGTGTTCATTAGGGATATTAGTCTGTAGTTCTCAATTCTTGTGGGATCCTTGCCCACTTTAGGTATCAGAGTTATACTAGCTTCATAGAAAAAGTTTGGGAGTTTCCATTTTCTTCAATGTTCTGGAAGAATTTGTGTAGGTTTGGTGTTGGTTCTTCCCTGAATACTTGGTAGAATTCTCCTGTGAAGCCATCTGGTCTAGAAGATTTTTTTTTTTTTTGTAATCCCTTGATAACCTTGTCTATTTCTTCCATTGCTATTGGTCTGTTCAGGTTCTTGACATCCATAAGGGAGAGTTTAGGGAGGGATTGTATTTCCAAGTATTTGTCCAAGTCTTCCAAGTTGTTGAATTTATTAGAGCACAGACCTTCATAAAACTGTGTAAATATCCTTTTGATTTCATTAGGGTCCATTGTCATGCCCCCTGTTTCATCCCTCATCCTTGCTATTGACATTTGTTTCTTCCTTTCTTTAGTTAGGTTTGCCAGCGGTCAATCAATTATGTTAATCCTTTCAAAGAACCAATGTATAGCTGCATTATTATTTTACATAGAGTTCTTGTTTTCTCTCTCTTGTATCTCAGCTCTGATTTTTGTTATTTCTTTCCTTTTGCTATTAGTAGGATTTTTCTGTTGACACTGCTCTAATTGGTGTAAGTTTTGTGCCAGCATATCAACCACAAGTCTCTCTTCTTTTTCATGTGTGCATTTATTGCTATCAGCCTTCCTCTGATAAATGCCTTTTCTGTATCCCAAAGGTTTTTATATGTAGTATTTTCATTCTCATTGGTTTCTAGAAACTTCCTGATTTCATCTCTGGTCTGGGCCAATACCCACTCCTTTTACAATAGAGAATTATTCATCTTCAAGTTGTGTGCCCTTGTTTTCTTCATCGTTCTTCTGTTTTTTTTGCCAGCCTATGGCACAGTGATCAGAGAGTGATGTCTGTATAATCTCTATGGTCTCAAATTTACTCAGGAAAACTTGTGTCCCAACATGTTGCCTATATTTGAGTATGTGCTATGTGGACTTGAAAAGAATTTCAATTAATTTGAATTTGGGTTGAAGGCTCTGAAAATATCTATTAGGTCAAGTTTTCCAATTGTGCTCTTTAGATCTGTAGCCTCCATGTTGAGTTTCTTTCCCAATGATCTTTTTCAGAGAGTGAGGTATTAAAGTTACCTACTATAATTATTGAGCCTGTGATTTCTTTTTTCATCTTTTGGAGTGTTTGATTTATGAATTTCATGACTTGCTTGTTGGGCATGTATATATTTTTTATGCTTAGTAGTTTTTTATCTACAGAGTTATTGTTTTATTTTCTATTGTTGCTTTGTTTTGCTCGATCCTGTGTCTGTGCCTATTTTTATATCTGTATGTCTATCTAGAGAGGATAGATAGGATAAACAATCTGGAGGAGAAAACAAAAGGATGACAGTTACAGGGAAACATGGGAGAGGGGGAGGCAGGGCAAAGGAGGTGGTTGTTAACAAATCCATGGAGAAGGGAACAAGTGACTAAAAATCAATGGTGAGGATTGTGTAAGAGGTCTGGTAGGGCTTGATCAAGGGCAATGTAACCAAGAAGAATTACGGAAACCCAAATGAAGACTGAAAATGATAGTGAGACAAGAGGAAAGTAAAAGGAAATAGAAGAAAGAACTAGGAGGCAAAGGGCATCTATAGAGATCTAAATATAGGCATGTATAGATGTAAATATATTTATATATGATGGGGAAATAGATCTATGAACATATATTAATAGGTTTAGTATTAAGGAAGCAGATGGACATTGGGCTTCTACTCAAGTACTCCCTCAACACAAGAACACTTTGTTATAATAATTCAGCATTATGAAATGCTCACTTTCCCAATATGATCAGTGAAGACAAAGCGAGTACATAAGCAAATGTAGTTAATAAAGCTGATGGTGTCCGGCCATCAAAAGATATAGCATCTTGGGTCTTAAAGGTTTGAAGCTAAACAAGCTGTCATCTATCTGAGAAGCAATAAAGCCCACATTGAATAAGCACACCAGCTTGTGTGATCAAGAGGTGTCGATGACATCAGGTATCAGACATCAAAGACCCAGAACAAAAAAATCATAACGTGAATGAGGAGGGGAGTTCAGAGTGGAAACCCAAAGACAATCTGTAGGCAATTGTATATCTCCTTACAGAAGGGTTGTGAGGAGAAGAAAGGCCAGTCAGGGTGCAGTATAGCACTGATGAAACATACAGCTTTCCTCTAGTTCTTTAATGCTTCCTCCCTGCCTACTACCATGACCCTAATTATACCTTACAAATATTGCTAGATCAGAGCATGTACATCGGTACAGATAAGAGCTGGAAACACAGGGAACACAAAGGAGATAAACTCCTTGGGACCAATATAAGAGTAGCCATATCAGGAGGGGAAGGGGAAGGGGTGGGAGAAAGGGGGAACCAATCAAAATGACCTTTCTATAACCCCCTTCCAGGGGGTGGACAACAGACAAGAGGGTAAAGGCAGACTTCAGACAGTTCAAAACATGGAAAAATAATAATAATTTATAAATTATCAAGGGTTCATTAGGGAGGGAGGGAGAGAGGGAGGGAGGAAAGTAGGGCAAGAGAGGGGAAAATATGAGGATATGATACCAAGGGCTCAAGGAGAAAGAAAATTCTTTGAAAATGATGATGGCAGCATATGTACAAATGTTCTTGACAATGGATGGATGGATGGATTTTGATAAGAGTTGCATGAGCCCCCAATAACATGATTTCTAATAATCATATATATATATACTTTGAAGTGTCTAAATGAGTACACTGACAAGATCTGCCACAAACTCAAGCTAGATTCAGAAAAGGGAATGAAAATAGATCTATAGAGTTAATATTAGATGCAACTTGGCAGGAATCAGATCATGCCAGAATTTTTTTTTTACTTGTGCTATAATGACTATGTAAAATCATTAGACTCCATGGATGAAAGCAAATTGTAAGGATTTTGGTTTGCTTGGATCCACAAGCAATGCCCATGGAAGTAGTAGTCAAGAGATCAAAAGAAGTGTTCCATTAGGGAAATACATCTGACACAAGTCATGGTATTTCCAACTGTCTCAAAAGCACATAAGTGAAAGTTGGACATTGAATAAAAAAGATCGATGAAGAAGCATTTGATTTGTGATGTTGGAGAGGAATTTGTTAAAAGAACCAATTGATCAATCTTGGAAGAAGTATTGCCAGAGTGTCCCTTTGAGGCAAGGATAGTGAGACTCTGTCTTACATTCTTTGAACATATTGTCAGGGGAAACCAGTGACGGGAGAAGGGCATCACGAATGGTAAAGCAGAGGGCAACCAAAAAGAGGAAGGTTGCCAAGTAGATGGATGGACACAATGACTCTAACCATGGGCTCAAACGGAGGAACAATTGAGAGACTAGTGCAGTTGAATTTCACACCCAGTAGATCTTTTTAGAAGACATTGTTTTGATTTTACCTTTTTGGAAGGCACACTATTGCTTTGTTCTTTTGTGCATAAGGTTTCAATAGGTCAAATTCAATTCATTGACACCTAACAATATCAACAGAAACTCAGGTAAAGAAAAACAGACTCAGAAACCCCCAGTGGTGTTTTATCCTGTCACTTTGAGTTGGAATTGACTGGGTGGCAGTGAGTGAGATGACACATTGCTAGTGTGCTGTTTAGTAAGAATGGAAAGGCCTTCTTTTGTGCACTGTGCATATGTTATCAGGGGATGACAGGTCCCGGGAAAAGGACATATTACGTGATAAAGTCAATGGTAAAAAAAAAAAAGAAAGAAGAACGCTCAAGGAGAGAGAGTGATAAAGTGGTTGCATCAATGGGCTCAACTATAACAACTATTCTGAGGATGATGTAGAACAGGGTAGTGTTCTGGTCTGTTGTGCATAGGGTCTCTATGAACTGGAGTCAACTGGAAGGGCAACAACAACAACAACAACCCCAAATTGACTTTGATATAGATCACTTCATAATGACAGAGTTGGTTTCATCAAGGGAGTCAAATAGAGTTCCTTTAAAATGTTCTTTGATTTTTATGAACAAAAATTAACTTTCAGGGGCAAGATGAGGACCATAGTTTTAATGGTGTGTGGATTTACCAGAGGAAATTCTGATAAGACAGCTCTTAACAACCCTTGGAGAATGTATACTTGCATTGTTGTGATAAAAGAAAAAAGAAATCCCAACGTGCAATTTTCAAAGCCTTTCTAAATCAGTATTTACAGTTTTCAACTTTTTAAAAACTTCTTCATAATAATCCCCATGATCTTTCTCTTGATGGACAAGATCTATTAAGCTTGTTCTTTAGGAATCCCTCAAAACAGCTACCATCACCTTCTAAGCTGACCTCTCTGGTTTGAATTTCACTGGCCCAGTAGATCCTTTCAGAAGACATTGGTTTGATTGCACCTTTCTGGAAGGCACACTAATGAAACTAAGGAAAGTGTATTATTTAGAGAACTTGTCAAAATTCATCTCTTTATCGAGATTCATTTAAAGACAATCTGTGTGAAATAAACCTATATGTGTAGAGACAGTCGCAATTCTTTTTATATACTATATGGTAATAGAGTCACATACAGCAATCTAAATGACTGCTATATATGAGACACTGCAAGAGTAAATGGACAATAATATCTTCATTTTTTTCCATGGGAAATTCTTCATTTATCTAAGGTTCTCTATATAGGAAATATATATTAGCATTATTATGCTACACATTTGTTTTGGTGAATTTATTTGACATTCATTAAATTCCATTTCACACTAAACTTGTCTTTTCACACAAAAATTTTAGTTTGCACCTATTATATTTTAATTTGGTTACAGTAAACCCTAAATGTTACAAAGAAAAGCTGAGACTTTATTTTATGGTTTAATGCTCTCAATACTGTCTATGGAACTCTTAGCTGCTTAGATCTCACAGGTCGTTAGCACTACCATGAAAGCACCTACCATTGGCTATATCTGAGAGAAATTTAGTTAGTCACAGATACTGAGGCTTTAAAAGTGTCTATAACTACTTGTTATGTGTGTATGTCTGTGTATGATTTTCCTCTGCAGAAGGATAGAACATAATGGATACATAATTCATTGTTAAAATAGAGAAATGACATCAGAGATAATTGATTATTGTTTCTGTAGAAATATAGTATCATGTCTCAAAAAGGGTTCTGTCTAACATTGTGAAGTCTACATTATCTAGTTGGAAGATATGTCTATTATAGCAATCCTTATATAATTGGTGAAATAACTAGTTTTTGTGTGTACTATATTCATTTTGACATATAATCTGAATCCATACCTGCCAAGTCTTCAAAATAAAAATAAAATAAATTAAAAAATCAACCAAAAAAAATTTACTTGAAAAGCAAAGTTTGGTATTTTCCCTCTTGTTTATTCCTTTTATGTGTGGTAATGCAAGGTGTTTTTTTCTTTATTCTTAGAGTGTTTGGGATATGATGGTCATAATGCCACAATGTTGATAAAAGATGGAAGAATATCCAATACAAACAGCCTACCATTGGGGTTCGGTGTTAGGACTCTAGAGTAGAGGGAAGCAATGTATTTCCAAAGTCTTAAAGTGATCCTACATTCCAGAGAAGCACCCAAAGACAATAGTACAAAAACTCCTCAAAACCAAACACTAAGCCAATGAGCTAGAGCTAAGAGGACTATTGATTTTATTATTTTATTAGAAACTTTAAAATTACAATGCTGTTTTGAGGATAGATTTAGTGAGAGTTCTTCGATCTTTAAGAGAATTTAAGAGCAGGATTTTATGCTTTTGTCATTATCCTTTTGATTGAATATTTAAACTTCTAAAACAAACAAAGAAAATCCTACATTATTTTATGAATATACTGTCAAAAAGTAATTAAGCATATTAAGCAAAATATATGCGTGTTTTAGAGCTTTACCACTTAGTTAATAAACATGGATCAGATTAATATGGAAATGATTCATATAAATTAGTCCTTTATCCACTTTAGAACAGCCTTTCATTTTATGAAATTTTAAAAAATATTTTTCCTCAAAAATCTATTTTAAAAAACAATTCTATTATTTTACATGTATTGAATTGAATTGTTCTCTAAGGTAGCAGTGAAGCCTTGAACTTCCTAAATTACAATTGTTCTACTTATTAATAATCATGAAACACAAAGGAAATAGTGAATCACAACTGACTGAAAAAGTGGGAAAACTACAATACATATGAGTACAAAATAGCTGGTCTATGAAATAAGGTGGTAGTTAACTCAAATAAATGGTCAAACATATAGAGAAGGTGGTTATAGAACTGTGAGAAACATAGGCTGAACAAGATAATACAATATTTTTACTCTAAACGTGAAAACTCTCGTATGGAATTATCTGCGTTCGAACCTGAGCACTTCCTAAAGGTGTACACAACAGAACACTTCCCAACAACTGTAAGTCCTTTTCTTTTTATAAGGTTACAGTATAGATAAATCCATAAAAAGGTTATAAATAGGCCTTTAATTATGATATAAAATAATTTACCCACCATAGTCACAGGTATAATATTTTTGAAACTGTCTCAGACATCAGGTTTTATGTGAAACAGAGCAAAGATTCAGATGTTTTACAAAGATCCATTGTTACTTATAAGAAGCCTATGGAACCTCAAATCCTTCCAGGCTATATGTTAACAGCCAGACGACTTGCACAGGCACCCCAACGTTGCCCAGTTTCAATTTGGGGATGAGATCACGGAACTAAGCCACTGAGCTATATAATCTGGACAAGAAGTTCTTTGACAGTACTGTTTTCAACGACCTTTTGAGTCAAAGGTTGATATAATATGATATGACAAGAAATGTCAAGTTGTTGTTATCTTCTATTTACGTGTCACCTCTGAAATATTCATTAATGTAGGGCAATACTGGACTAACAGATAAGAAGAAAGTCACAATGTTTTACTTCAGTAAATGCTCCTGGTTTTTTTCCCTTTCTTTTCCTAAAGTATACTTTATAATCAGTAATAACATGGGACATTTTTCAGACTATTTTTAAAGAAAACTTTTATGGGATTTCTCTCACGCAATTTTCAAAGGCAATTATACTCCTTTTCTCTCCTATTTTCCCTCTTATATAAAGAAAAAAAATCCTCATACTCCAAATATTTATTTCTATAAGATTCACAAGCTTCTTCTGCATGTCCCTTTTATAAATGTACTGTATTACACTGTTTATTGTCATCTATATCTGGGAAATGTTCTACAAGTATATAATCAAATGGTATGCTTCCAATGAAAATAATTAGAATGGAAATCTCTTCTTAAGTTGTTACTGCATTATCAGTCTTTTTGTTACTAATACAGTCTCAGGCTCTGGGTGAACTCATCTCAGAAGAATATAGCATCAGGATTGGAGTAAGACTTATAAAGAACCAGATGACACCACCTTGCATACCAAAATTAAAGCAGAACATGAAGTACTTACTGATGATAATCCAAGTCTACAACTTTAGTATAGATTATGTATCAACATAATGAAAACAATAATTCTCACAACTGGAACCATAAACAACATCAGGATAAACATAGAAAAGATCAGTGCTGTCAATGATTTATTTTATTTAGCTCCACAATTACTGGCCATAGAAGCAACTGTTAGGAAATCAAATGCCAGAGCATGTACACTGGTACAGATAAGGGCTCACAACACAGGGAATTCAGGACAGATAAACCCCTCAGGACCAAAGATGAAATTAATGATACCAGGAAAAGAGGAAGGTGGGGGTTGGGAGGGGGAACCAATCACAATGATCTACCTATAACCCCCACCCAGCGGGACAGAAAGAGAAAACTGGGTGAAGGGAGACATCAGTGTAAGATATGAAAAAAATACATATAAATTATAAAGGGTTCATGAGGGAGGAAGGGAGGGGTGTGTGAGCTGATACCAAGGGCTCAAGTTGAATGAAAATGATGGTGGTATATGTACAAATGTGCTTGACACAATGGATTGTGAAAAGAGTTGTACAAGCCCCCAATACAATGATTTTTTTTAAAAAAAAGAAGAAGAAATCAAACAACAGAGTCCACTCTGAAAAGGTACCACTTTGGGTATTAACATATGCCTGATTCAAATAATAGAATTTTCAATCAACTCAGGTGCATGAAAAAGCTAGACAATAAATAAGAAAGATAACAAATAGTTGATCCATTTTAATTATGGTATTGGGGAGAATATTGAATATAACATTGCTTTTCTGGTGACATAGTGGACCAGACATTGGACTACTAATGAAAGGGTTGATGGTTTGAGCTCACCAGTACTCTGTCTTGTAATGTTATTACGAATCAGAATTATCTTGGAGTCTGGCTAGAAAAAATTAACAAACGTAGTCTGCAATAAATTCTGCCTGAATGCTCCTTACAATCAAGAATGGTAAGACTTAGTTTCACACACTTTGGCCGTGACATTAGGAAGGATCAATACCTTGAAAAGGGCACCATGCTTGATGAAGTACAGGGTCAACCAAAACGGTAGTCTTCAACAAGATGGATTGAAATCTTTCTTTCAAAGCTACCTCAAATATAGACATGATTTTATGACACAGGAACACGAGGGGTTTTGTTTTCTGTAAAAGTGATTTCTACGAGTTAGGACAAACTCTATGGCATCAAACATCAACTACAAGGAATTTCCTTTTAATAACGAAATTTAGGTGAATCCTTTAGGTGTTTTTGTTCTCAAAAAGAGAAATTTAATGTATGCAGGTATATGAAGAACAAAGATAGCTATATTGACCTTGATTTTCAATGTTTTCAACCTTAGATATATTCAATATAATAAAACATTATTATAGTCTCATTTATGCTAGTTTTAATGTTCAGTATTTTATAACCAGAGTCCATTATTAAGGAATTATACATTTTTATTGTAAAATCTGTAAAAATATATGTACTATATGATCAGAAAATATTCCTCAAGGAATTAAAACTAGTGTAACAAATTGAAGTTGTTGGAATACATATATATATATATATTTTAAACTTGTAGCATTTTATAATCTCTGTAGCCTAGTTGTTTAACTCTTGGCCTGCTTCCCAAGATCAGCAGATTGAATCCACTAACTGTTTCACAAAAGGCAGATGATGAGACTGCTAAAGAAGCTTTAGAGGCTCAGAAACTTTAAGAAGCAATTATAATCTACATTATAAGGTAATTATGAGTTGGAATTGACTGAATGGCAGTGGGCTAGGGTTAGGTTTAAGAATTTCCTAAATAGTGTATACGTGTTCATATGCATGTCTTACGTGTGTATGTGTATGTATCAACATAATGAAAACAACAATTCTCACAACTGGAACCATAAGCAACATCAGGATAAACATAGAAAAGATCAGTGTTGTCAATGATTTATTTTATTTAGCTCCACAAGTTATAAGTAAAATCTGGTATAGAATTTGTTAGTAAAACGTGCATGCTTTTAATGAAAACTCAATTCATAAATTAAATAAAAATATAATTTTATACCATCAAGAATAAAAAAAACGTATAAAACACTTTTAAGAACAGTTTGATCTGACAAGAAATGCATATACACAGAGAAAGAAAAAAAAATTTTGAAAACATTTTGACCAATTGAAGTATGATTCTAATTTCATAAGTAGTTTTTACTGTTGACCAAAAATTGATCATCTAAAATGTAAGCTATCACCTAATTCACAATAAAATTAAATTGTTAAAATAATTTAAAAAGTAAACATCTGATTGATAGACTACTTACATATAAGCAAATCTTCTGTGTATGGCTCTATGAATACTCATAAGCTGAACACTTTTGGGTTAGTGGCCCCCATATTCAGTAATAAAACATAACTTTATAACCAATACTTCTATCCCTTCCAATCAATATCCACCTAAGAAGAATCACCCTCCTGGTTTCTAATAAAATTGGCTCACTTGTTTATGGTCTTAATATTCATGAAATCATATCTATTTGGAAAGTAACTGTGAATAGCTTCATTTACTCCATATTTTCATACAAGTGTTCGTGTTGTTGTTTAGTACCTGCTCTGATTCATAAAGCTCGATGCACAGCAACCCTGTGCCAATCTCACGATTTTCCTATGCTTGAGCTAACTGCTTCAGTCACAGTGTTAATCCATTTCATTGAGGGGTTTCCTCTTTTTTTGCTGTCCCTGCACTTTATCAAGACTGATGTTCTTCTCTTAGGTTTTCCTTATTCAAGGTCCAACTTTCAAATGCATGTGAGACATTTGAAAATACCATGGACTGTGTTAGGCAGAACTTAGTCCTCAAAGTAACCTCTCTGCTTTTTGACACTCTAACAAGGTCTTCTGCAGCAGATTTAATCCAGGCAATGTGCCCTTTCATCTCTTAGCTGCTGTTTCCATGAGTACTGCTTGTGGATCCAAACAAGATAAAGCCCTTGATGACCTCAATCTTTTCTCCACTTATCATGATGTCATTGGCCGAGTTATGAGGACTTTTGTTTTCTCTTATATTGAAGGCTATAGTCCTGGTTGTTCATCAGCAAGTGATTCAAGTCTTCTTCATTCTCAGCAAGCAAGGTTGTGTCATCTGGATATCTCAAGTTGTTAACAGGTCTTTTTCCAATCCTGAGAATGCATCCTTCATATAATCCTGAACCTCTGGCAGCTCCCTGTCAATGTACTGCTGTATCCAATCTTGGATGGTTTTTAGTACAATTTTATTTGCATGTGATATTAATCATATCATTCTATGATATGAGCGATCTGTTTGGTTACCTTTCTTTGACCTGGGTACAAATATATATCTATTGTAGTCAATTGGCCATGTAACTGTGTTTAAAATTTCCTGGAATAGATAAGTGAGTGTTTCCAGTGCTTCATAAGCTTGTGAAAATATTTCAATTGGTATTCTATCAATTCCTGAAGCCTTGTCTTTGCCTAATACTTTCAATGCAGCTTGAATTTCTTCCTTCATTGCCATTGGTTCTTGCTTATATGCTACCTCTTGAAATGGTGGAATGCCAACAAATTCTTTTTGGTACGGTAACTCTGTGTATTCTCTTTGAATGCTTCCTATATTATTCAATATTTTTCCCAGAGAATCTTTCAATATTACACTCAAGGCTTTCTTTTTTTTCTTTTTTCTTTCTTTCTTTGACTTCTCTCAGTCTATGGTCTACTGAGAGAGTTCTTCCCAAATGGTTTTCCAACACTCGTTCTTTGCACATTTATTATAATATTTTAATTGTCTTCTTGAGCTTCCCTTGGAAATTTTCTATTTAACTTTTGGGACTTCTTCATGTATTCCATTTTCCTTACCTACTCTTAGATAAAGACTAAATTTCAGAGTCTCTTCAGACATCCAATAGGATATTTTCTTTCTTTGACTTTTTAATGACCGTTTCTTTTCTTCATGAAAGGTGTTCTTGATGTCATCCTACAGCTCCTCAGACTTTTTGTCATTAGAAAATTTGTTTGAGAAGTTCTCAAAATTCAGATGGGATAGAAAGATCATATGTTGGCTCTTGTGAACTTGTCTCAATTTTCTTCATCTTCAATTTAAATTTACATATTAGCATTTGGTCTGTTCCACTGTCCTTCCCTTGTCTGGTCTTAGCTACTGATGTAGGGCATCTCCAATGTGTCTGTGCCAATATGCGATCAATTTGATTTCTGTAAATTCCATCTGGTTGAGTTCATGTATGTACTCCCTTTTGGCATTGTTGATAAAAAAGTATTTGCTATGAAAAGTCATTGGTCTTGCAACTTTCTATCATATGGTCTCAAGATTTGTTTCCTTCACTAAAACCATAATTTCCAACTACTGTCCCTTGCTCTTTGTTTCCAGTGTCAGTGTTCTAATCACCAATGATGATTAATGCATCTTGATTGCATGTTTGATCAATTTAAGTCTGAAGATATTGGTAGAATTATTCAATTTCTTCATCATTTGCTTTGGTGGTAGGTGAATAAATCTGAAAAACATTTTAATGATTGGATTTCCTTGAAGGCAGATAGATATAATCTTTCTTATCACATGTATTGTTCTTCAAGTTAGACCTTGAAATACCCTTTTTGGGAATGAATAAAACCCATTCTTGTTCCTATGGCATTCCAGGTATAATACACTATATTATTTTCTTTTTCATAGTAGCTATTTTTAAATGAACCATTTCTGAAATTATTTTCTTTTTCTAAGTATATCACAATTATAAAACTGTACCAATTTATAACTCAAAATATGTTGATGTTCTTTTAAATTTTGTTTGTTTCTATTTTATCTATCACAACATCAATATTTATGTGATTACATACTGCCACTGAGTTACTATTGTGGACTTTGGAGGCTGTAACTCTTTGTGGGAGTAGAAAGCCTCATCTTTATTCCTCAGAACCACTGATGTCTTCAAATTGCAGAGCCTGCAGATAACAGCCCAAAGCACAACCTCTACACTTCCAAGGCTCCATTTTATTACTTACTAAGATAAGAAAATATTACTGAAAAATCGTAGAATGCCTAATTAAATATAAACACCCATCTCTGATATTACTATTTCTTGATGTATCCCCCATATCTGTATATATACTTTGAAGGTTGTGTTATCCTCTTTCTAACCTTTTCCTCCAAAATTCTGCTTTCATCAATTCACATCACATCAAACCACAGTCTTGTAAACCCTTTAAAACTAAACTCAGTGTCATTGAGTCTCTTCCAACTCTTCACAGCCCAATAGGACAAGATAGATCTGCCCCTGTAGGTTTCTGTAACTCTTCACCTTTCTCCTGAGTTTGGACCAGCTTACCACATACTTAGGGATGTCATTGTCTTCCTTCTAAATATACTTTCAGTTATGCATAACAAAACAAAACAACGCAAAACAAATAAAGAAAGGTGAAGGGGCAACACTATGAGAGCATGTTGCATCATGAAATTCTCATAGAACAATCTTTGTTCCTCTCAAACAATGAGCACATGTGTTGCGTAATAGGACTTTTTTTTCTTGGAGCAATTTTCTGGTTTTTCTCCCATGCAGTTTTCAATTTTCTTCAAACTTTTTCATAATATGTCCCTAAGATTGCCCTGCACCCTACTGTAAATTCCATAAAAAGTCACCATAACCCTTTGAGCTGACCTCTCTGTCTTGAATGTTCTGAGATGCCCTTAATCAACTGCTTTGATTAAGCCCCTTTTTGTGAAGGTGCCCTGTGGACCTTCAATAGATACAAGTGTAGATGATAGATAGATAGATAGATAGATAGGAAAAATAGTTGACAGATAGATAGTTGACAATAAATCCCCCACTTCCATCCATTTGATACTGACTAATGGCATCCATATAGGACAGAGTAGAACTCTTGCAGGTTTCCATAGACAACTCAATTATGAAGAAACTTGCCCGCAGCCATCCACTGATTGTAGAAATAAGTTTAAACATTTTGTTTGAAATTAGCCTATGTGATCATATGTACAACATCGCTTGACTCACACTCACATACTCAACGGTTTTTTTTGTGTGTGTATATGTTCCCTTCCTACAGTGAAATGCTATACAGAACAGTTTAAATTAACCGCTATTGGATATAGCAACACAATAAATCTAACGAGCCTAGTTTTTAGTGAACTAAAATAGAAATTGTACTATAAAACATACATAAATTAAAGTTTAAGTAGGGAGGGACATATCTATGGTATTAGAATTTATTACATTGAGTAACTGGGTATAAGAGGAGATACTACTAAAAAGAGACTTCTAGGGAAATGATCACATTTTATTTATGATCAAAATGATAGTTTTTAGATATGTTTTCAAAGTAAAAATGATAGTTTTATAGATGTGTATGTTTTATAAAATGTATCAACCTGTATCCTCATTATTTGAAGTTTTCTGTACTTTTTATATACAATAATTAAATTCATTTTTTAAAAATATAAAAAAATTAATTTTGTTGCTAGGTGCCATCAAAACCATTCTGATTCCTACTGACTTAGTGCACAACAGAAGGAAACCCTACATGCTACTGTGCTGTCCTCACAAGTGTTTCAAAGCTTGAACACAGTCAGTACTGTGGAATCTTAACATTCTCTAAAATGTCTGTTTTTGTGTTACCAGGATGTGCCTCAGAGTTTCACTTCTCTCCACTTCTATGCTTTTGTCTTACTCACAAGAAAGAAATCACTAAAGGAGGCATTAGTCTCAGAGGCTAAGTTGTGAGAAGGCTATGGATGACAGTGGGAGGCCAAGCTACATTTGTGAGAACTACATAGGCAATAAGCCTCGGGTGAACTCCCTCTCTGAACAATTGATGGAAGGAAGGAAGGTGATTATTAAACAGACTGCATCGGAGAGATGAGTACAGAACATCAAAGGCATAAATCCGTTTTGAACAGTTAAATTTTTGTCAGTTGATACCCTCTCTGATGCATGCTAGACGTGATTTGGTTTGCAATATTTTTTGCTTTAGTTTTGTTCATAATAGGGTGTATCTCAAAGGTGCTATGTCATTGGAGGTCACCCTTTTGAAATTGTGTTATTTGCTTTTCTATGTTTTGGTATCTGAAACTCAGGATTGATGAAACCATAGGTAAATCAAGTAGAATCGGGGTTGGGGTTGGGTGGGGATGTGTGCAATGGTGGTGGTGGAGGAGAGGTAAAATAGAGACAGTATCAAATAGTCCACAAAATATAAGGATTGTTGGAAACTGGTTCTGCTTCATGTGATATGATAAATGTATTAACTTCCAATTAATAATGAAGTTTAAAGAAAGAAAGACTTCAGGAGAGAACAAAGTTCAGACCAGTATCAGAGTAAATGTCTGAATAGAAATAATGAACTTATTGCAGAAGGATACTCCAAAAAAGAAATCCAGAGGGCCCTTAGCTAGTCATCTGTCTGGCAAAACATAAAACTGGGCCTTATATTCTGTTATTAGTGGATCTCCCATCCTAGGCTGTCTTTACGGAAAGACTTTTCTATTGGTTGGTGGGGTACCCTCCTCCTTACAAGCATGTGCATCCCAACACCCCAGATTTGTCTTCGATCCCCAAACTCCACGGACAGGGAGTGGGCCTCAGCTACATAGTTGATTTTCTTTCCCTCTCTCCCCTATATTCCCCACACAGTCTAAAAAGTCTTACTTCTTAATGTTTTTTTCTTTCCCCTCTGTCTATTTCCTGTTCTCTCACACTCCACTACTGCTGACCTCCAGACCACTCCCAGTAGCCTAGGGTGCTTAAGCCTTTACCACAACCCAGCTAGGTGAGCCCAACCCTGTGTAGCTAACCCAAGGCTAGGGAAAGCCTTGCTTCCCCTCCAGGGGATACTTCACCTGACTTCTCACCGGGGAATTCCTGACTGTGTACCTTGGGCATAAGGCAGCTCGGCCAAAACTCATCAACATTCCAAGCTGTTGCAGGAACCTCTGCCCAACCTCTGCAACACCAAATCAGGCAACCCACCAGCCTACTCGGGAACTCCCCTAATAGGGAAGCCACAGGAAGATAAAGGGGTAGGTTAATCCCATAGTAATAATTAACTGTAGGCAGTGCAAAGAAGAATTCCTACAAGTATCCTAGAGAGAGCCAGTGCTCTTAGACTCCCTGGAAAATGGCACCTGGCTCCTCAAAAACAATGCAACACAAACAGCCATCAGCCCCAACCACCTCAACAAAAAAACAGGAGAAACAAAAGGCAATGGCAGAAGACATCCC